>NC_065511.1:27931461-28008070 GCF_006386435.1 Epinephelus moara | reverse complement strand
AGATTCTTGCTGTAGCGCCACCATCAGGACTATTGGCTTGAATTTACAGCTGAGGATATCTGGCATGAGACTGGACCTTTGTGCAAAGTTTGGTGAGTTTTCACCCATGGGAAGTATGATTTCTTCGGAAGAAGAAAGAAGAAGAATACCTAGGATTACAATAGTGTCCTGGCAGCTTAGCTGCCCGGACACTAATAATTCGAAAATGACTCCAGTTGACGGAAGCTGCACTCATTACTGTAAGTGACATTAAACCTTAGTGAGTAAGAAGCCAATACTTTATCAATACATGTGTTCAGCAAGCATGAATATGTAAACATGTAGACAGCGATATGGTCCGTCCACAGTCTCTCTTCCACTGTCACTAACGTTATGTCTTACACAGCACGCTAGTTCAGCTGATAGCGAATTGTTACTCATTCATTCATTCATTTATTCCTTTTGACCCCTCCCCGGGGTATAAGGGGCAGACAAAAAAATAACATTAAGAAATCAGAACAGGCGGCAGCCAATGCACAACAAAATAGCATATTAATATGCTCAAATGACAGCTGCTATGTAGAGTTTGACACTTATCTTAAAAGACTTTTAAACTGAGCTGCTGACTGAGACAAACAGCCCCAACTCTCTACACCAGCATACCGCCGAATCAGTTCCTGGGTATGCTGGTGGAAAAGGGGCTATTTTGAAATGTCCAAATATTGGCATGGATGCACGATGATGAAGAATGTGCCGTTCAGTATTTTTGGACATAAGTGTTTGGACAGTTCTGGTTAAAAATAATCCTGACCTTTGTGTTATTAATGGTTTAAGCGAATCATCCGGTTGACCTCAGCCTGTCATGGAAAATTTAAGTGACCTCTGACCCCTGCGAACTGACTCACACACCACATCATGCCATTACCTTAAATTAACTCAGTGGGAATGACGCACACAAACACAGCCCTCAATCTCCCATCACGTTCTTGCTTCTTCACATCAGTGCCACGTGTTTATAGTTGTTTTTACACTCTTTAGCTTATAAACCCTGCTGGAAATTCTATCTCCCTCTGTCGTATTTGCCTCTCATTCCCTCAGACACAACACAATGTAGCCTAGCCAATTAAAATTAAAGCACGCCCAGCTGTGTCTTAATAACCAAACATCCCACAGGTGGCCTGGCACTCCTGAGTGACACACGCTCACACACCCGCTGAAGCTCGGGCAGCGGGGGATCGGCCGCCACTCAGTTTAATAGCACACTCACAGATATAATCAATGAAACAAATCTTCCGTGCTGCGAGATAGGTATCAGGAATACAGCAAATAAATGCAGGCTCACACAGGCAGGTGTAACACACACATACTTGCTGAGCACACACAGGCACCGTGTCTCCGTTCAGTCTCTCATAATCGCACCCAAACAGTAAACACATTCAAGCCACACAGGATATTAAACCTTAGAAGTGAGGGAGATAAACACATTTATCACACAAGCGCTCTTTCAGTCTTTATCTCTGTCCACCCCTCTTCTGTACACCTTCACTCTTTACCTCCCTTCCTCTTCTTCCTCCCTTCCGCTTTATTTCTTCAAAGCCCGTATCTGTTTAAGGACCAATGCAGATTTATGACCTTAACAAGGCATCTTTTGTTTCATCCTTCGTCACCAATCACTACTTTCATTCCCTCCCATCCTGACCCCTCCTATACTACACCACCTTCCCCTTCACTCTGCTCCCCTCCCCATCCCGCCTTGAAATCCATTTTCACTCCATCTAGATTATTCGCTTTTTCTTCTCTGCCTTTTTAAGACTCACCATCAATTATCTTCTTCCTTCCCTTCCTCCCTTGACACTGCCCGTCCTCTATTAATCTCTACATCCCTGCTGAACTTCTCCTTGCCTCATCGCTCCTGGGGTCGTGCATGCAAACTGCATGTGTGTGCTGATTATGTAGGATGATGGAGCACATATTGTCAGCGAGGCTGCCACCAGAGCTCTGGTCAACCTGGATCCATCTCAGCACTGCTGCATAAAGAGCAGTGTGTCTATTTCTGTGTGTGCTGGGCTGAGTCTGAGCCAAGCGGTACTGAGTAGCCATCAGATCCGGGTCGAGCGGGCCGAGGAGACAGACAGTGGTTGTCATCCCTCAATAGGCTGACACTAAATGGCTAAATCAGTTTAAAGCTACTGTAACTAAACCCAGCAGGAGAACTCACAGTGGGTAGAGGGAGGGAGGAGGAAGGAAGGGAAGGACACGGGGAGGAATGACAGTAATCCTCCTCATTGTTAGCAAGACTGAAAAGCACTGATCCTCTCAGGATCTCTCTCTCACACATGTGCGCGCACACACACAGCAAGCTGCTCAAACACACACTTACATGGCACACTTTTTATCCATATCACACATGTAGGCCTGTTGTTACCGTACTAACACACATTTCATACAATTACTCATCATCACAGAGAACACCATTAAAGTGTATAGGATTCAGGGCCATTTACTGGCAGAAATGGTTTATTATATACATAACTATACTTTCATTACTTTAAAATCATGAAAATAAGAATCGTTGGGTCTCATTCATGAAAAGTGAGTAGATCTGTGTGTAGATTTGCACATAAAAGCCTACGCTACTAAAAACCTACTCCGGATTCAGGAACGCCGCAGGAAACTCAGATTTGATCGTAAACACGTGTATGATCATGAATGCCAATCCATCGTAAAGTGACAGCGCGCTCCCGGTAATCAGCAATTAGCAAACTTCCCCGCCCATGAATAACCAATGACCACCATATAAGGAGGTGTAGGTGCATCCACTCGACCTGTCAGTCGTGGCGCAAAGAAAGAAAGAGAGAGAAAGAAAAAAGAATTTTTCCAAAGCAGAGATCGAAATAATTTTGGGTGAAGTGGACTTAAGAAAAACATTTTATTTTCTTCAGTTGTAGTGGTGTGACAGGGACAGGCAAAGCGAAGACCTGGAGGGAGGTAACAGATGCTGTTAATGTTGTCTCCGTAGTACAAAGAACCATGTCAGAGGTGAAACGTAAATGGTTTGATATGAAACTGGAGGCAAAGAAACGCATAAGCACACACAAAAAATACAGCGGTCACCAAACAAACAGAAGATTCATTTGTGGGGTTTTGAATGAAGTGGAAACGGGAAACCAGAGATGTTTTGTGTGTAATGTCTCAAATAATTCTTTCAGCTGGCGCGTGCTCCTTCGTGGCTCCACCACCTGCTGCCCCTGCTGCTCTTGCTGAACCCAGGCACGAGGCCGAAGAGGCTGTGATCTGGCTGTCCTTACAGATATTTTTATTATCATCATTTAACATGTAGAAAGAACGTGTAATCTATTGAGTCGATTTACATAGATAATTCACAATCATGAACCTAATCTGGATCTTAAACCTGCTAATTGCCAACTAATTTAACTAAATGTGTTATATTTTTAATATTTTGTCATGTTTAGATTACGTGTTTCAAAGGCATCTGTGTATTGTGTACATAACAGAGCGCAATATGAGTTAAAATTGTAATTTCCAATAGTGACAAGCAATATTTATGTGCTTTACTAAATTTACACAAGCACTACGAGTGGTCAGGAGCAGGAGTAGATTTTGTTATTAGTTACGAAAAGATCAGAGCTACTAAAATATTGATGAATGCGGACATGCACGTAAATTTCCGTCTGCGAACAGTTTACACACAAATTCCTTCTGCTCACGTTTCATGAATGAGACCCGTTGTGTTTTCATTGCCTAAGGTTTTGCACACTGAGTCCGTTTGTGTCGTCTGAAATTGTCCCACGTCTAACATTAAATATGACCTCATGCTGTAATCCCGTTAGCACACTGAGTCTGAAACTTTCGTACGCCATTAAATAAGTCAGAACAGGTTCGATTTTCTGTGTTTTTTGCATCTGTCAGACCCCTTTAGAGACGTTTGACCAAGAGTCAGTGAAACGGGGCACACAGAATCATTTCATAACTCAGATAGCTCACTTTCTACAGGTCAGATAGTAATATTCCGGTGGATGATGATGATGAGATGAAGGATGTGGACCGCACACAGAATGTGGAGGACGGCTCCGCCCCTTCATGCAGCTGTGGTGCCAAATGCAAGACAGAGAGGGAGTGGTGACAGCCAGATAGGTAACTCCAGTGGAGAGAGGCAAAGGAGGAAATATGTCTTTTCATTTTGTCACGTAGTTTGACTTTTTGCACCAAAGACAACAATGAAATGCATCAGAATCAGTGTGCAAGGTTTCTGTGCGTAACGACCCGCAAAAACTCCACTCAGTGTGCAAAGGCCTTTAGAATGAGGGGTTTATATTTAGGGCTTACATACTCAGTTGGTCCTCTTCCATCGAGTCCGCCATGTTGTTTCTACAGTAGCCCAGAACAGACAAATCAAATACTGGCTCTGGACAGGACAATTCAAGTTTCTGTGTCAGCCACCGTAATTTTCCTACATGCTTTGCATTCATGGAAGAGTTTTCAGTTTGGTTATGTCACTCCTAGATGCCACTAACTCAAACATGCTGGATCTTTAAAAGTTTTAAAAGCAGCTTGCGTGGGCTAACGTTGGCAAACTTTATAGGCTATAGCTGTATATCATTACTGTGTCAGTTACTTAATAAATTCTTTCAACTTCTGCTAGCTTCACTACATTTAGCTACCCCCAGTGAAAAGAGAAGAAATGCAACTCCAGTTTACTCAAAAGTTTTTGTTTTTTGTGTGTGTGTGTATTCTTGTCTAGCTTGCTAATGTATCCACTGGCTGTCATTCAGGAATCACCCACAGTTTTGCTCAGCATTGTACAGTGTGCAAAGCAGCTGCAGCTTCATTGAGGTAATGGGACTTCAGTAGTGTGCAGTGCTAAGTGCTAAGCTAGCAGGTGATGGGCAGGTAATACCTCCAAAATGGCTGCTTATAAAACCACAATGTCTTACTTACTGTTTCTACACTTAAAGGGACAGTTCAAACTAAAATCAGAAATACATAGTTTTCCTCTTACCTGTAGTGCTATTTGACAGTCTAGACTATTTTGGTGTGAGCTACCGAGTGTTGGAGATATCGGCCATAGACATGTCTGGGCTGCACTCGGCTTGTGGTGCTAAAAGTGCCAAAATATACATTTGAAAAAGCAATGCCTCTTTCCAGAAATCACAACCCAGTTACTCAAGAATCAACAAATCTTGTTGTGAGAAGTTTCATATAGGAACTATGTCTTTTTACCAAACTACACCCACCGACAGTAACTTAGCTCAGTGGTGCTAGATAAGCTAGCAGAAGATAAACGCTTCTTTCTGCATAGTGATGCAGTTGATGGGTGTAGTTTGGTAGACAGAAAATATTGTCTACCTGAAACTGCTCACAACAAGGTCTGTGGATTATCTTGAGTAATGGGGTCATGATTTTTGGAAAGACACATTGCTGCAACATTGGAGAGAGGGCAGATACGGCTGATATCAACACTTGGCAACTCACACCAAGCTAATCTAGATTGATGAACAGCACTATGGCTAAGAGAAAACAATATGTATTATTGATTTTGGGGGTGAACTGTCCCTTTAAAATGAATAATAAAAATAGTAAGTAACTCAGAGTAGCCTAGCTAATTACATTTTTTAAGTACAACTCTGGTCACAAATAAACTTTTTAATGGTTTTATCACAAAAGTAAACACAACTTACCTTGTTTGTTGTTACTTGTAGCAGGTCATCAGGTGTACTGATGATGTCTTTACGACAACAGACCCCAGGGAATCTTGGGAAATCAAGGTCAAAACGGCCACAGTGGTTGGTGTTCAGACCAAATTATATAAGCTACTTCAATCAATATTGTCCCAATATATGATACACTGACATTGCTCCTTTCCAAAGTGGCAAAGTACAGACTGACTGGTAGGCCTATAGGCTGTATTTCGTTGTGTGTTAACAGTGCCTGTAGATGCCATTTTGTGTATCACTGTCCATATATATTTTTTAAATCAAAGCCTGCTGATGCCAGAGACACTCTACATTCCTTTTATATGCATTCACTCTATGTAAGAGATTCCTTCTTTTGTAAAACAGCAGATGTTTGCAGGATTCAGTGCAGCTTTTACAGTCTAAAAACCCCTGAAGATGCTGACATGCATCCTCACGTCCGTCACATCAGCAGTGAATGACACTGACACTGTTATTTACAATTTCCATAAATTTCTCCCATCCACCACTTCGCTCTTATAGCTTGCTTCTGTCTCTGCTGCTCTGTATTCGAAGCACAGATCGATTTCTGCCGGTCACATTGATGGGAGACTTTTAATTTCCTAATGGAAGAGCCAGCAGAGCAGAGTGGGGGTGTGTGTCAGGACAGTAGCAGTGATTGGCCCGTAACCAGAGAGCCTGTGTATATACATGGTGTCAGAAAGTGGTACAAGGTTAGAGCAGTGTTATGTAAGCGTACTGTTACAGGGAGGGGAGATTTCTTTTTTATATGCGGTGAATAAAGCAGCCTAATTTAGATTTTCAGAGGAATTCTTTCATCCTGTCTCTTGATCAACGTTTGATTTTGATATATGGATTTTCAAATAGCCAATTATGATTATAGCTGCTATTGATAAGACTCATCCCACTAACTGTTACTGATCAATGCACAAAGCGGCACGGCAATTTGCCGATGATTGATGGCTTCATTTCAACTCATTTCTAAACATGAAAGTGAGTGGAGAGAACGCCGCACCGTGAAGTTGGCAGTGAGCCCATCCCTCCGGCAGTTATCGATGCAAAACAGGAGCTTCCTGGATTTTTCTGTTCTGTCACAACAAATCACGGGATCAATCAACATGAGGGGGAATTTACATAATGCCGGTTATATCAAAGAGATTAAATTTTGGTGCAAGCTAGGAATCAATTTAGATGTCATCTTCTAGGAAGTGTAAGGGAAAACATACACGGATGAATTACATCAAAAGCTATTTGATTTCTTATTTGCTTTTAGTCTGGTGTGTCAGGATTTTAGAGATGATGTTCAACGGCGTGTGAGGGTTTCATTGCCTAATCATATGGCCACACACACTTTCTTGCTCCTGTACAACTTTGTGTTTCTTAAAAAAGCAGGAAATGTTAACACAGATCTACTCCTATTTGTGCTTGTGATAAAAAAATCAACAGTGATATCGATAAGGAAATCACAAAACAGCTTGTTCAAATTGCCAGGTGCAGAGATGGGAATAAAAACACGGAGATTATTGTGTTGTGATTGGTTTTCTTGAAGGTTTGTTTCATTAGAAATTCTACACAGCTGGAACAAAATAAAAAGATACATCAACACACCACAGAGGTCACAACAGCGTACCACAAAATATACAGTATACAGTACAGAGAGAGAGAAGTAAAGCACTGAGAATATCTTATAAAAAAAAAAAAAGAATCCTAAAAAAAAAAAAAAAAAAATAAAAAAATTCTCTCTTCTCTCAGAGCGAGTGGAAAAGCCAGGGAAAAATGAAAACTCAGTAGTTCCAAAATTAAGAATCCCCTTTTCTAGAAAAACAACTTTAATACCACAATATTTTTTATATAAAACAAATAAAAATCAAAAAAACGATGCTCCAAGTTCACTTATCTATCTTCACCTGCCATCACAGGTTCGCTAACAGTCAATATGGCAAGATCAGTAGACAGACATCACAAAATAAACAAGCCTTGTGGGCGGAGATAGTGGTTTGAGGTGACATTCTTTTAAAAAATCAAGGCCATTGGTTCCAGTGTACAACAACGTAAAAGGGCAACCCGCTATCAAACCTCTCTGGCCTGCCGACAGTGTAGGGGAGGAACAGAAACGCCAGTATCGCGTACCTAAACACAGAAACACTCCTGCTGTGACACTCACAAACTCTTCCATTTGGTAAAAATAAAAAGTACATCACAAACTCCAGCAAGAACCCACCCGATCCCTCCCACACCTTCCCCTTCCCTTCCCTGCTTCTATCAAACTTGAGTGAACCTGCGCCGGTGATTTCTCCTAACAGGTGAATCTGTGACTACTTTGCTGCAGCTCCCTGAAAGTCTCATTTTGTTGTCACGGGGAGAAATGACATCACAGCAGGCCACAGTTTGAGATTGTCGACCATTTCGCAGAATTTCACCAATTTTACAGTGAAAGCTGATGATAATTGGGGCTTTCTGAGCTGAATTGTCGCGAGCTGCATTTGTAAGAATGGTTTCATCCCAGCGTACAGGACTGAAGGGCTGCAAAAGACGAGGTAAGAAATGGTGGCAATTACAGTCCCAGACCGGCAGCTTAGTAACCACAGTAACTCCACATCATGCCCAATACACCTACTGCTTGATAGACAGGGTAATAGTAGTATTTGAATTTACAGAGAAAACAGGAGAGCAACGTCAACAATTGATGTACTAACATAATATACAAGTATGCTGGAAATGGCAAGAACAAATTTGTACAACATAATAGCTTGCTTGTTTGGTGGCTTTTTAGCTGGATTTAAAAAAAAAAAAAAAAAAAAGGCAAGCAATTTAAGAGAAAGGATTGGCGTTATTAAATGCCTGGGCTGCTTCTACGGAAAGCTAATTAAGGATATGGGGGGAAGAAAAAAACACACAAACATTCACAGGTGGCAAAAATGCAATTAAACAAACAGCACTAAAGCAAACACAGAGTGTCTTTGAGCGGAAATGTTACAGCCGTGTGTGCCAAACAGCGTGCTGCTGAGGGATTAAATGTTGTGAGCGTAAATCATCGCTTGTTATTGAGGTGAATAAAAACAGAATGGCACCATGTGACATTTCAGAGAGCACAGAATTTAAGTGCAGACTCCAAGGCAGAGTAGACGTTCAGTGTAACACTTGCACACTGGCACACGGTCCAGAGCAACACTGTGGCTTAATGGCATTTTGTGTTTCATTTGGGGTAGATAAGAAAGATTCTGCCACAGTGTTTGGACTGTGCCAGCTGTACTTGCTGTGCAGCTCTACTCTGCAGAGGAGTCGAACCAAAGATGCAATTGGTGAGGAAGAATCAAAAGAAGCCATGATAACAATAATAATAATAATGTCATCCAGTGATGTCACATTGTGATTTTGCACGTGTATGGTTTTAAACCTGTGGTAGCACATACGGATGGAGTTTCACCTTAACAGGCCACCTTGTCACTTTAACAATAAAAACAAAAAGAAAACCTCCATCCAAAAAAGTCTACTCCAGGTTATAAAACAAGCACAACCGATAACAGACATAGTGTGTCGCCCAAGGTCCCCAAAACAAACCAAAGTCCATGTTCCACCTCATGTTGTCCCCCACAGTCTTGTGTAGTGAATAAAAATTAGCCCTGTTGTCTTCATAATTGTTCTCCTCCTTCCCTTCATCCCTCTGTCGGTTACTTTCATTGTCCTCTTTCATCACTGTCAGAGAGAAACACACAAAGAGCAATATAAATATCACCAGTGTGCCATCATTATACATGGATATTTGCTTATAATGATAACAAATACTGTATTCACAACTTATCGTATAATTATCTGCAAAAAAAAAACCTTCAGACATGCCCCAAAGGAAACCGAGTGAAGACTATTCCCTCTACATTTTCATTCACAGCTTATTCAACAGTTTATCAGGTGCTAATCACCTGTAGGTAACATTTAGAGCACAGTAGCATTATAACAGCTGCAATCTTTATTCATTTTCCGGAACCGCTAATCCTGTTAGGGGTCACGGGGATGCTGGAGCCTATCCTAGCTGACACTGAGCGAGAGGCAGGGTACACCCTGGACAGGTCGCCAGACTATCACAGGGCTGACACATAGAGACAGACAACCATTCACACTCACATTCACACCTATGGACAATTTAGAGTCACCAATTAACCTGCATGTCTTTGGACTGTGGGAGGAAGCTGGAGTACCCCGAGAAAACCCACGCTGACACAGGGAGAGCATGCACAGAGGGGCTCCCTAACCATTCGAACCAGGAACCCTTTTGCTGTGAGGTGACAATGCTAACCACTGCACTGCCCCGTTGCTGCGATCTGTTTTTTCTCTAACACATTGAAGTACAATGGGTAAACAGCTGGACATTTGTGGTCTTTATATGAAATCTAAATGAGTAAATACCCCAATGATTGTACACGTCTCATCTTTTACAACTTCAAAAAGTATTTTGGGACATTTAAAGGTCCAGTGTGTAGGATTTAAGGGTGATACACTGGCAGAAATGGAATATGATATATTAAGTATATTTTCTTTATAGTATAATCACCTGAAAATAAGAAATGTCATGTTTTTCATTACCCCTGAATAAACTAAATATCTACATAGAGCGGGCCCTTGACCACAGGGTCCGCCATGTTGCTTGTCATGTTTCTACAATAGCCCAGAAAGGACAAACCAAACTATGGCTCTGGATAGGGGCTGAACAGTGTTAACATCAAACTGCTTTATTCAGTGTTTTACTAGTTTAAATCACCAGGTCCGTTTGTTTCGTTGCGGATGATTCGGCTACCACTAAAAATCTCCTGAACATTGAAGACTGAAGGAATCCTAACCAGGAGTTGAAGCTTGGCACATGGGAGAAATTTTAGCTGGTTGCAATCTGCAATCCTCACCACTAAATGCCACTAAATTCTACACACTGCTCCTTTAATGCCTTTATTAGACAGGAACAAGAGGAGATGTAGGAAATACAGAACATTTGATAACAGAATACTGTATTTCAGAACACTACATCACTGTCACGTGTTCTGCAGCTGGGACTACAGGCTGTCAGCATTATGAGCTTGTGCTACTGTACTTGGTGTAGTAAGACATTCGTCTCAATAAATCTGTTGTAAAATGTGTAAGTCAAGATTGAAATTTCAGAGTAAAATTAAATCTGTCTGGGGCTGAGGCTGCAGCCTTTAAGAAGACAGCTTACGGGGGTGATCATTTTTTAATGACGTCTCAGGGAAGCAACATCACTTGATAGCATATGGAGAGACCGACTTTTACATCTTCTCGTCATATCCATTTCAAAAGCAAAGAAAATGTGTCTGCAATCTCCCCGCAGTTCTGAAATGTCACGCAGTTTTGCTGTCAGCCGGCTCAAAAATCACATAAAACAAGACTCGCCTAAACTGGCTTTTACATTCCCGTCAAATATGCCACTGCCATAAATTTCATGATGAAATGTTTTACATTTGTGATGACATTTTTAGATGACTCTGTACAGCTGTCACACTCCATCATTTGAGCTACAGGGACAGCTTTCTCAAACCTGCTCTCTTTGAACTAAAACTGACTGTAGACTCTCAATCTGCATGACTGATGTGTCTGAGGATATTTCTGCAGAGTGTAAAGCTCATGTTTATGTTTAAATAATCGCAGTCACTATGAGGGATCTTTGGAGGCACGTTTATGTCTACATAAAGCCTTGTGCAATAAATCCAATATATGTTGCTTTTTAGTAACTATGGCTTGCTTCTAGGGCTGCTCCCTTACAGTGGCCCAACGTTCATCGACCAGAAAGGTCACTAGTTGGCAAGATTTCAACAACAAACAAACAAACAAACAAACAAACGTGAAAGTCTATTAGGAGCTGCGCCTTGTCAAAATAAACCAAAACTTATATGACTGGACCATGTGGGAATTCAATTTGAAAGGACAGACACAGGAAGTGGCCACGCTAATACGTTAATAACATGTCGGGCAGGAAATCCAAAGTGTGGGATCATTTTGAGAAGGTGAAGGACGAACCCAAGGTGATATGTAAACTCATCTTCATTGGTCGACTACAAACATGACGTATCATCTGAAACATGGAAGTAGCTACATGCCCATTAGCCCACAGCGTCATTAACAGGCGGCTCGCTCAGTGTGTGACGTGCACTTGTAGATAAAATATAGGCCTATATTAATGAAGGTTCATTAGTACGGTTTTGTATTTCTCTGTAATGTAGCACAGTGTTAACAATGTTACTGATACTATTCTTTCTCACACCTTCAACTCAAACCATTGTGTTGCCCCACCCAAAATATATCATTTAATAATTAAATTAATATCATAAACATGTGGGCGACTAGTCGACTAATGGAGCTAAATGATGACTATTGGTCCACTAGGAAATTTCTTAGACAGGGGCAGCCCTACTTGCTTCTACACCTCCAAGTCATTGTAATGTACTTCGTTTACCTAAAAAGGTTGAGCTGATTCCCCCAAAACATGATAACAAGCTCTACAGAGTTTCTTTTCATCTTCTGTGATAAGACTCTGTATCTCGCAGGCAAATAAAGTGCCTCACTGGAAACTACTATTATGTGAGAAACTCATTCAGATCAGGAATGGCTTTGTTTTCATCCACTGCAATGTCCTTATTAGCTGAAGAGTCCTTGACTTGTCCCTGCATACCATTAGTCTGTAGCATCATGAGTCACATTCATGAATGCAGAAGCAAGAAAGCTCTCTGTTGACCGAAACCCCGGTCCATGACCCTCTTTAACCCCGTGCTGCGTGTGTCCATTGGCCTGACCTGTTCTGTGGACGGTCTCTTGTTGAGGAGACCGGCCTCTTCGTTGGCCTTGTCTGTCTTCATCTCCACCACAATGTCATTGTTCACCTCTCCGCTGGCCCTGCAGAGGGAGCGGGAAGATGTAAGAAAAGATGTAAGAAAAGTGGATGATTATTACCTCATGTATTTCCTTTGTACAACTAATGGGTCTAGACATGAGGAGAACATGCTGATTGCTGTTTGAGTACTGAACTCCTTTAGGGACCGTTCACTTTTAATATTCTATTTACAGTGCTCCCAATTTCTCTCCAATGATTTGGCGTGGGAGTCACCAGAGGCCCCATGATACGATATTATCGCGATACTTAAAGCATATTATTGTGGTTTAAACGTTTTGTGATACGCTGAGTATTGAGATAACATTTATTGGGACATTTATTACCTTTTTTCAACTGCAAATTACACCGATCAGCCAAAACATCAAAACCACTGGCAGGTGAAGTAAATAACATTGATCATTTCATTACAATGCAATGTTCTGCTGGGAAACCTTTGGTCCTGGCATTCACGTGGATGCCTCTTTTCACTCCACCCATCTAAATGTTGTGATAGACCAAGTACCCCTGCTCATTGCAACAGTGCTTCCTGATGACAGTAGCCCCCCAGCGAGGCAGTGCACCATGCGACACCGCAAGAACTGCTATGGAATGGTCCAAGGAACATGACAAAGAGATCAAGGCATTGACCTAGATGATCCCAATCTGATCGAGCATCTGTGGGTCAAACCGGTATCCCAGAGGTCCTTTGTCCATGCCGCGACGGGTCAGAGCCAAGTCCGATCTACGTAGGAGCTTCTGACCGGTTAAGGCATGGAGACAGGACCTCTGGGGGTGTCCTGTGTTGTCTCGCACCAAGGCGGTGTCGACGAATCCTTTGATTCCTGTGGGTTGTGAGGTAAGGTACCAGCATGCCCAATGAATGCTCGATCGGATTGGGATCTGGGGAATTTGGAAGCCAGGTTGATGCTGAGCTCTTTGTCAAGTACCCGGTGCCATTCCTGGGCAGTTTTTGTGGTGTGGCATGGCACATTGTCCTGCCTGGGGGGCCACTGCCATCAGGGAGTGCAGTTGCCATGAGGGGGGTGTATTTGGTCTGTAATGGTGTTCGGGTGGGTGTTGCGTGTCAAGTGGCATCTACATGAATGCCAGGACCCCAGGTTCCACAGAAGAGCATTGCACTGTGACAAAACGATCAATGTTATTCACTTCACCCATCAGTGGCTTCAATGTTTTGGCTAATCGGTGTATGTCGCCATGGGAAAACTTTGTCAATATCTGTATTATCTAATAAGATAAAGTTTCTCCTTTAAACCATTTTTATTGCAGCAAAATGTGTCTAATGGATTGAAAAAGCAACTCATTTTATTATTCTAGTAGTCTAGGAAAGGTTTAATTTGTATTCGCAATATTAATTATTTATGTAATGAAAAAGAAATCGATCTATAATATTGCCACGAGAAATATCTCGATACTATGCTGTTATCGATTTTTTCCCCCCACCCCTAATAATTGGGGTTCGCTGTAACTCCATTTTAACTGCCTTTTCAGATAACTAAGATATCCTGAGTAAAAGAAAACAAACTTCTATGTATCATCTTTTTGAGGATTATTTTCCAGTCAACTTCCAAATCTCCAGACTGTAATTTGCATACTGACATGAAAACACTCAAATCAGGCACAAAGATGATATCAAATGGAAACTGACAAAATCAGATTTTGAGTTTATTATCATAGATGGAACAAGATGACACAAATTGTGAGTCTGAGGAAGCTTCTCTGTCATGCCAGAATTAGGCTTCTTTGAGACCCAACATGTTGCTTGGCATAATGCGAAAGAATGGAGCAATCAGGACTATTAGCAGCTCTGTTATGCTCTGATACTGTTAAACTCTCATCCAAGGGTCTCTTAAGTTCACCTATAACTTTCTACTATTTCTGCTGGATTTAGTTTTTCATTTATTTGTAAAATCGTGTGTAACTTTTTTCTCTTTATCAAAATGAATCTACTTCAGAAGTGTGTTTCCTTACAAAAGTGTAGTTTATCATTATTGAGTCACATGAGGTAATCACTGCCAACATTAATCCCCTCTGTCCCCCTATCTCCCCACCCCTTCTACTCACACTTCCTTCTTGTCCTTCTTGCCGCAGGGCAGCTTGCTCTTCTTGTTCAGGAAGTAGATGAGAGCCACCAGCAGCAGGAGCAGCAGAACACACACCACCACGGCTATGACCACCCCGCTGGAGCCTCCCTGCTGCTTGTCAGCTACAGCGCCGCAATGGAGGGACACATGGGGGGGAGGGATGGATGATGGGATGGTGGAGGGAGGACAGAGGTGGGNATTCGTGGGGTAGAAGAGAGGAAGGCAAGGGGGGAGGGAAATGATTTCATTTGGGGTACCACGAGAGGGATGGGGAGGGGAGGATGGAGAGAGGAAGAGGGCGGGTGCCCAGATGAAGACAATGGGTGGATGGGTGGGTGGAGAGGAGAGGGAGCAGGGAGTTGGGATGTGGAGTTAGTCTAACTTTTGAATGCAATGACTGAAAAGTGATGGGACCCAAAAATGGGGCCTGAATACTCACAGATAATACTAGACAGCTGACTAGAGCCAGAAAACAACACTGAGCATACTCACCCATCCACCTACACTTGTATTACTATACCTGTGAGGACATGACACTACAATAACACTAACAGAGCTGATGTTGTTTTACATGTTTTATTGACTGGCTGGAGTTTAAAGTAATAGTTCAACATTTTGGGAAATATGCTTGTTACTTAAAGACAGGTAGCTTAGATTAGCATACAGACTGGACACAGGGGGAATAGCCATCTTGGCTCTGTCAAACAGTAACAAATCTGCCTGCCAGCACCTCTAAAGGTCACTAATTAACACATTATATCTCATTTGTTCAGTGGTTTTACACTGGGTTATGCAATGGACTAAGTCTTAGCGGGGAGCAGTGACTTGCTGGGGTCTCCATTGGCTTGGCAACTTCACAGTGATAACAAGACTGCAGGAAATGTCAAGTTATTCCTTTAAAATTGTACGTCAGGCGTAACTCTGGTGAGCAGTTAATGATTCAAAATCAATGCACAAAGTGTATTAAAGTGATGGTTATCATGGTAACAGCAGTTAACTGAGATAAGGGTGCTTTCAGACCTGGAGTTGTCTTGCTTTGGTCCGAATCAGGGACTAATTTTGTTACAAAGCTGCATAATTGCCTAGAGTTGGTTCGTGTTCTCACAGCAGCATTTACATGCGGACCAGATAAAATGCCTTGTGCGAGAAAGCTGCTCTTGATTGGTCAGAATTTCCATGCGGGAAAAATCCAGGAAGTAAACCAAACGTTGAAGAAGAGTACACTTGCAAGATAAATGTGACACTTTCTAATGTCACAATGGAGGGACAACTACGCAGGTTGATTTTAGCGCTGCTCATCGTGGACTATATTGCTGTCATTGTTCATTTTAGTCAAACCATACAGTTTGAAAACGAGGCGCGGCTCCAACTAGAAAACAATATTTTGATGCATTGGATGTGCTGAATGTGCATATTAAGGCAGTACAGGAGGAGGTGCACATTAATAATCCTCCAGGACTGTAACATGCTCATGTTTAACCCAAACAATGTGTCATGTGACTGCAGTTGGTTCGGATCCAGGTCGGAACATATTCTCACCACAAATGAACTGCAGCAGAGTTCGTTTGAAACCAGACCGAAACCACCTCTTCAAGAAGGTCTCAGTCCGGTTGTTTTGGTGCGCACCCGAGTGCGATTGCTGTGTTCACACCTGCCCAAATGAACTCCACTTAGGGGGCAAAGGAACTTGAGTTTGCTTGAACTGAACCAAACAAGGCAGATGTGAAAGCACCCTTAGTTAAATCAACTGAAAATGGATGCAAATTTAAGCAGCTTCTCTTCCTCTTTTTCTTGTGATAGGTGACTGTAGTGGAAACTTGCCATGATGCTCTGAGGTGTCCTGACGAACAAAATGAAGGGCAAGGTGGAGGAAAGGTTCTTTGCCTTCACTTTGTCCATTATTTCCTTATAACAGGACACCTGATACCTTTTCACCAAAACCAATGTCATAGTAAACTGATGATTTAGGGGTTTTGTACAAAACAAGAAGTCAACTTTGGCTTTAGAAGTTTGTAAACGGAAAGTTATGATGAATAAAAGTACCTTCCTTTTTTTCCCCAGAAGTCCTAATTTAAAGTCTGTCCTCTCAACTACAGTAATACAAGTACAAGGACACAAACACATCAGCTCTTGTAAACACGAAAACAGTAACTTGTGTGTGCACACAGACATAAATACACACACAGTGACTTACAGTTCTGGACGAACGCCATACACATGTCAATAGGGTTAGCGATACAGACCTGACGTAAGCACAGGGTTTCCAGAGAGCAGCACTTTGAGAGAAAGAGAATTTCTCAGTCCCATAGCATGGCAAAGCAACAACCACAACACAAACACCACTAAGAGCGTACGCACACAAAAGCTAAGGTTACTAAATCCTACACACACACAGCACCCCGGCGAGTGGAAAACGGCGAAAAGGAAATAAAGCGAGAAATAAGAAGGCAGTCGGAAAGAAGAGGTGACCAAAAAGGAGACACAGTGAAGGAACAAAGAGAGGAAAGGAAGGAATAGAATAGAATAGATTCCTTTATTGTCCCCAAGGGGCCACAAAAAGTTGTAGTAGCATCCACAAAATATTGGACAGACATCATACAAAGGTGACAAGAGAAGAAGAATAACAATATACAATATCCACAGTGTTCGGTAGCAAGAGGGCAAATATACAAGATTACAGTACAGCAGAGGGAATTGTGTGTGTATGTGTGTGTATGTATGTGTGTAAACGTGTGATGGAGGGGCCGGGGCAAGAGGAGATGGATGGAGGGGGGGATTTCTAAGTTACAGGGTCTGTACAATAAAGAGTCCTGAGAGAAGGAGGGAGGAGAAGAGGAGGAGAAGGGAGAAGGCTCTACCTCTGTCGGCCGAGTTGTCAATTGCTGCAAGCGAGGAGAAGAGAAAGAAGACAGGGTTTAGTTTGCAGATTATGGTGAGAAGCATAGAAATCTGGATTTGGCTGCACCAGCTAATCTTGAATCCACTTCTAAGACTGCACAGGAAGACCCTCCTGAGCTCTTAGCAACTACTACAACTAAAGCCTAGTTCACATTACACGATTTTCACCGCGATTTTGACGTCGCAGAGGATCTTGAGAGCCGTCTTGGGTCGGAGGTGAGTCGGCAGATAGTCTGCCACGACGAGTCCTCATGTGTGAACAAGCCTACGAGCAAGTCACCCCCTCGTCTGCGACTGGGACTGGATATCTGGCATGCTAGAAAACTGGAGAAGCCTGACACGACTGACAAAGAGCATCAGCCAATAAGAGGCGGGATACGTCCCACGTCAGCACGCAGGAGGACGGAAGAAATGTGAGGAGGACAAGCCGCAGGGTTGCCAGGTCTGCTAATTAGCCGCGACTTTGGGCTTGTTTCTAAAGTGGAGTTGCTTATTTGGGCTTGCTCTCGAAACGTCACCTTTCTCTATATATATCCGTCGCTTCTTCTGGGCTTGTTTTCATAGCCCTGGTTGCTTGTTTCTCTCCCAAAATCTGGCAACACTGACAAGCCGGCAAGCAACAACAACAATGGCGGCGTCCACAGGATCACGGGGAGCGCGCTGTGTTTTGACCCAGGCCCTGGAGGCAGATCTGATTCAACACTCGGAAGAATATCCATGCCTTCACGATGTGTCGTCTCCAAGTTTGGTGATGTCAACGCGTTATCTGGGGCTCTGTCGGCGAGGGCTCAGTGGAGAAATCTTGTGGTGTGCACACAGGTCATAACGCAGTTGGCGAGACTCCCGCTGACAGAAACACATGTCGCCAGGTACGAACACTCAAAAGATTACAATAGTCTCCGCGACACAAAATCGGGGTGAAAATCTTGTAATGTGACCTACTGTAGGCTTAACTGGTTGCTAAGTAACATTAGTAGCGCTGTTAAGTCAAATGCAATCAACTATGCAAACAGAAAGTCATTGTAGCATCACAAGCCGTAGCGTAACTTTTCGGTGGCCGATGAATGAACGTTATAACTAGGCTGTGTTTGAACTTACAAAGAACTTTGTGCAGCTGAGTTCTAAAAAAATTTCCACAAAAAAGTTCCTCTTGTTTCCAGAACAACTGGTTTCATTAAATATTTTCTTGTCTCATTTGGAAAGCACTTTTCTACATCACAACCACACATCAAACGCCCACAGTGAAGAAAACATGAAGGGGAAGAAGGGAGATAACGAAGCATCATTGCTGCCGTCATCTCCTGACACTGACCTCTTTTGAGAGATACCAGGATGGTCTTGCTATCTGTTCCGTGCTCATTGGAGACCTCGCAGGTCACCCCGTTCTTCATGACCTCGGCAGTGGCTTGTAGGGTCACGGTGCTTACCGCCTTGTTACCTTCCACTGATACCGACTAGCAGGAGCGACAGATGGAGGGAGGAGAGAGATGGAGGAAAGACGACATGAATTTCAACACATTCCCTGACTTGTGTTTTAAATTTGTGGTATGTTTTCCTGCCTGGTTCCGATCATACTGCACACTGCAGTGGTGCCTTATTCCAAATTTCTTCCCATGATTCTCTACATCAAGACTTGCTCTTAGAAACGGTCAGTGGTGCAAGCTCCAATATCTCTCCTTTTTGATCTAACACACATCACTATTTGCTTCTGAACTGATCACATCTTTCAGGATCATGAAAGTTTAACACTTTATTTTATGTCATATTATTATGAAGTCGTATTCCCCCTGTAAGTTTCTTTAAAGTTGTTTCATATGGGATTTTCTTTTCAACTATATCACATCAATACGAAATATTAGAATGAAATATTACTTTCCAAAAGCCCTGGGAGCTGTTTCTCTCCCTCCTTTTTTTTCTACTGCTTTTGAAGTCTAACAACCAGCCTCCCAAGAAGAAGATCCTCAGATGTTACGAAAAATCCTGCCTCAAACTTTCCCGTTGACCCAAATGAAAATGCTGATAATGATAGCTCTGTTCATTTGGAAAACATCTTCACCTGTTTTTATAGTTTCACTTGTGCAGTCGCTTTCAAGAAAGTCGCAATTACATCTGTTTACTGAGAGATTCCATTAGATCAGGTAATACGTGCTGTGTTTTTATCTCTGCTTGTCTCAATTGTGTTTTCACATTGTACCTCTTTTCCTGAGGGCTTCCAGGTGAACTGAGGGGCAGGAGAGCCGTGGGCTGAGCACTTCAGAGTCACCATGTCTCCTTCCTTCCCCACCTCTCCAATGGCCGGAGCCTCGATCATAGGCTTTCCTGGAAAGGGTGGGAGAAAGTCAGTGAAGAGGGGACACTTTTAAGTATAAACAACACAGCGAAAGATCAAACACACGTGCCCACACACTGTAAATCATATGAGGCTGGTTAAAATTGTAGCATAGGCTTCCCTAGAAATGTGAGTTAACTTAATGTAATTTGAATAATTAGTCATCAAAGTCAGCTTGAGTTGTAAAAATATGAAACACACTGGGTTAAGTTCGCTCAATTTAAGAATCTGAACATTTGTATAAGTATAAGCACATTTTTAAGGCTGCTTCCAGTAAGCTTGATACATTCAATACTAATCGTTATTGTGATTTAAATTGTTTCCATTGTTATGAAAAGAAACATAAGACACACACGACAAGTTCCCATCAGGTCTGTTCTCTTAAAACTGCTAAAAAAAAATAAATAAAAATTAATCAAATTAAATTTAAAAAATACATAAATTAAAAAATAAAATAAAACATAATAACATAAATTAAATTGAATCAAATTAAATTAAATAAAAAAAACATAAATTAAAAAATAAAATAAAACAAAATAACATAAATTAAATTGAATCAAATTAAATTGAATTAAAAAATACATAAATTAAAAAATAAAATGAAACAAAATAACATAAATTAAATTGAATCAAATTGAATTAAATTTAAAAAAATACATAAATTAAAAAATAAAATAAAATAAATTAAATTGAATTGAATTGAACTGAATTAAATTTAATTAAAAAAAAAAGGGGTCTCTCAAGAGTTTTAGCACTGAGTGTATGCTGGTAAATCTGCTCACAACTTGATTTAATGAGTCAAGATAACTTCATTCAAGTCATTATTTCAAGTCAACAGACTTTGAGTCAGAAAAACACATTCTAAAGTTTTGAATTGGCCTGAAAATAAAATTTAGTCATTTAAATTTGACCTTGAAATGAGTGAAACTTGTATGTTTACATTTCGGACAAAAGATTAGTTGATTCCACTACACTCCTGTAAAATGTTTTGCAGTGCACTAATGGTTTCATCCCATATTGAAACTAAATTGTCGACAGAGTAGGAAGCCACACCTTCCCTCAGCTGCATCCAACTGTACAACTTCCTTCCTCTGACTGAAACAATAGCCAGCACTCCCTAACACTGTTGTTATGAAGGATTGATAGCAACCATTGTTATTATCCCGTGTGTGTGTGTGTGTGGTTGTGGCAGAGGCTGGGTAATTTGGAAAATAAACGATAACTGTTCTCACAATAAAGTATGAGCTGCAATTTATTTTGCAGCCCCTGAACAGAGGATCCCATACTTCTACAAGTTACTGCCAGCGGACGAGGCTTTGTGAATTTAGCGTTGGAAGCTGACTGAGTGTGTGACTGTGGAAAGAAAACAACAGAGATGCTGATGTGATTGAAATCTTTACTTCAGTCTTGTCCAGACAGTTTAGTTGGTTTTCCTGAGGTGCTGCAGGCTGTGCATGTGCATGTGCATGTGCATGTGCATGTGTCTGTGGGAGTGTGTTACCTTTGACAGTGAGGTTAACACTAGCCTCGGCCGTCAGTCCTGGCACAGATGGCACGGCTCCAACGCACATGTACTCTCCAGCTTGATCATAGGAAACACCCTTTAATGACAGCGTGCCGTCCTGTGACAGCACCTCAGAACCCTGGAGGAACACACACACAGAAATAAAACCAATTGGAGTCACGCCATCAGCCCTCACAAAGTCTTTCTTTTAATTCTCTGTGTGTGAATATGAGAGCAGAACAGCATTGTTAATATCTAGTTTGGAGGCACGCAGCTATGCTGGGAAAGCAGAAGGAGAACCTTCACACACTGTTCCAAAGCGCAGTGATAACAGATCAAAGTCCATCCTCCATGATGAACCCGTCTCTTGCAATTCCTCTCAACTTCTTCTCATAGGAATCCTTCTTACTGAGAACAAACACGTTCTCTACTCAGAAAACCAGCAGTCGGTGAGTTTCTATCACACCCAGGAGACACAACAATAGATACACAGGATACAACAACCGGCTTGACACAGGAGGAACATTCTGCACATAACAAGTGGAGGAGAGGAGATGAATACCAAGATACAAAAAAAGCACCGCTGCTACAACCCTGATTTGTAGTTCTACGGTCAAACAAATCGTCTTTCCGTTGGTTTGTTTACTGTTGAAAATAAATTTAGAGCACGTATTTTGTTTACCAGAGACAAGAGACCAGGAGGAGTGTTTTTCATTGCCATTAACTAACTTTAGGGGCTGTACACATTTTTGTGCCCTCAAATTTATTGTTTTTAACGTAGACGTGGAGCAGCCGCGCTCAAACGCCAGAGCAACGTTGTCTTGGCGCGCACATGTTCTTGAGTGCCTATTTTTCAGGGCACATCAGCTGTGCCCTGGAATAAACTGAGTTCAAATATTGGAATACAGTAGCGCACACCACATGTCATGTGATGAGGACCAACCGATCACAGCCGACAGATACCTTTCCTTTCATCTGTAAATATCAGTCTGTGGTAAATATGGAGAAGAAGTTGATCATTTTAGTGCAGGACTGCCAGAGCTTCCCATCTGTCCCAGCGACAATAGGCCTACACACAAACAGCGCCTGGAAGAACATCACCTCTACACTTTCAGGTAATTAGGCTATGCTAAGGTGCTTGTTAAGGTTGCTTGGCAACCTCAGACACAACCTGCCGGGACATGTTTGGATATCAGTGGGCAAAACCTATGATTTCATTTCCAAAAATGACGTGGCGGAGGTCTAACTCATTCACCTCGCCCTCATCCTTCTCTTTAACTAACGGTGAAGGAGGTGTGTGTGGAGCCAACTGTTACCTCTCTACCGAATCGTAGTTGGGAACACACTGGCTTATTAACATTAATTTTAACCTGGCTCGTTATTAGCTTGTAACTAGCTTTTAGCGGTCACACTGCAGACGGAAGGACGGCGAGGCGTTCGGGTGCTGTTCACCAACAGTGGCTGTATTGCAGTCTTCACCACAAAACAGCAAACATGGCCTTCTCCTGAGGTCTAACAGTAACCCTGAGCTTATCTGGACACTTAATTTGACTGCTATCAAAACTACTTGCTGCATCCGTCTTCACCATGACACAGAGAGAGCTGCTTCCCTCCATAGACACACTGAAGTACATGTCAGACCCTCACAGGTTACCCACAAGGCCACCGCCCTTAAAGAGGAAAAGGGTGAGCCGGTAACACAACAGACTCAGAAGCGGACTCAGCTGTACCTGCCCCCTTGTTAGTGGTCCAATCCAATGTGAAGGACACTGCCGCTCAAAAAATCGTGTTTCACTGAGAAACACTCACAGTGCAGAAGCTAAAGACGCTCTAACATCTGTTTAACAGGGACTTTAATCGTGTACAATATGTGTTGGTGTTCACACCAAGTGGAACAAACATCACTGTCAGCTCTCCAGTTGCTGCGATTGGACACAACACAATGCTGCTTATGTAGCAGGGTCACAACTGTCTTTAAAGGGAGCGATGCATCTGATCCAAAGGCTCCAGTGTTGCATGGCAGCTGCACACTAAGTAACCGTATGTTTCACATCATGAAATTTAATCTAGTCCAATGAAGAAAGGTAGGGTTGTTAAAAACTTGAAGTTGAACCAAAATGACCAAACATGGAGCCTGGTGAAGGACGGAATTCTTGTTCAACATCCAGCCAGTGCTGTTAACACGTAAGAATGATAGGTTTGCATTTTAAACATAGTTTTCAAGGAATGCTTGGAAATAATTCTGTGGACCAACTCTGTATTCTTAGAAGTACACCACTTTTCCATGAGTGACGGGAGAAGGGAAGGAAGGTTGAGAAAGAAATGAAGCACACCTTTTTCCACTGAACAGTGTGCGAGGTTGAGGCCTTGGTCTTGCACTGCCACTCCACGTTGTCTCCGAGCATGACGACTTGAGGTTGGGCAGGGGTCACGCTCACCGGGTCGATGTCTGACAACGACAAAGAAAAGCAACTGAGAAAGAGAGAGGGGGAAGACGCATGAAACCTGAGGCCTTCTATACAATCTAAGAAGTGCCACTTGAGATCAGAATGCTTCACATCGCTTAAACAACCATGTAATAAGGCTTTTAAAACGACTGTGCTAAGCAGAATATCTATGTTTTTTTGGAAGTACAAAGCTAATGTACTTACTCTGAAGTTAAGCCCATTTCGGAGCCCGTGTTAAGCCTATTCCATGCTATTTCTAGGCTATCTCCGCTTAATGTGTGTGATAAGATCAAATTAGGGAGTGTAGTTGGGATAACATTAAAGTAACAGATGAACTGTGAAAAATTGAATTGGATATCGGCCCCCTGAAAGGATTCCATTAAAGCTCATTCCATTCTGAGCCTTTTAATTCTATGATTTACTGATGAAACGAGGGGCTTACTGCAGGGACGAAACCGCACAAACAAGGAGGTAAATTATTCTTTATGTGTGTTTACTTGATGCCACAGTTGTTTGTGTGTGTTTGGCTCACTCACAGTTGACAGTGAGAGTGATGGTTCCAGTCAGGTCAGCGTCCAGGTTATCGAAATCTATAGCTGTGCACTTGTACAAACCACTGTCTGTGCGCTTGACAGATTTCAGCGTCAGGAGCCCTTCCTGACCGGTGATGTCTTTCCCCTGAAGGTGGAAGAACAGTGCCGAGTGAGAGAGTAACAAAGATTAGCATATTTTTATATGAAAGACTTTCATTCTCAGACAAACAAATGAAATGCGCACATACGTCTTTAATGAAGTCAAACTCAGGCTGAGGGTTTCCATCAGTCTCACACTTCATGTTAACAACATCGCCCTCTTTGACCGGATCAGTGTTGAGTAGGGAAAAGGTCGCTTTCTCAGAGGGATCTAGACAGACAGGAACAGACATGGAACAGGTGAAAATTCCTCCTTTGGATACATTTACACTGTGATACAGTATGTCATCAATCAGAGATGTGCGCAGCATTCCAGAAGGAATGTTTTACTTTCCCAGTACCTCCTCTTTCCTTGCCTCATTCTTCTTCGCCTGAATATTAAATTCCACTACAGTGTTTCACAGCAGGAAAGATATGCAACCAACAAAGAAAACACATTGTTTACAAAGTTTGGTTTAGTCTTGCCTGAATCAAAAATCTGTTAATTGACTCCAGAATGTACAGACCTCAGCTGCCAGGCTTTTAACCAGAACCAATTGACATGATCACATCTCTTTACACTGGCTCCCAGTATGATTTTAAGGTTTTACTGATTACTTTGAAGGCTCCTCATGGTCTCTCTTCCAGCTTTATCTCTGACTTCTTAGTGCCGTACACGCCAGAACGTACTTTAAGGTCCTCAGGCAGCAAAGGTCTTTTGTCTGTTTCAGAGGCCCGGCTGAAAACTAAAGTTTTTTTTTTTTTAAAAGGTTTTATTTACTTTATTAATCCCCCTGAAATTCAATGTTTTCACTCTTGCTTGTCAATTACACACAGGTCTGAAAGACACACACATGCACAAACAGGACCTATACATGCACAAAGTGGAGAGATGTCAGAGTGAGGGGGCGCCCCGAGCGGTTGGGGGGTTCGGTGCCTTGCTCAAGGGCACCTCGGCAGTGCCCAGGAGGTGAACTGGCACCTCTCCAGCCACCAGTCCACGCTCCATATCGACGGGGACTCGAACAGGCGACCCTCCGGTTCCCAACCCAAGTCCCTATGGACTGAGCTACTGCCGGGGATGTAGTTTGCTGTCAGGGCCCTGAAGCTCTGGAACAGTCTGCCCAAGGAAATCAGGTTGCCCGAGTCAGTGATCTCTTTTAAGTCCCTTCTTAAAACATACTTTTATCGGAGAGCCTTTCCTGATTTTACTTGAGTTTTAAGTTAATTTAGACTGTCTTTATTTCCTCAGTTTTTATATCCATAAGTGTTTTTATCAATTCCTTTATAAAGTTGTTGTTTTCATGTCTTGTCTGATATGTAAAGCATTTTGTAACACTATTCTGTAAAGCTCTTTGTAAATAAAGATTATTACTAGTTTCAAAGGGCATTTGATCTTCTTAAAAAAGTCACATAAGGATAGAAGAGAGAGAGACTACAAAATAATGCATCTATATTTTTGTCCAAACTAAAATATCTCAACAATTATTGGATGGGTTGCCATAAAACTTTGTACAGACATGTATGATCGTCAAAGGATGTACCCTAATCACTCTGGTGATCCAATTACTCTTCCTCTAGTGCCAATATTAATCATTGACTTTTTATATAGGGCCACCTCATGTTGAAAGTATAACCTGTCCAACGCAAGCGGCAACCTCCGAGGCTGGAAAACAAAGCCGACAAAGAATTGTCAAAAACTGCAGTTCCTCTAATGGCCACTTGAGGCTGGCTCCAAGAGCGAGTCAATCCCCACAGACACCCATGTTAAAACTTTACAGCAGAAATATACATGTTTACAGCCTGGTACAAAAAAACACTTTTGGTCTCTGTATTTCAACATTCAACATTGAGCTACAAAAATCATAAAGGTGGTATTCTTTTGTGAAGATTATCCTGCTGGAAAAAATCCAGTGGAAAAATCCCTTTTGCTTTTGTGGAGGGAACCATGGCAACGCTAACATCGGCTCACACAAAACTTCCTCCCTGCAGCACTCGTATCCAGTGCTTTTATTTATGACTAAATAATTGCAAAATAAATCATTCCTTTAGGCTTGGTTGTACTTTGACATTATTGCTAATTAGCGAATGCTAGCAGGCTAATACACAAAACTAAGATGATGGACATGGTAAACACTGCAGCTAGCATGGCTGTTGACTCTTATTATTATCATATAGAACAAAGGCAAGACAAGTGTGTATATTTTCATGGCATGAACTAATAAACTGTATTATGCAATTACTATATTGTGCATTGCTGTTTTATATACCAACACAATCATAGCTCATGGACCCATAAAGAAAAAAACTTCTACTGGAGTCTTTGTAAGTAAATATGCACCCCAAGAAGGCATTCAGCTTTTAGTTATCTGTCCCCTTATCTCTTCAATCCCACATCTGCATTGTCTTAATCACCTCCGTCTGGTGTAGCAGAGGTGCAGCAAACTGGTCTGATAAGAAACTGTCCCTTGATATCAAAGCAGCTAGCTGAAGCAGAGCTAAAACAAGTTTAGAGGTCCTCTGACATGGTGCTGTCTAATCACTGCCATCTGAGGCAAAAGTTTGAAATTTGGGGAAATTCGCTTCTTGTGGAGTGAAACTGAACTCTCAAGTTTGTCCAGCAAATGTAAGGCTACAGCCGGCAGCCGGGCTGTTCAGCTTAGCATAAAGACTGGAAATGGGGGCTAACTCTCGTCCCTCCACTCACAGTTGAGTTCGATGGTGATGGTGTCGGACATCTTCTGTTTGATCTCATCTCCTGGCATGCTGTACTCCACGACGCAATGGAACACAGAGTCCTTGTCTGCCTTGGTGGGCTGCATGTACAGGATGCTCTTTGCAGTGAAGAGACCGGAGGCCTCCTTCACCATAGAGGGAACCATGTGGGGGCCTGACAGAGACGAGAGACAGAAGACACACAGATCATCCTCTGCTTTGTGCAGCATGTGATACTAGACTATATATTTGCTCATTCTAATAAAGAGCCAGAGGATACATACTCTCGTTCTTATCCTTGACCTCAGCGAGGGGCTGGTCATCTTTGTACCAGATGATTCTTGGCTGGGGATGTCCGTTCATCGTCACACAGGTACCAATCTGATACACATGGGACAAAAGTACGTTGACTGTAAATGTGTGTCTTCAGTGTTCATATGAAATCAGAAACTCACTGACAGGATGAAATGATAGAAATTGTGTACACACCTCAGAGCTGGTAGTCCCTCCCACAGAAATGGCCTGACTACGTGGTTTCGTGAGTTCTGGCTTCTCAGGAGCAACTGACACAGAAAAAGGTAGGGGATGTGTCATTATTATATCATTATGATTCACTAGAAGGAAAATCCTTTCACGCAGAGCCAAACACACACTTTCCACTTCCATACATGCAGTCCAACCCACATGCCTGCTGACCTTGTTAATTAAGTTGAGCAGTAAATATCCTGCTTCACATTATTCCAGTGTGACCCGGTTCACAGGAGCTGATAAGGGTCAAATAACAAAAAACCCCCACTCCCCCTCTCTTTGGCTCACACAAGCACAGGTGTGAGTGTTCCCTCTTGTTTCTCTGCTTTATTCCCTAGCTCACTTGTTCACATGCAAGGTCATCTTATCACAGCCTGCAGCTGTTGACGACTTATAAAAATAAACAGTGGATGGGTATTCCTCTCTCTGTCTGTCTCGCTCAATTCTTTGTGTACCGTTCTTTTCATTCCACAGCTCCCAAAACTGCTGAAGCATTCCTATAGCCATTACTTTTCAGCAGGCATACGTACTCACAGTAATTCTGATGTACAATACATGACTAAAACTCTCTTTTGCAGCCTCTTACATTCAGACGAGTAAAGCTTTTTAGTGCACAATAAGTCATTTAAATGTTAAGAGAGTTAAAGGGTAAATTCAGTATTTTTCAACCTGGACCCTATTTCCCATGTTTTTGTGTCAAAGTGACTAAAGGGCTCACACTTTTCTAAACTGGTCCAATATTTAGCTGCAGCCAGCAGCTGCAAAACAGGCTGCAATGTAACCACTTGGGGCATTTGTGCACCATCAATTTACATCCACTCAAAGGTCTTTTTTTAACCACTGACAGGCTCAGATTGTCATTCAAAGTGTCTAACAATATTATGGAAAGGATCCCAACAGAGATAAGAACTTTTTGTTTAAGAGTAAGATCTTTTTTTTGTTTAACTAGAAACAGCCCCGAAATCGTTATCACCAAACCAACCAGGCTGCATTTTACTCTTTAACAAAAAATTAATCTCTGTAGGGATCCTTTCCATACTGCCAGACACTTCAAATAACAATCTGAGCCTGTCAGTGATAAAAACAATCACCTTTATTGGATGTAAATTGACTAAGTTTGGCGACAGCGATTTGGGGCTGTTCATGGTTAAATAAAAAGGATCTTAGTCTTAAACAAAAAGGTCTATCTCTGTCGGGATCCTTTCCATAATATTGTTAGACACTTTGAATAACAATCTGAGCCTGTCAGTGGTAAAAACAAGCACCTGTAGTTGATGTAAATTGATGGAGCACAAATTTACTATTCATTTAAATGGAGTCTGGTAAGTTTGGTGATAGCGATTTTGGGGCTGTTTCTGCTTAAACAAAAAGGATTTTACTCTTTAACAAAAACATTTTTCTCTGTAGGGATCCTTTTCCTTCATGCCAGAAACCTCAATTAACAATCTGAGCCTGTCAGTGGTAAAAAAAACAAGCATCTGTAGCAGATGTAAATTGATGGTGGGCAAATTTACTGTTTATTTAAATGGAGTCTGGTGGGTTTGGCAATAGCGATTTTGGGGCTGTTTCTGGTGAAACAAAAAGGTCTCTCTCTGTGAGGATCCTTTCCATGATATTGTCAGACACTTTGAATGACAATCTGAGCCTGTCAGTGGTAAAAACAAGCACCTGTAATGGATGTAAATTGACAGTGCACAAATTTACTATTTATTCAAATGGAGTATGGTGGTTTGGCGATAGCAATTTTGGGGCTGTTTGTGATGAAACAAAAAGGATTTGACTCTTTAATAAAAAGGTCTATCTCTGTTGGGATCCTTGTCATAATATCGTATATGAATACTTATGTATATGATACGTATATGTACGTTTTGCATATATGATACTTTGAATAACAATCTGAGCCAGTTGTAAAAACAAGTACCTTTAGTGAATGAAAATTGATGGTGCACAAATGCCCCTGTGGTTACATTGCAGTCTATTTTGCCACTGCCAGCTGCAGCAATCTCATTCAGTATTGGACCAATTTCAAAAAATGTTGTTCTCATTAGTCACTTAGACACAAAAACATGGGAAAAAGGGTTTAGGTTGAATAGTACAGATATCACCCTTTAAGAGAGTACAAGATGTGCAGGCAGGGTTGTTTTCATTCTGTTAAAGTGTGTTTTTTGCTTTGAAGACATACTGTTTACTCTCTACTGTAGGCCTCCCGACAGAGAGAAACCAGGCTATCACTGCTGCAGCTCAACCCTCAGGAGACCTCATAACTCAGTCCTATTAAGTTAAGCCAGGACAGGCACACTATAATTCAACCCCAATGAGTCAAGTGGTCAAATGTGGACCAAGAATGATTGCTGGTTTGCGAGACAAGCTGTTTTCTTACATCTGTGGGCTTTATGTGTATCTAAAAAGGGCTTTTGTCAAATAGCACTGCGTTGAGGTATTGTCTACCACTCACTGACCCATTCACAATTAATAGCTCATTTTATGAGATTGCTTTAAACCCTCAGAGTGCGTAAATGTTAATGGTTAACTTTCAAGCTCTTTTTTCCAAGTGGGGGCATGACTTAAGAAAAGGTTGTCTTCCTATTCTCCCGACACAAATCTTCCCTCCTCGGAGTGATTGATCAGTCCAATCCAAAATGCAAATGAATCGTATTCATTTCGGTTAGCCGGCTAAATGCTAAAAGTATGATTGATGTCTGCTCAGAGGGCTGCTGTGGGAGGGGAAAGGACACAGCGGCCTGCAGCAAGGGTCAGCCCTCAGCGCCTTGGTGATAAATCTGGACCGTTATTAAGGTGAGATATATGAGACATGACAGGTGTGATTGAACTATTCATCAATTGTGTCAAGAGTGATTAGATTGTGACTAATTGACCTCTGGGGAACTTATCAAAGAAAACTGGTAACCCCAGGCATTGGAAAAGGTTCCAAAGTCTTACACATGATGAAAAAAAATATTAGCTGAAGTCTTTTCTGCTCTTGACACATAGACGATTGTGACAAATCACATGTTATGATGCTATATATAGGTTCTTTAAAGAGGGCTTGCATGGAGTTACTGTGTGAAATGCAATCAGCAAAATGAATTACATGCATTAGGTACAATTAAGCCACTTCTAAATGACAGTATGCATGAACACGCAGATCTAATTAAAGCCAACCGTTAGTGGCAGTGATAGGAACAAACTAAGCCATAAATTCTAAACATCAACAACACATGGGAAAGTGAGGGGTTCTCGCTGAAAAGGTCATGTTGAGGTCATAAAAAGGCCAAAGGACACTGGCCAACTCACAGAAGACTTTGAGCGTAGTGGCGCCATCTCCAACCCCAGAGGGCCCACCAGTGACCTGGCAGTAGTAGACGAGCTCATCGGACGGTTGAACAGCGGAGATGGTCAAGGTGGCGTCTGCTCCGATGGTGACGCGGCCAGTCAGAGGGGTGCCGTCATCAGCCTTTCCCTGGCCACCCTGAGAGAAAGCCACACGCTGCCTTTTACCCTGCTCCTCCTGGATGTATGGACAGAAGTGGAAGAATTATGAGGAGTAATGGAAGAGGTACAAAAAAAGACAAAAGCCAGCACTAAGTAAGAGACAACAACTTTTTACAGTGCTCTCCTTTATAAAGTACTCTCAACAATTGGATATGACAAATGTTCCCCAGCAAAAACATTTCCTCTCTCAAAATAGCTGATTGAAGAACATGAATATGTGGAAATGACTTACAATGTACCACTCAATGACAGTGCTGCTCGACTGCGGTGAGACGGTGTATGTGCAGGGAAGTTTGGCAGTCTCTCCTTTCAACACCTCCACGTTAGGAGCCACCTTCACGGTCACAGCCCCGCTACAAACTGCAGAGAAAACACACGCAAAGACAGACAGAAAGAATATGATTAGAGACTCAAGCACAGGAAGTCACAAGGACTGGCAGTAATATGTTTACATATTATATCAATACCAGACATGACAGACTGGTATATGAACAGTATTATTACTGGTAATGCTCATATACAGAACAGTAACTGGAAGGGACGCAAGCTCAAACAAGTTCCTTATTGTATATTGCATCTCAAAAAAGGACAGGACATCGAATGTTATCAGCCCATTAAATCAGTTGTCATCGGTAGCATGGATTTGTAGTAGTATGACCCTACTTTATCTCCGTCGTGCCCATCGTCATAATGATGGGATCAAAGGAGGAAGTCAGGTGGTGTAGTATCAAGAGCGACAAAGTCTGCATGGGGAAGAGGTTGGGGTGGATGGAGGGCTCGAACAAACACAGGATTTTCACCCAGGAGACCATTGTTTGTGTCCTCTATGAGACCAAGGGCTCTAGTTTCACAGACCGGACGAGGCGGAGGCGCAGCGCACCTGCACTTCGCCAACTGGGTGTGGCCAGGCGGATTTTCCAAGTTTGGCACACCGTGCACCTGGCGCAGCTACTCCTCTATCCCACCTCCGTCCCTCCTACCGGTGCAAGTCGGAAAGAGGGAGGAGAGAAGGTGTGGAGTGGGTTTTACACACATCACACCAATCAAATGAGCCTCTCTCCTCGTCCTTAAATGCGCCGCGCGAAGGCGTAATGAGAGTTTACTCAATTCGCCATGGCAGAAGAGAGCAGCAGCGTCAGACGGCCAAACTTCTCCCAGGAGGAAACTGATGTTTTGGTCCGGGAGGTCCAAGCTCGCAGTGTCCGAATATACGGAACTGCGAGCAGACCTCCACGGGCTGATGATGCAAAGGTAGCCTGGGAGGAGGTCACCACAATTGTAAATCAATGTTGCGTTTCTCTCGTGCGCGCGCGCTCTCTCTTTCTCTCTCGCAGTCTCACTCTGTTTCTTTTCTTTTGACTTTTCTAAGATGACAGATGCTGAATATATACTCCCTATCTGATGCTGTGGCTGTTTGTGGTTGGCTGAGAGGGATGTGAACTCATTAGTTTGCAGCTGTGTTAATCAAATCAGGTTGGGTTTCCATTACGCGTGCCAAACGTGCCAAACGGTGCCAATCCCCTTTGATCTGACATCAGATGTGACGGGACAGTCGATATAGAGATACATTTATGTGCTGATTGCAGATAGTTGCATTGAATAGTGTTTTTTTGGGTATTTATTGCATCGTTAATGTGCCTGATATTCTGGAAACCTGCCTGTGAGGTTTTGGTGACGTGTGCGCACTGTCCGCCGGTCAGCCAAACTTCAGCTTACACCGGCTGCGCTCCGCCTGCGTTGACAGTAGACCTGGTTTCAGTTGGCGAGCTTTTAGCGCACCTTCGGCGAAGCCTTTTGGCACGAAACTGTCACTGCGCCAAGCTGGATCTGTCGACACCTCCCCCTGCTGCGCTGCCACACCCATCTCAGCGCACCTCGGTCTGCCAAACTACCAAACTGAGCGCGCCTCAGGTCGCGCTGCTCGAAACTAGCTCTGCGCAGGGTTCGCCACCCTGCGCTGCGCCGGGAAACTAGAGCCCCAAAAGTCAACGTTGACCTAGCGTTCTTAAAGGGATAGTGCACCCAACATGAAAATTCAGCCATTATCTACTCACCCATATGCCAATGGAGGCTCAGGTGAAGTTTTAGAGTCCTCACAACAGAGGAGAGGAGGTAGCAACACAACTCCACCTAATGCAGGCTTACAGCGCCCCAAATTCAAACGTCCAAAAACACATAATTGATAATAACTTCACCTGAGCCTCCATCGGCATATGGGTGAGTAGATAATGGGTGAATTTTCATTTTTGGGTGCACTACCCCTTTAAGTTACGTTATGTAACAAACACACTTATATATTTATATTTATAAAGCCCAATATCACAAATAACAATTTGCCTCCGAGGGCTTTACAGCACATGACATCCCTCTGTCCTTGGACCCTCACAGCAGATAATGAAAAACTCACAAAAAAAACCCTTAAATGGGGGAAAAATGGTTGAAACCTCAGGAAGAGCAACTTATTTTACCCTTTCCTTAACCTAACCATGTAGTTTTGGCACGTAAATCTCAGAAAAATTGAAACTAAACCTTCAAAGCTATTGACATGCACCCTCCGGCCTGCTGATAGGTGCTGTTTGCCCCATCTGCCCCACTACCTAATGTTAGTGATGACACCTGATAACGGCCATTTAATGGGCTGATAAAATTCAAATATGTTTGGCAGGAAATGACAAAAAATAACTGCAACTGTAAGTGAAACTAGGTTTGTTTGGTATATAGTAAACATGGATGGTGTTGCAGGACTGGCTTCAGAAGTTTTCATGGATGTGTTGACATGTTTTTTGCCATGACTTTGGGTCTCCATTGGAATCTATTGTTACAGCTGGAGGCATTAAGTGCAAAGGGAGCAAGTCATAAGTATCAGTATTCCCTTAAAGGTGTTTGAACAGCAGTAAAAACTGTTAAGGGACCCAGAGGGAGACTAGAAGGCCCTCATCACTGTCAGTGTTCTCCATTCAATAGAGACATTAGGATGCACAAAGTGTCCCAGATATCAAAGGGAGAGAGTGGCAGCTAGGGCACATGATGGACCCAAACTGCTTCCAGTGGGAATAGGCAACATTATAGCTCTCTAACTCTGTGCAATCTGGCTATGGAGAGACAACGTGACAAGGAGATTGCATTACAGAGAGGAGAGGCAGGACGGAAAGCTGGAGGAAGGGAAGGAGCTCCATTTCTGCTAATGAAGTCACTGCAGCACATACACTGTCATAAATCTTATGGTACAGTAACACATGGAGGCAGTGGATTCCGCTGTGTTGTGAGCGTGTGGCTCTAATGTGTAAATGAAAGGACAATGTTGTTTAAGTGACTGGAGTTAAACTGCCAAATCAATTTAGAAATCCTTAAGTCATCAACGCACGGTCAGCATATTTCATTTTCTATGCAATTAGTTACGCACGTACACTTTCATGAAACATAGTCCATGAAACAGGCATAAAACACTTTCAAGTAGAACTGGAGAGATATTTTTATAGAGTAAATAATGGATGCATCTGGGACGCAACAGTAAACATCCCTAAAAATCTTTCCATGCTGCCAGCACTCTAAACATTAACTTTTTAAGTATCATTAAAAAGCCAGAGATCTAAACTCAAATTAATATTCATATTCTGGACACATGTGTTGCTAATGAACGACCCAGCCCCACACTCTGTATGATGACATTAATTAATCATGTCATCAATTTCTGGACTACAAAATCGACACTTAAATAATTTATTTGTTGTGAGAAACGGAGAGATAAGAGTGCAGATAGAGGATGGACCTCTGGGAATCATGGTTGTTTGACGGGTTAGTTTTATTAACAGGGCAGAGAGATGCAGACGGGGGGAAGATGAAAGCGTGTTTGCTCAAAATGTCTAAAGAGAGAGGAGAGGAGAGGAGAGGAGAGGAGAGGAGAGGAGAGGAGAGGAGAGGAGAGGATGGCCACCTTGTTATCACTCCACTGTGAGGTAGAGGAAGAGCAAAGGATGGACAGGAAGGAAAGAAGGAAGGCAGGGTATAATAGGGAGAGCTGTCAAAAATACACTCTGTGCTTCCTCAGTTGTTAGTGAAACACATTCCACCCGGGTCAGATGCTGTGATTCTCTATGACCCACAAACCACACAGAGGTCAAGGGTCAGTCAAGCGTTGACATTTGATGAAAAGATCTCATGTCTTTCCGCTGCTGTATTCTTTCACTTCCTCTTAATTTACTTTTCCACTTCCCTTTCTTCTATTTTTATCCCGCATCTTATTCTCCTTTCTTTTCTTTTGTTTATTGGATATCTGTATCCCCATCCATTATCTCTGTCTCTCTAAATATTGTGTTCTATTAGCTCAGCGGCTCTCAAGAGAAACGACATTAGTCTGACAAACCAAGTCTCATGTTTCGAGTGTGTAAGAGGGATGTAGCCCAGAAGAAAATCCTCCTCTGTTTCTGCGCCAACACAAACAGCGAGCCAGACAAGCAAACGTTCAAGAATGTGTGAGTAAACCAAGAGCTGTGCTTTTAGGCAGGGACTCAGGATTTAAGAGTCCCGTTAAGTGGTGCATGGGAAAAATACACACTCGCGCACACACACCACATTAAATGACACACAGCCTCGAGGAATTTGGCCTTTGAAAACACATGTAAGCATTAATCACCAGTTTAAAGCTGGAGCTGGTAACTTATAAAAATGACTTTTTGGCATGTTTGCTTAAACTGTCACTATATCCAGGGAGAAAAACACGAGATAATCTGTGAGGAAAACAACATGTTTCTCTGCTTCCTTGTAGCACTTCTAAAGACATTTGCTAGAGTAAAGGAAAACAACACATTAAAGCCGAGGAGTCACGTCAATCACTGCTTGTAAACTACAGTCAAACTAGGCAGCGCTCATCAAATACGAGTCAAGATTCTGTTACTGATTTGCCTGTTCTCACCTCAGATGTTTTCAGAAACATATTTTAGTGTACCGTTTAGTACGGGTAAACGATCCATCAATCTGGATCGTGGCAGACTATGATATCAGCAAATTTTGTATCGTTGTCCAAAGAATCGATATAATATTGTACCGTGATGAAACCAATGATTTACACCCCTACTGTTTAGCTGTAATATGAAAAAGTTGGTGACTCAGCCGGCCAGCGCAAACGTTCTCATGTTACAGCTAAACAGTAAACTAAAATACGTTTCTCAAAACATCTGAGGAGAGAAACAGACAATGCAGTAACAGAATCTTGATTCATAATTGATCAGCGCTGCCTAGTTTGACACTTTGACAGCAGTTCACGAGCAGTGGTCGACATGACTGGCAGCTGTGTTAGAGAACTCCTCGGCTCTGATTGGTTGTTTTCCTTCAGCTGCGGTTGATTCTGGTAAACGAAGCTCAGCATACGTTCGATCAGATGGACTTTCTTTGTGCTCATCCTTTCACAATTCTCTCCATCCCACTCCCACTGCTTTCTCTAATCAGCTGACTATGGGTGTTCACTCTTCTAGTATCCAATCAACTTCGCCCCGATCTCTATCAGCCAATCAGGATGCTACTCTGCTGCTGTCAGCTGTCATTTTAGGCAGAATTATCGCACCCTCCTCCACCCCATTCACCTCCAGCTATCGTATCCAGAGTCAAGGATGAGCTCAATGAAGGCTCATTCCCCCACTCATCTAGATCATCAGCACTTCTCCATCTTCACCAGTGTCTAGACCCCGAGGGAGGGGTTCCCCATTCGACTACGGATCCCCTCCTTAAATCATACCATCTTGAAGGGGTCTAATCGCCAGACTTATCCCATTTTTTTTATTCTCGTGTCTTAATAAATATTCTTTTCACCATAAAAATGAGTCTCTCCTGATTGAAATGCCGTTAGAAACACTACAAGGAGGCCGAGGAACATTTTTATCTGTCTCACGTACAGTTTCAGCAAATATGTGAAGTTACCTTTATAAAAATTTCCAACAGTTGCTTTAAGGTTAAAAATGGCCTGTGAGAAATCTAGAGCAACAAAAAAAACAAAGTTAAAAATTAGTGTAAAGCCATGGCATTTCACGTGAGCAATCATGCACTTATCTGCTGAGTACATTTTTTAGCTGTGCAAGTCACACAGTGCTGCTCACATGCACTGCCTGTAATAGCTGTGTGTTCTTCTGGGGTCATATTCTATGCACATTTTTCACAATTTGCCAGACATAATGGGATATAATTAAAGAAGCTGAGTCGTCACTTTTAGAGCAGCTTCAAGCCCCAGTTTTGTCTTTTATGGGATAATAATAGTCACCTACCAGTCTGTGCAAAAAGTGTTAGCGCAGAAGCACAGAACAAACGACCTCCTGAGGATGTTCGGGTGGTTTTGAGGTCTATATTCTCATCACTCAGTATATGACTGTTTTCCTCTCAGTCAGGGTTTGCTCAGTTGCTGGGTGACTAGGCGCATGTGAAAAAAGCCACTGGCAGTTAAAGCAATATGTGCTGAAAATGTACATCAACAGGGTCCATCTGTGGCACATCTTTCTTTCCCTGCCAGCCTCTCCCTCTCGCCCTCCCTGCCTCTCATTTGATTTCATTGTCTCACTCTCACCCTTTTCTCTTTCACATCATTTGGTGTCATTCACAATATGTTTCGGTGCAGAGTGATCAGTCAGGCCGCTGCTCTGTGTTTTAAACACGAGGCAGCTGGACGGACAAGAGACAAGAGCATAATTAGGGGAGTCCTCTGTCCAATCTGTGCCCAGAGCAGTGTGTGTGTGTGCACAAGTGTATATTAGATACACATGCTGTTGGCTGTCACTGTGTGTGTGTGTGTGTGTGTGTGTGGGTGTGGGTGAGAGAGAGAGAAAGAAAGAAAGAGAGTGGCCTGGGCTGTTGGAGGAGGGGGACCAGCTACACGGGGGTCTCGTTAGCTGACGCAGGCCAGATAATCGGATTTAGCCAAAGAGAGGGAAAGTGTGTGTGAGGTGGTGTGTGATGGGGTGCGTGACCGGGTAGGGAGACAGATGGGGACGAGACGGTCAGACTGTGTCCTGTGTACACACAAACACATGCACACATTCACTCTTACAGTATATCTATAATGCATGCGATATTTATGAGCCAACCCAAAAAGCCACGGTTAAGTACAGTGTGCGAAGGAAAGAAAAGATCCAAGTCTGCAGTCAAAGCAGCGGAGCAGAGTGGAGGAGACCCAGAGAGTCGTGTCAATCCCACATCTACTGAAAAGTTAATGTGAAACCATCTTTAATACTCTCTCTGTGTCTTTCTTTAACTCCTCTCTCTGCCTGCATCTCCTTCTCTTGCACATGCACACCGACGCACATGAGGCGGGTGCGCCTCATTATTAAAAGAACCAGCTGGATCCTCTCTCCTGTCCTCTTTTTCTCCCTTGCTCTCCCCTCACCTACTGTCGTATTCTGGACATCAAACCAGGAACCTCTTTCTCTCTCAGACTCCCCTTTTTATCCCTCATTCTCAAAGAGCATTCTTTAATACCCAGAGCACAAACTCGGCCGTGTGGCTCGTCTGCGCATGTGTGTGCTTGAAAGACGGAGAGGAGAAAGACGAAGGCAAGAAAGCAAAGGAAAGACACGAAGGAAACAAGGGGAGAGAGGGAGAGTAAGAGAATTTAAAAAAAAAATAATAATGTGTGTGTGTGTGGGGAGACAGCCTTACCTATATGGCTGTCACCCAACCAGAACCTCTTTATACAGCCACCATGGTACCGAGGGTACCTGCTTGTCTCCTCACTAACCCAAACACCTCCCTGATTAAGATTAATGGATGCTGTGGGTAACTCCTCTTTATGTAAGTGTACTGTATACACCTGGATGATGGTGCTAGGGGTGTGAGGGAAGTGTGTTAGATTACAGTCAGCATGCATCACAGATACAGAACATAAAGATCTGCACCAGTGCCAACACTGTGACGAGACATGTACGCAAGACTTGATCTACGAGGTGAGTGCAAAGCTGAAAAGAACAAAAGGGTGGCAATGTGGCACCTCACAGACGAGGAATGTCAAAAGGTGTGTGTGTGTGTACCCGTGTGTGTGTGTTTGTGTGTGGTCCAAAACATCCTTGGCCTCTAACAGGATTAGTGTGTTTGACTGTTGGCAAAGCAAACAGCGTCCAGCCGCAGACGACACAGCCTTCAATGTCACGAGAGCTGAGTCACCTTCAGCACGTGGTCATTAAAAAAACAACACGTAACAATAACTTCCTCATTTTTATTTATCGCTTTCCGCTGATCAGCACCTCTTCTAGGATTATTTCTCAATCTCTTTACAGCTGCCTCTGTTTTAATCAACACTGCTGACACATCAGACTGCATTTATGCTTACTGCATAAGGGCTTATGATGTGGCTATCAGGGCTCTGTAGCAAAACCACAGCTAACACGCACTCAAAGAATGTGGAGCTCCAACTCGTGATTGTTTTAATTACTAATCAATCTTAAGATTATTTCTCAGTTATTAAATTAATTGTTTAGTCTATAAAGTGTCAGCAAATAGTGAGAAAATGCCACACAACATCATGCCTATGTTTACATGCACACTGATATTCCACTATCATTCTAAATATGACAATATTCTGAATTTGATCCGGGTTAAGACATGTGGGATATGCTGGTATTTGTTGGGGTTTAGGAGCATTGTGGACACATATACAGCACATTCAGAATATGCATCTTAAGTAGGGTTTTGCCGATGTGCAGTTTGCGACACACAACGTGTTGCCTGTTTACAGTCAGCTTTGTGCGCTGTCATGGATGCCCTGAACACAAACCAAACAGTTTGCAAGGCTAGGGTAGAGATGCCAAAAGAAAAGCCCACATTTCTGGTTGGAACAAGAATCACACCCGCTTTTAAACACTGTAAGACATGAATATCAACTGGTTTTTGGATATTTTGTAAACTGTTAAGATAATGGTTGAAGGAACGAGTCCGTCACTGATGGAAAACTTCCTACAAAGCCATTTTTTGCTGGCATTATATGTAATTTTAATTTTGTATCATTATTACATGGTCAATTTGATCCTTATTACAAAGTAGTTTGAGCTACTTTTTCTGAGTAGTTAACCAAACTAGATTTTCCCTCGGGTTGCCTTTCTGGAGTTCAACTTCTTTCGCTGTGAAGTAATTGGTAGCTTGCAAAGCAATGCTTTTAAAGTAGCTTCCCCAACACTGAACGCACTTCTCAAGAAATCCTTTGAATAACTTTTAAGGATTTTTTTTGGCCCAATAACACATGGATGGGAGAACTCTAAAAAATCCTATTTTGATGCATTATAAACAAAACACAAACAGCTCCAGTCGTCGTCACTTTTGGTAGTATTCATATTCATATTCATTTTCTTAGTCAGGTAAACAGTTTAGTAGGAATATTATCTTTTTTTGGAATTAAGGCAATAAACAGAATGTTTTGTGCATGTAAACGTAGTCACTTTCTTGATGCTGAGGTGATGCCATCAAGTTGCTTGTTCTGTCTAAAACTCCAAAACCTAAAGCTATTATCACACAAGACAACTGGACCTATGATTTTTCTTTTAATATCATCAAAATACCGGTCGTTGCAGATTATTTTTATTTTGTCCAGCTAATCATTTCAGCTCCACTTGTGTTTTTTTTTCTCCTAAAACTTTCAGATGGCAGTGGAGACTTTTGATAGTGAAGACTATATAAAGGAAATGGAAAAATGGCTCTGTAATCTTTATATTTTCAGCAGCAGCAGACATTTCTGGTGATCTCACTGAGCAGAGTTCACCAGGAGTCTCCCTCTCTATCAGGAATGAAAGAATGTAAACACAGTTATGTTGGGAAAGCACCGCACAGCATGATACATCATCGCTGTGCTGCTGTGGTGGTTCCAATGAGTGAAATGAATTGCCGAGCTATAAAAGTATACCCACAAGTATAAATGTGGCTTCGCTCCGGCCACATGTTGTGATGGCTACTATGACCACAGACATGATGTAACACACTCACATCATCATCATGAGGTGTGTGTGTGAGTGAGGTTGTGGCAGCAGGGCGTGGCAGGTTGCCCTCAGCTCTCTCTCACACTGATAATGGCCTGTTAATGTTGCGGACTGGATACGACTCAAATCTCGTGTTGAGGGGCCTTTCACATTTGCGCAGTGCTCACATTAGTCTGCTGCACTGCAGGATGGGAAAAGAGGAAATTCAGTTTGTTTAGTGGGTTTTATTTTAGGGGACAGACTTGATCTAGAATCTAGATCTTAGAAATGTACCCAAGGAGGTCGGCTGTGAGGCGGAAAAATAAACAGGAAGAGGCTCTTCAGTGGGTGCTAATGTGGCTAAAGCTACTGTATGTTTGTGCCATTTGCAAATAATATTGTTGCAGTTGGACTCTGCAGAGACATAAAAAAGCGTAAGTTAGATCTGTGCAATTCTGTTGACGCAAGTTTGAGGAGCTGACAGTGTGAGATGAGTAGTGGCCTGAGTGTATATATATATACAGTATATATATATATATATACTGTATGTATACTGCATGATACATGTGTGTCAGTGTGCGTGCGTGTGTGTGTGNACACACACACAGACACACACTCACCAACAATGAATGCCACATGCAGAGGGCAAGGGAGAGACTGAGAGAGACAGGCAGAGTGAGACACACAGAGATGACAGACAGACAGACAGAAAGAAGGAGGAAGTTCCACATCTGGCATGAATACACAGAGCCTTTCCGTTTGAAGAAGTAAAACTTTTGGCAACTAAGGAAACAAAAAATTGAAAACATGTGAAACGCAGACAGAAATAGACACGCTGTCTGTCTCCTTGGATACTCCTAATGGCAACTGTATCCGTACAAGGGCCATGTGAGCAGACTGAGTGCTGCGATGATCTGTTGTTGTCCTGCTAAGTGCTGACCTTTGAGGGAAGCGCTGATTAGCATCTGATGCTAATTAGAATCCCACTGTTGTTTACTGTATTCACAAGGTAGGACAACAAAGAGAAATGGCTGGAAGGCGAGGAGGAAAACAGAATAAGGAGAAGACAGAAGAGGGTGGAGACAGAGAGACATGGGAAGACAGACAGCAGGATATTATGTGCCAGGAAGAGCTATACAATACTGCAAAGGCCATGAAAAACTGCACCACCTAAGCCACATTCCCACCGCTGCAAACATTGCTCGCAGTCTGACAAAGCATGTAATATCCTGTTGCAATGACATTCTGATCCTGCACACTACAAGTGCTGCTTGTATAAACAGATATTAATACATCAGCTATTGAAACGTCAGACTACACCAAATAAAGCGGATGGCCAGGTGCTGATTCAGCGTAGAAAATGATTCAGTAATGAGTTTATTCACAAAGCAGCGCAAATAATCATAATGGATTCGTGGCTGACCTTTCCACAGACATAGCTTCTTGTGCATAGACAGTAGCTGCTGTTTGCTCTTTGTATGAATCTCTTGTGTTTGCGACTGTGTCTCACGATGTTCCATGAGAAAGGACGTTTCCCCAAGTGGGATTGCTAAAGTATTTCCATAGTCGTCATGCTAGCGTCATAAGAGTCCCTGAGGAATTGTTACCAAGACAAATTCCTAAATATTTGCTGTATTTTCCTGGTAAAATGACTGTAATTCTGGCAAAGAGGGGTTACTGCATCTTCAACAAAGATTTTCCAGTAATTGACCCTTCGCTAAGTTCCTCCCCCGGACGGGATTTGGAGCTAAATGTTGTGCCTGGGGCACGTCATGTATTAATGATACTCGTTACCTGGAGAGGTTGGAAAAAGATATAAGTTTCGTCGCTGTTCCAAAACCAGAATCAAACCCTGAAAAGTGTAGGGTTAGCTAGCTACTGAAGATATAGCCTACTGAATGTATACACATGCTGCTTTTGCTTTTTAATGATTATAACAGTGAAAAAAAGACCGACCCTGCTGTACAGGAACCAGTGAAGGGAAGCAGGGAAACTTTGCTGATATTCAACCACCTCTGTGTCATCTCAGTGTGCGCAGATGAATGCTGTTTGCTGATCCTGATCCTGTGAGTTTATCTTCGCTATCTCCTTTAACTTTAGCTTATATTGGAGTTATGCTATGTAGCGTGTGAGATAGGGTATGGTGAATGTGCAAGGAAAGGTAGTATCGCCACGGTCACTACCTGGAGCTCACATAAACGGAGCCTGGGTTTGTTGAAGGTGGCAGTGCTGTTTGGGCTGAGAAAGCCATGTGTAAGTAAGGTAAAGGAGGTGAGACCTGGCATTAGGGAAGTGTCTCTGGGACGCCAGAGATCACTGTCTGGCCTCCCGGAGGTGTCGTGGGACCAACTAGACGAAACACTGGTGAAAGGAGGTTCCCACCTGATGACCCCAAAGACATGTTAGTTATCACTGCTCACTGCCATAATAGCTTATCATGGGGCTTAGGAGGTTATTCACTGAGTGCTAATCCTTTCTCTAGAGCACAAACTTCTTGTGTTTATTTGAACTGACTACCCCTGGAATCCCTGTCCGTTCTGCGGCAGAGGTCCAGGTGTTGGCAGCGGCCTAGAGGTGAAGCGAAACGCTGTTCATCTGCACACACTGCGATGCCACACAGCTGGTTCAGTATCAGCAAAGTTTCCCTTTTCTACCAAAACAACAAAGACAGTGAATACAAAAGTAAATGCAGGTCAGTAAATTGATTGCTGTCAGAATCTTGCTCAGTGCAACCCCCCACCTGGACTCTAGGGTTCTGTCAGGCAGGTGTCTGACTGACGGACATTGTCTACAAAACTAAAGCTGACAGTCCTTTTACTTTCCCACGTATAGTGGTGTATGTTATGTTGTAAGTTAATGTCTGACCTGTGAACAAGTGGGCAGTTAAGTGGCTTTTTTGCCGGCATTATATTTAATTTTAATTTTGTATCATATGGACATTGTCAGTTTGATCCTTATTACAAAGTAGTTTGAGCTACTTTTTCTGAGTAGTTAACCAAACTAGATTTTCCCTCGGGTTGCCTTTCTGGAGTTCAACTTCTTTCACTGTGAAGTAATTGGTAGCTTGCAAAGCAATGCTTTTAAAGTAGCTTCCCCAACACTGCACGCACTTCACAAGAAATCCCTTGAATAACTTTTAAGGATTTTTTTAGCCCAATAACACATGGATGGGAGAACTCTAAAGTACCAATTACAGCAATCAGAGAATCAGCCTCAGTCTTGTAAATCTCATCTGACCGTTCACAAGCCAGTCAAAAGCTTCTGCAGTCATGACTCCCTGAGCCGACAGTGGAGGTCTATTGTGCTGCAAAGATGATATCTGGGCTTCTAATTGGAGTCAAACACAATAACGTCCTCGGAGCTCCGGTTTTATTGCTCGGTGAAACAGGGCGCCCTCGTGTTTTTTTAATGGCTTGCCTATTTTTTTTTATGAGGGTTCTGTGTGATATGTGTGTGTGTTGGCAAAGGGCGGAGGGGATGGTGTCTTGATTAAAGGTGAGATAGACTGAAGCCGGATGTTCAGATGCCACATGCTAAGCCCTTGCACCACAATCACAGGATATGGAGGGGGCTGTCTGTCTTCCTGTCTGGGCTTGTACTGATGTACCACCTGAGTGGAAGTAGAATTCACACCTGGGACCCTGCGGCAACACACACACACACACACACACACACACACACACACACACACACTCGGGATGCAGCTGGTTGTGGAGGTCATATGAGTCTAGCAGAAGAGACCGTTTTACCACTTTGTTTATTTATTGGCAGTAAAACCACCGGCTCTGTGTGTCTGCTGTAGATGGAAGAGATGAGACGAGGGAAAGCAGAGACTGTGAGGGGAAAATAGATTTTATCATGTGTTAGATAACCTTTTATTGTTCTGTTCTTGCTCCTCCAAAGTTTTTGTATTAGCCCCATTTGTCTTTTCTGTCAGGTTCTTATATCAGCCTTCCTGCCTGAGATCTGTTTCCTCACTCGTGTCTGACGTGCGAAGCTTTGATTGAAGCTGATATGATTAGCAAGTGGAACACGTTTACCTTAATTTGGATTCACAAGTTAAACTTCATTTAAGACGAGTAAGGAGAGACAGAGGACACCGTCGGAAGAGCAAGGACACGAGTTTAGAAGAGGTCTGATGTTCCCGGGGACTTGACGTTGACGTAATGCAGCTGAGTCAAACATAAGGCTATTAGCAATTAGCCTGGGTACACATCAGTCTTCCCCACAATATCAGCATCTGCATCCTCCTCAATGCAATAAAATGCAGAGCAAAGTTCAATGACTCGGCAAATGATGTCTGTGAGCCAAGCAGCGGGTGTGTGGATCTCTTTGTGTCTGTTGTGTTCGGGTGGAGGGCAGAGAGGTAACATCACAGTGTGCGCGGTTGCGACAGATAAATCACAGCTTTACTGGTGTGTGTGTTGTGTCATCCCACTGCAGTTTAGGGGCTCAAGACAAACAGTGTGAAGTGGGCAACAAGGTCGGCCCCTCACACACTCTTTTGTCTCGCAGGAGATTCCCCCTGGTTGGTCCTGTCGTCCTGGCAACGGGGTGAGAAGTCAACCCCATTCAAACAGGAGAGTTTAGAGCTGTGTGGTCAATGAGTGTGTGTGTGTGTGTGTGTGTGTGGGTGTGTGTGGGTGTGTGTGGGTGCTGGGACGGGGAGTGGGTGTGTTTGTCCTCTGCGAACATGAGCCAGTGAGTCAGGAGAAGAAAATGAGGACGAGGATAGATGGTAGGAACGAGGAGGAGGAAAAACAAAAAGGAAAAAGCGGAAACAGAGTACATGAGCAGAATATGAATTTGCGGCGCTGACACTGCAGTCCTGCGCCCTGTTCTGCACAAAGCGACGGTTGTAAAAGAAAAAAAACCCAAAAAAACAAAGCCGAGACGTCTTATAAAGAGATTATAAATAGAGCCACGAGTCTTGTGAATTTTAGTGCTGTGTAAGTGCTTCTGCAAAAGTAGCTTTGATTCATCGTCTCACTGATAAACCAAAGTATTCTCTGAGTGCCCTTCCCCATTAGAGTTAGCCAAGTAAAATTGAAATCATCCCTCACACAGAATATCTGGGGCCATTTATAAAGCTAATATCTTTAAGCTGACACAATCTGGTGCCATTATATGTGACTCCATTAACAGTGAGTTAACACGACAATAGCCAGTGTCTTGCTCCTATTAGAGCTCACTTTTGGGTCTTAATACAGTGGAGGTAACAAAGGCAAAAAAAAAAAAAAAAAAAAAGCAAGGCCATCGCGGTGAACGGCATGCAAGATCAGATAAAAATATCAAGAGGAATTTCATTACTTTTTGAATCAAAGGGCACAAAACAGAGAGGGTCCGCCAATTACCGCACTCCGTCTCCTCCTGGCTGCCTTTCATTTTCAGGGGGAACTCAATTTGGTGGAAGAGAGAAAGGAGTGTGTGTGTGTGTGTGTGTGTGTCCTGATCAACTGAGCAGGAGAACCCAATCAGTAGATGTCACTTAAGGGGCAGAGATGAGAAAAGGTGTTAATATTTAATGTTTCAGGGCCCCTGAATCTGGGCCTCCTTTCCCTCTTCTCCCTCTTCCTTCCACCCCTCTCGCCCCAGGCACTCCAATTAACACACCCTGTCCTTTTCTTCCCCCCTCTCTCCCAGCCTTTCTCCCTATTCCCTCCTTCCTTGAAACACAGCCCCTGGCGAGAAAAATAAAAATTTAGAAGCTGAGTGGAGGCAGGAATAGAGGGATGAGCAGAAGGAGAGTTGGACTGGGAGAGTGTTTAGCAGTGCGATGCAAAGTTTGGATGAGTTGAGAAGGCTAGAGGGTCTCATAGAAGAGAAGGAGCAGACACAAGAGGATACTGATGCAAATGCAGGCATGAGAAACCAGAGAGAGAAAACTTGTGCACAGAAGCCCTGTGTAGATGCAGGAGTTTAAATTGGAGCAAGGAAAAAGATGAAGTGAGGGAAGGAGAGGGTCCCCTGCGTCTCTTTTCAATTCCCCTCTGCCTCTACCTATTTATCAAGGTAAATGACTCGCTTTAATGGGCCAGAATGATATGCAATGTTTGGCGGAGGCAATCTGCTTGCATATGTTGCCGCTAATGTCGCCGGCGTCTATAATGGGATTTGGTGATGAGAGAGGCAGTAAAGATTATAAATTCCTCTCAAGACCCCCATAAGGTCGGGAGCAGCCCTGAAAATGATGATGATGGATGGATGGATAGATGGACGACAAGGGACTGACAGCTGAGGTAGGGCAAACTGGGACTGTTGAACCGTGTCTCACTGCTGCACACTCTCTTTTTTTAAGGGCCACCTCCACTGATTTAATAAAACTGGATGACTCTCAAGTGCCCCAAAAACCCTGGATCCAACATTTTCTAAAATGCAAAGCACTGCATTTTCTTACACGCTTCCTGCCTTAATATTTCAAGCTCCATGCACTCGGGCTTTACGTATTTGTAGTCTTTAACACCAGCCTGAGGTAACCCTAATGACACCACTGGGAGAAGGTTTTGTATGCCACCTGAGCCACACAAAAAAAAACAATACAACTGTTTTCACTTCTATGATGGAATTCTGGCAACTTTAAGTTTTGATGAAATTGCTTTTTTGCCTATGACGTCACACATCTGTGCACCATCCAGATGGAAGGCAGGCAACTAAAACAAAGACTACCAACAGTGCACATATACCTTTGAATGCACTGTTTACAACTGTTCCAATCAATCAAATTAAGGAAAACTAAGTGTCACTTTGAGTCCCAAAAATAGTAGGACATACAGGGAAGAAGTAAGTAAAAGAATTAATTGAGTAACAGCAGCAGATTTGGATTGAAAACCATCGTCTTCAGTCTGGAGGAGCGAAACCAACTAATGTGAAAGCCTTGGGTTGACACTCCTTGAGTCGGATGCAATTACAATATGCTGTGACAACTTCTCTTTGCTTTTATCCACAATGCAGAATTTTAACAGTGTCTCACCAGACCTCTGGAAATGGTTGTGGGAAAATAGTAGCTAAAGTTAGCTTGTAACGTTAGCCTGACAGTGGTGCATCCATGTATAGAGTTGAAATAGGCCTATAAAGGGAAGTTTTACTCAAAGACAGTTATTCACCCAACCAAAAACAAGATGGCAGTCGTTTAGGTCGTGGACCCAAGTTAGTTATAGTCCACTAGACTCGTGTTCGCTTACATTGAATCATTAACGTGTAATGTTAGGAGTGTAACGTTGGGAGTTCTGGAGGAAGAAGTCATTTGTAATGGCGGTCGTGTCCACATCGGGCAAATCAATCAAGTTGTGGGGAAAAAAACATATTTGTCTGTTTTGTATGGATCACATCCTGGATGAGTTTCAATTTTATGACAGTTCCTGATTCCTGTAGCTTAATCAAACCTTTTTATGTCGTCACATTCTTCTATTTCCAGTCCAGGCAGTATATGGATTTATCACTTCCTGCTCTCCATCTCAATTTTGCATCAGAACAGTCATGTGATTTCAAACAAGCTATTGACTGCTGGACATTAATGTATTGCAATGTCATAACGTAACTGTATGATATACGCTAGTGAAGGAATTTCATTGTGGAGCGCTCTTAGCATTACAGTACCATCTGTCCTTTAGGTTTCTTTGTTTTTTAGATTGTGGTCTGTGTATATTGTAAATTATATGTTGGGACTACAGATGGAAATTAGCAGTTATTGCTAAATCTGGTGCAACCATCTCCTCATCTCTTGTAAATGATTAATGCTATTGCACACTGTCCCTTGATAAACTACATAAACTAATCTGATTATGGACACTTAACTATCTTCAATGAGGATATTCCAAATTTTTCAAATGTCAAGCATGCTAGGTTATGTAAATATTACTCCGTTTTATAAAGCAGGAATGCCTTGGTATGACGATAGAAAAAAAAGCATGTTTTCAAGCAAAGACGTCCTCAGGACTCACTGTCCTTCCCCTCTGTCTTTATCAAACTCACATGGTTCCAGGTTGTTTTGGATTCGTGGCACAGAGCAGGGTCACTGCTGTTGCAGCACTGCTCTCGTTGTGCTGCCGTTTGTTACTGTAATGGTTTGAATTTTTCAAAATGAAAACTTACTGACACCTCTGTCTTTTAAAGTTGGGACAGATTGTCAGGGAGGGGGCGAGGAGAAAGGCTGACTCAGGGTATAAATAAGGGTGGAGACATTAAGGCTACAGCTAATCTCACTAAAAGGGTTAGGACAAAGTGCTGCCGCCGCTGCCGTCTCTCTCGCTTCCCCTCTCCCTCTATCCTTAAATCAATTCATTCTGCAAGTCATTTCCTAGCATACTGTGCAGATAAATACTCAGCGTAGGGTAGCTCTTATGCCTAATTTACTGTAATAAACAACCCACTGGAATGCATCCATTACAGTGTTTGGATATGTGTGTGTGTCTTTAAGAGTGCAACAGCTCACGGTGTGTTTGATTAAGATTAAAAAACCAGACCCAGACACTTTTGTTCCAGAGGGGAAATAAGATTTGAGATAAGGTGTAAGGTGAGGAAAAGGTGAAAGCTGGCCAACATGTCTCTCTGCGGGTTTCAAATTTCTGCTCTGGAACCCTAAACACACAATCACACACACACTCACACACACATACAGTAGAGGCTGAAACAAGCTGTCCTGCCAACCCTTGTGTATTTTAATACTGATGAGTCGAGGGATGAATGTCTCAAGTTCTATTTACAGTAGCCTATTTACAGTATGATTACTGTTACATGCACAAACGGAGTGAAACACACGCACAAACACACCTGCCTGCCCTTCATATCTCAACAGCTCAATTCCTCAAATGCACACACTCCCACTGCCACCCACCCCTTTCCTTTTTTCCAGAAGTCATCTCGTGCTGAAATTGTAGCACCAGAGTGTTTTGTTGGTCTGACAAAGGGGGCTGTTCCTGAGTGGACGGGTTATACACACACTGCAGAAGCTGATGTAAACAAAGAGAGGGCACAGAGGGACTATGGGTAAATAACACCAAGATGCTACAGTGGCTTCCCTCCTGATCCTGATCCGTTTGAAGATGACTTAAATACTTGAGTCAAAACTACTGTATGGATAGACTGAGAGCAGAGCCACACTTATGAAATACAAAAGGACATCTTTTCCTCTCCATTTCAGATTTGCTGCTGTTTTTAACACCTGAATCTGAGCTTTTTGAAAGATGTTGTCCACGGCGTATGATCACTCATATTATCAATACACTTTGTAACATTAAAAAAGGTTAAGCCTGGCTACCAGATAGTATTCATGAACCTCAATAAAATCACTAATTTAGCTTTATTAAAACAAAATAAATGGTAATAGAGATCACCACGAGACAGATCAAAGGTTTCCCCGGCTGAGAGCCAGATTAACCAGCCCTGTGGGCAGGGATCTTCCTGAAAGACCAGGAAACGTTAGCATAGATGGTCATTTTTATAGGAAACTGGCATTTCCAGACTTAGGGCTCACACACATGTTGGTCTGTAACTGGATGGAAATGCGAGTTCGGGGTACAGGGTGCCAACTTTCAAGGGCGCAAAGGCAGGTTGTCCTTGATATTGCTAAGCACCCTAACCAGCACCGTATCATGGCCTACTTAAGAGAAATCCCGAGTTCTGAGCCGAGATCTTCCAAGTGTTGTCTTTTGAGTACATATCAAAGTATTAGATGTAAAGCCTTGGGTAGCCCTGCACTTAAATGATCAGTTTGACCATATTTAACAAAGACTGATATTTACGGAGGAAAGAAAAGATCTGGTGCATGCAAAAGTTTAACTTTGTTGATCTCAGGGTGCAGCTGTCGTGGCCTAAAAAACAGGTGCTTGCAAACACTTACGCACTGAACGGCTTTGCTGTCTCTTTAGAGCATGGCTTTCACGCGTCTGCATTGACAGTGATAGATCTGAGGGCCCAAAATTGCAGCATGTGTTCGGGCCCTTTGACTGCTTAGCATAGACACAGTCTGACTCTTCCATCTTCACTTGTATCAGATGCATTTATCAAAATGTAGGGTTGCCCCCTGAAAGCCAAAGATTCAAAGCATCAGTCGCAGACCCCTCTGTCGACCGAGATTCTTCAAGTTTTCTTTTGGTCCGTCAGCGTGCAATGTACTTCTAGGAACATTTTGGTCCCCAGATTAAGCTAAACAGTAAGTGCTCCTCGCTTTCACGCTGCTGTCTGGTACAGGCAGCTGCAGACACAGACCCAGGGTGAGTCTGAGTGAGACGGAGGCAGCTGCCTAGAGGAAAGTCAGGCTTGGAGATACTGTTATCTTCCTTTAAAGTGGCAGCTCGAGCAACTTAATACAATTTCTGGCTTTTGTTTGATATCTTGTATTGGCAAAAAATGTTGGTGCATATTTCCGTCCCATTACATGCGTAGTTAGCACGCATTAGCACGGAGGCCTAACTTTGCTTACTTACTATACTACACAAACATCACTTTAATGTCCATTGATCCCCATTCTCAAATTCTATATGGAAAAAAAGAACAAATCATTGAATAATCGTATTGAAAAGCCAAATCACATTTGACTGCCATGATTCTGAGTCAGGTACAGCCCTATCAAAATGGTGAAACTGTTGTTGCCTGTAAATCGTTTTATCCCCCTTTTTTGCTTCACTCAAGCTAAATCACTGTCTGCATTCTCTCTCTGTGATGTGTCCTCTTTTGCTGTCTTTCTCCTCCTCTCTTGTCTCTCATTCTCCCCTCTGTAGGAGTGCTGAGTAGCACTCTGCCCATCTCATTTAGAAACAGCCCTCCCTTCACTTCTAATGAGCCTTCATTTTGGCAGAAGAGGGAGAAAAGCCAGAGAGAGGAACACCATTTCCACTACTTCAGCTGACAGCAGTTCCCTCTTGAAGCCCTCTTCTAATACCCACATGGGACTATACAAGAGGACTGGAATAGGCAGAAAATGGTGGAACAAATGGATATCCACTCTCCCTATTAGCCTCCATTATCCGCAAGCATCATTTCATAACTAGGGACTAACAAGGCTTCTGTGTATGTGGCGGTGCCCCTGTTGTATGTTCGAATGTGTGCCTTGGCTGAGCTAGGATACACAAATCTGGTGTGGACAGCTCAGAAACCAGAGAGAATTGCCCTTCTTTGTGCCCAAGCTGAAATACGAGCGTGCTTGCTGAATAAAGGGGGTCTTATAAGGGGGCGAGGGTGCTCCTTAGGGGGCCAGTCAGCCGGGCGTGACAAGCCGGTACCGCTGTAATGAGATAACAGGCCACTGGAGTACACGTTGATTTGTTCCTCCATTCTTCCCTTTCTCTACATCCCTTATCCCTATTGCTGTTTTCTTATCCATCCATTGCTCCATTTTTTAAAAAAGAGGCCATGGTGCTTAGCAGGCTGGTAAAGCCCGTGTGTGAGGGACAGATAGAGGGATAGAGAGGAAAGGGTGCACACACTGGCAGGGAGATAGGGTAAAGGAGAAAGAGAAGGGCACACGGGTATGGAAATAAAAGCTTGAAAAGGAGCGTGTCTCTTTGTGCATGTGCTGCTGGAAACATATTCAAGCGCATGTTAACAGCAGCTTTGAAATCAAGCGGCAGTGGAAAAAAATGGCCCACTTAAGAGATGGAGGACAGGGAGCAATGAAGAGATAGGGTGTACATACAGTGCGGGTCACTGCCTCCAGACAGGCTGGATAAAACCTACCTCCACTCCTCCGCCATCAGAAAATTACCCCTGCACCTGCTTTCCGGCCCTCCTCACCCTCCCTCTAACCCCTCCTGTCTTGGACAAACAGTCTGATACAGTGTTGACAGTGGCAACACTAAGTGGGAGGTTGAGAGATATGGGAAACCCGACTAAAAGGTGAACTCGCTCATTGTGTGCAAGAAATATATGACTTTTAGCCCATAACAAAAGCCTCACCACATGTTTTTCTTGCTCCTCCCATTACTTGTGCTAATTCATTGCCACTGCTGACCTCCATGTGTCAGCTAAACCACAAGATTCCCACTTATCTTTCTCACCTCTTCATACTCCACCAATGATTCAATCGTTCCAAACAAAAAAAAGTCTGCACCTCGTCTCCCCTCTTAAATCAGTGTTTTCTTATCGTATTTGGGTAGATTTATAGTTGCGATGGCGAAGGCGGCCAAAGCCATGATTTCATCTCAACGACATGAGCTGTCTGCCTGCCTGGGCTATCAACACTCGCTGTCCCAAAACAGCGTATAAGCCGAAGATTTAGAACGGTCTGTCTAGCCCTAAATCTGTAGTCTCCTGCCTGGCATACCTCACACACAGCAGACTGTTACACCCACACACACACTAAGAAACACACTACCTTTTGATGCCCCGCCTCCCTACCCCCCTTGTTTCTTCTCCCCCTACCTTCCACTCTCCCCCACTTTCTGTCTTTTTGCCTATTATGGCGGATTAATTTATAATGCTTGGATGAACTTCAGTAAGTGGGGGGTACAAAGTCACACATCAATACACACAAAATCGCTGGCTGGCTGGCAGATACGGTCACAAGCCCACTGGCACAGACACATGGAGCCTTCTGGAGTACAGCGAGACACATGCGGTACACACACACACACAAGTTTACATAGAGGAACCAGACTCCCATGCTGAAACAGAGTGAAAGGTGCAGAATCCAAACCAAAGCCCCTATTAATCCCCCTGATCCCTCAGAGATAGAATAATTCAGAGTTAATTACTATTCTCCTGCATTCCTCCCTTTCTTCTTCCTGATTTCTAAATCCACTAAACTCCTGATTTTCCCTCAATCCGGCAAGCATTTGAATATACAGTCTACTGTAGATCCGTCTTTGTCTGCTCTTCCACATTTCTATTTGTTTTCCCCCACTGCTTCTCTGGTGCCTTGGCAGACTCTCCTACACTATGTCTTGACAGAGGAAAATGAGGGGTAAATATGGTTATGAGCTCCCTCAATATTTCTCTCTTTGACACACACACACACACACACACACACACACACAAACCAGCGCACAGGTTTTGGCAGCAGCTGACACAGAGTCTGGCACTGAGGTTGTGTCTCTCTGGTTGGAGTTTGGAACCACGGTGAGTTTAATTAGAGTGGAGGGGGACCACATGGCTGGCTGACTGGCTGGTATAAGACCGGCTGAGAGGCTGGATACTGGAAGAGACGCACTAACAACCACACCGTGAGTGAGACGCTAGCTGCAAGGAGAGTGCACAGAAAGATCTACACACCAGTGTGCACACACTGCTAATATATTTATAGATATAGATACAGTAGCTGCACAGTCATTTGTATGCAGACAGCTTCCTCGAATATCTCAAACTGATGCCAACAGTTTTCTCATGCAGATAACTTATTATAGAAAGATAAAACAGACTTTGTGGTACACACTTAAAAGCATCCTACATCATTTCCCATGTCACACTGCATTATCTTTTGTGTCTCATGGTATTTTGTTGCATGTGAGGCGCATATTTTACACAAGGGAAAGAAAAAGGAGAATGAGAGAATGAATTCCCGCAAAGTAGTTTCTATTTTCTGCATCAACACTTCAAGACAGGCCGGCAGATAAGCTGGAGACAAGGAGATAGTGAGGGGCTGACTCTCGCCCATACATGGGTAGGGCGAGGAGGAGGAAGAAAGCTATGCACACACACACACACGCACATATTTACACACCCCATGTGCATATTTCAAATATCATTGAGCATATGGACAGAGCAAGCACACATATCATAAGTGGCATGCAGATCACGTATTATGCACACATATTTTAACGTAAACCCGAGGGGAATATGAGCTCGCGCACAAATATGCATTGGAGTTAGCCAACTCCCATCTGTGTTAACCTTCCAGCATTCCTCACTAATCTGCGCCATAATGGCACACCTGTCTTCTTCCATTCTCGATTACCTCCACAGGCATACAGTGGTGGTGTGAGGGGGAGCGGGAAAGGGGACGCACTAACGTATTCATGAACAAACAGCTAATCCATCCTCTCTTTTAATTCTCTCTTTCTTTATGCATCCCTCTATCTGTCTTCGACCCTCCCTCTCTTGATCTGCCTCCACGGAGGGCAGTTTTTTTTTTTAAACAAAGGGAGAAGTGGTCTATGCTTTAGGGGGAGCTGTATGTTACCACGGTAACAGACATAGAGGTTACAGGCATTATTGGTAAAAGTGGGAAGGCCGGGCAACAGAGGGGTTTTTCCAGGGGCAGGGTGCAGGTCAGAGATTGGAACAGCGCAGGCCGGGGGGTGAATAACTTAAGCAGTGGGCAGGCGGGGTAGATAGGTAGGTCACATTATTATTGATTGCCTGACATTATGTGGACAGCAGGGGAGTCCGCTGAGACAGACAAATAAATTGTGGCTTGACATCAAAGTCAGGCTGCTGACATTGAGCCTGCAGGGGACAGAAGCAGCCCGAGGCTGGATTAGAGGTGGGTAGATACACAAAGGCACGCACAGACGCAGACACAGAAATAAACAGACAGTGAGAACACTGTCCTCGAGTTACCTGATAAAATGAAGGTTGTAAAGAGAGAGCTCCGAAATGACAGAAGGAAACCAGAGGAAATGTCAGCCATGAATAATTTCAATTCCAAGCTCCGATTTTTTTTCATGAAGCCACTTCACATAAATTGGACATTTTTCTGAATAAGACACCAAAACTGTCTAACTCATTTACACATCAAGGCTCACCAGAGACTTTCAGAAGGTGCATTATCCCAATCCTTAGAAAATTTCAATCTGCTACCCAGTACATTTTTCACATCCATTAATGCTTCATTAAATTATTATTCATAGCTTGGGTGGTGATGTAATTAGAAAAGAAATGGGAGACAACAGATGAAACAATTAGGGAAATGAAGCCAAGATTTAAATATTCAACATTCACTCTCATTGTGACGGATTCCAGGGGCACTTGTCTGGTGACGCTTGCAGAGCAAAACATAAAATGTAACTGACAGCAAAACAGAGTCATCTGAGAAGATAGCTGCATGAGCGTCCGGCATGACATAGGTATTATCTTAAGGCTACGCCTGAGCCGGCCTTTCATCTGTGGGCACCAGGCCTGACACAGAAGGCAACATCCGTCATTGTCTGCTAAGTGATTGACTTCCCCCGTCGAGATGTTTATCAGCTTCGCTAACTGGAGTCAGGAGATAATATCTGGAATGCGTGAAACCTGAGAGAGACAAAACAACACGTGTCTCAACCTGCACAGACCTGCAACTCCACGAGATGGAAGATAGAGACACTGTGGGCTGATGAAGATGTATGGAAGGGGAGGAGGGAACGGGCGGTGTAGGTAAGGGTTGGAGGGTTTGCTGGAAGAGACGGCAAAGTCAAAAATAAACAGACAAAAACAGTGGGTTGTCGTCATGGATGGAGAAAGAGACAAAGACGGGTGGTGGGGGCTGAGAGGAAGAGGGTGGGGGGAGCGAGGGGGAAAAGGTTAGACTTAGTAATAGACTGAAAAATGTCTCAGCCACATTCTACTGCACTACCAAACCTCTGAACCTCCAAACACTCACACTCTCTCTAACACAGTGGACCCAACGACAGATTTTGATCCATTCAGTACCACAATTTCCTCCGCTCGCACACTACCCATGTCCTGCTTCTCAGGAAAAAACACCATCAGCTCCTCCTCTCCTTTGAAGTGTACATACCCAAGGTCATACGCTGATGTGTGATGCCACTGGCCTCCCATGGGATCTCACACCAGATGGGCTGGTGACCCTTCAGGTTATGCTTCCTATGGCACCCACACACAATCATTCACTCTGATTTAAATAAAACAAATTTACACTTCTATAAGGTTTCCCACTGACATCCCATCAATACTGTGGCCCCTCCATTTTAGGTCACTGACGCCTCTTTTACTGGCCGCCGGAGACCAAGGGCAAGCCTGGTTAACAAGACACAAGACAGTTCCTCTTCAAGGAAGGAACCTAGTTCAGAGAAGGTTAAGTCAACTTAAGTATTTGATAGGACTGTTTAGTCAATGGAAAGAAAAGAACAGGTACCCCATAGATTGTTTTTTGAAAGATGACATAAAAGTCACCATAATGCTAGTGCACTGTGGGTTTTATCATTTTCTTTGCCTTTATTAGATGGGACAGTGAAGCGTGAAGGGGGAAGAGGGAAGGTATGTCATGCAGGAGAAGGCTGCGGGCAGGAATTGAACCCTGCACTGCTGCGGCAAGGACAGTGCCCCTGCACATGGGGCACCCGCTCCACCCATCGAGCCACTAGGGGCCCGTTAGTGTTTGCTATTAAAGCATACAGCAGGAAATAACTTCAGAATAATTATATCGTATGAAAGAAGGAGGTATGATTGGATAGATTTACTCTTCCTACTCCTTTTTGAGTGCTAAACGGTTAAAGATAACCTAATTTTGATTTAAAATAAATGGATAAAAGAAATCCTCAGAAAAGTCAGTAAAAGGTTTCTCAGTATCTCCATGCTTCTCTTGTTGACAACTTTTAATTCCTGATTAATCTGTCACAACAACAACACAAATATCGAAAACAAAATATATGGCAAACTTTTTGTTCACTATGCCCTGCCAAGTAAAATACGAGACAAAATAGTTGGCTCCATTCGGCGAGGCAATGTAAGCGAGATCACAAGAGCAATCAATCTTTAACCAATCACAATTAGCAGGGCAATTAGCTTGCCTTGCTCCGTAAACATATTGTTCAATGTAACGAAACCGATTGCCTACTGTAAATATCTACACCTTCTAGAAGATGATTTATGACTGGAAAACATTTAACGTCATTTGGTATTAATTTTATCTCTGTGTAAAGGGAGAAAACGACACAGTTAGCACCTGAAAGAATTATGGTAAGTCAGCCAGCTATCGGTGAAATGTACATGGGCTGCAAGAGTTCTGAATCGTTCATAGGAATACACAACTATAAATAAGATAGTTGGTACGAGGTTGGAGGCAGCAATGCAGGATTAGCATTGTTCCAATTTTTTGCTGTAAGGTCGGAAGGATCAGGGTTTTTAATAGATAACAATTCTGCCAAATTACCATCCCTGGCTTCCTTGTTGTGTTTGTCTCGGTATGGTATTCTCTCTGTTTACTTCCGTTTCTCCAGTCTGATGGGTTATTTGGGTGTGTTAAATCATCTTGTTTACTGTGCTGCCCTGTGACGTCACAGACAATACACACACATGACTGACAGAGACAGATTGCGGCCCTAGATGAGTTCGACCTAAATTCCATTTGTCTATTATACTGCAGCAGACACTGGCCACAAACATATCAAGAAAGGGATCTTTTTCTTTCACCTATAATATTACGCCTCTGTGCATTCATTCTAATGCAAGCATGTCCAGTTAAGATACTGTATCAAGAACACCATTCAGAATAACTCAGAAACAAAACAAGAGATGACTTGACGATGGAGCCTGACAGGCAGAGATTACAAGGATGACAGATGTTGATGTGAAGGAGAAAAAAAATAAGCACATGTGGCAAAACTGGCATGAAGATGCAAAGCTGTATGATTGCCAGCAAACCAAGATCAAAGGAGAAATGAAGCATACAAAAGGAGTGTGTCAGGGTGTTCTTGGATCACTTTAATCATGGCTACTGCATACCACAGAGGCAGACGGTATAGAGACCAGTTTGTTCCCCTCCTTATTATTAATAGAGTGTATCTTTGAGAACTAAAGATGTTTTGTCTATGCATTTATACCAGACATAAAACATAACTTTAGGGTTAGCATAGCCCCGGCTTGCATTAAAAATAAGTAAAATACAGTCAAGCATTGTTCACCAAGCTTAGCCTGCGAGAAAACTCTGGTTTCTGTCCAAGTCGATGAGTCGCGCATGTGTTTACAGGAGCAGATGGTCCAGGTAGGCGTCACAAGTGCTGCTTGTTTAAGATAATGGAGAAAATAAAACATCATATGGTCGTAAGCCAAGCAGGATGATTGCCTGTGCGTGTGTGTATATCTTTGTGCATGTGTGTAAGGACGAGGCTTCTGGAAGTTCATCGGGGCGTTGAAGCTTAGCTATCAGCACCTCGACTACCCTGGCACCATCTCATCCACCTCCTCCATCTCCAAGCATCTGGTAATAATGTAGGGATGTTTGAGCATAGGAAGGTAGAGGGAGGGAGAGTCGGTGCGGTATGGAGGTGAGGAGAGAAGGCTGGGGTTAGACAGAGGGTAGTGGGCAGGAGATAAAGATGGAAAAGATAAAACTGCCTACTAGCATTCGTCATATTTTTAGCCATTTTCGAAAGTGGCACAAGAAGAGGAAATCTTTGAATAAATAAAGTGAAACAAAATGAAGTAAGAAGGGTGATATGAAACACATCCTGTATACTGCTGGACGTCTGATCATATGACTATATTCATAGCTGTCAGCCTTTGCTTTTCATTACAAGTGGGGGATGGAGAGGGAGAGGAAACAAGATGGAGATAAAAGCAGACATGATACTATTGAACTCGTTTCAATTAAATGAACTCAAAGGCGGCCGTGGCGCTGCATAGCTGGACCTCCCATCCAGCATCGTTCATTCATTATTCATAACGCTGTGTCCAAAATCACAGGCATGCTCATGAAAGATCTTTTTTTTTTTTTTTTTTTTTTTAAAAACAAGCCATTCAATTTACATTTCCAGAATTTTTTTCGTTGTTATGATGTGAGTCACCAATGTGAGTTTTTCCTCAAAGACCGTCCTCTTGAGTCTGTATGTCACTAAATGTCATTTGAGAACAGCAGGCTTTTGTAATGCTCGGGTTAGAATTACACACATCCTGCAGTTGAGTTGGGGCCCTTGGGCGAATTTTGACATTTATGGCTGGGTGTTTTAGAGGGGTTTGCACAGGCAGGCAAAAGCGTGTCCTTACAGGTATATGGCAGGAAGGAGTAGAGTGAGGGGGAGATGGGAAAGGACAGGACAGGAGGGGAGCAGGGGGGGGAGGAGGGGGTCTGTCAAACCCAGGAGGAGGTGAGATGAACTAAAGCGCTGCTGTGAGCTGAGGAATGTGGAAAAGAAGTAAGCCAAGTTGACGGACAGGAGACGTGGAAGCTGTCTGTCATCAGCAGAGCTCCAGAATTTTCCATGACTTCAACTCAGCATCTCCAGGCACAAAGGTAGCTGGGGGGCAGAAAAGCCAGCCCTGTATCTCTATATCACTATAATGAGCTGTGAACCACAGGCTGAGGTGGCAGGGAGACACATGGAGGCAACACTTGGAGGTAACACTGCAGCTTAAGTTTCAGCCGTGCACAAGTGAAGGCAGATGGGACTGGAAGACCCAGTTGATCGGTGGAAATGTGTTCCCCAGATTGAAGTGGCGCTATATACGTCTAGCATACCAGAACCCAGATGCTCACCACCCTCTGTTGTCGTAAATCACGCCAACTGGTTGCTTCATTCATAACATTTTGCAAATAAGTGGCCACATATGGGAGCTATGCCACATTATGTGCACCTCGCAAGATTTTATACAACCATCTTATCTGCACAAAGTATCGTCCGTCAGCAGGAAACTGCCTCGATTGAGCTCTGCCTAAATTGTCATTTGCAGATGCAGGAAGTGAGGACACAAAACTCACTGATGGCTGAGCATGCCGAACACAAGGGAAAAAAATCTGATTTCTGCAATTCAAACTCCTCTTCCCACCCACATGCATAATAACCGTATGTGAAAACAACCGATAGCAGCTTCTGTATTTATCTGATAAATTGTTCCATTTTGGATTGCACTACACCCAAAGCAGCTGCTGCAAACAAACAGAAGCACTGCAGTGTGTCTGTGTTACTGGCTAATATGGTTTATGGGCAGACCTGTGGACCGAGCCTGGCTCAAGCTGATATGGCGGCTTGTTTCCACGGTCCAGAGCCAACCAGCCAATCATTTGGATATTGTCTCATGTTTGTACTGGAGGCTTTGGCTGCCCTCTGTGAGTCAACTGACTGATAATCCACTGCAGGGGCTCCGACCAGCAAAGTCGAGTGGGAACAGACTGACACAAACAAGAAAAAAAGACGCAGCAGAGAGTGGAGGCAGTGGGATGTGATATGAGAAATCGAATGCGCAAAAGACAGAATTTGAGGAGATTGTCGCTGGTAATAGCAGTAGTGAGAATAGAAACCAAGAACCCAAGAGGAAGTGGAAGGAGGTGAAAGTGTCAGAAAACAGGAAAGAGTGCGGAGACAGTGAGTGGCAGAAATGAGGCCACCAAGAGAACGAGGTGCAGACGGTGGTATAAGTGAACACATGAAACACGACCTCGAGTCCATGACAGTACAGCTGTCTCTCCTCTTTCTCAGCCACTGCCACCATCTCCTTTGTCCTGCTAAAACTGCAAAACTTCCCCGATGGGAGAAGGCAAAAGAAAGAAGCGCAGTGTGGGTGGGGGACGGGGGCCGTGTTTCTATGAAGGACAGGAGGTAATGTTCAGATACTTGGATACAGCCAAAGCGAGGGAGGAGAGAACAGGTGGGTAGCCACAGGAAGACAAGTATGCCATTGTTTGGCAGGTACCAATGTAACCATAAGCTCCACATCTCCTCATACTGCACCTAGCATGTAGCATCTCTCACTGATTCACCTGGGGAAGTTAGCATTAGCGAGAGGTCACCGCTGCACACTGAGCTTTGACTTTGTTTGCCCCGTCATGCCGATGGTGGGCCTGGCTTTGATGCTCTCTTGAACCGTTACACCAACTGCCCCTAAACCAGCGCCAAACAGAACACACACACACACACACACACACACACACACACACACACACACACACACACAAACAGATGGGGCGAGGTGGGGAGTGTGTGTGGGTGAGGGGCTACAGAAAAGGGTGTAGGCAGTGGATGGTAGATTTTTTGGCTGGCTTTACCTTGCTAACTTCCTTGCCAAAGAGAGCAGGCTCCAATTCTGACAGCCTGGATCATATACCACCAGCTGGTGAACCAGGGGCCACAACCATGGCAGCACAATATGACACAACGCAAACAGGGAAAGGAGCTGCTACCAATTTAAAGGGACAGTTCACCCCAAAATCAAAAATAAAGATTTCTCCTCTAACCTGTAGTGCTATTTATCAGTCTCGATTATTTTGGTGTGAGTTGCCAAATGTCGGCAATATCAGCCATAGAGATGTCTGCCTTCTCTTCAATACAATGGAACTACCAACACATCTCACTCTGACCTCGTCGCATATCAGCGTTTGGTCATGAACCTTCCATGTCCAGATACAATGTGAAAGGTACCCTGGGTGCGTTGGTTGTTGACGTTCTGGGATGCCATGTCAATGCATTGTCTTCTTTCAAAATACACTTCACCATTTACATACAGACTCTTTCAAAATAAACGCACTATGTAAGTACAACAATGCAAATTCACGTTTGTTTTCCTTCAACAACTAATGCACGTGGTTGGGTTTTGGAGAGAAGAACAGGGTTTGGCTTTATGATCTTACAAGACATGCACCCCACTCTCTTGGGTGAAAGTCCGTGGTTGTTGTACCCTCTCCACCACCCTACTTTCACCAACCTTAACTTTCATTCTTGTCCTGCCCCGTTTCCCCCTGATGCCGCCAATCGCTGTAAAATTACAACAGCGAATGGCTGCGTATCATGCTGCTATTAATTGATGGCTTTTTCTGTCAGTATCTGACACCGCAAGTCACTGCCCAAGCACCTGATTTTGATGACTTTGGAGTAAGACCGCGTTGGAACTACATGGCACTTGGCTTGTGGTGCTCAAAGCGCCAATAAATAAATAAATATACCCAAAACTCAACAGCAATGTCTCTTTCCAGAAATCATTCTCAAGATAATCCACAGACCTTGCTGTGAGTGGTTTCATTTGGGAACTATTTTCTTTCTACTTAACTACACCTGCCAACCATATCACTGTGCAGAAGGAAGTGTGCATCTACTCATGAACATTAATAGCGTCCTACTGGTAGTAGCTAGTAGATGCACGCTTCCTTCTGCCCTATGATACGGTTGATGGGTGCAGTTTGGCAGAAAGAAAATACTTTCTACATGAAACTGCTCACAACAAGGTCTGTGGATTATCTTCAGCAATTGGGTCATGATTTCTGGAAAGAGACATTGCTGCTGTGTTTTTTCTTTTTGAGCTCTGAGCACTACAAGCCAACTGCCATCTAGTTCCATTATTTTTGAGAGAAGGCAGACATCTCTATGGCCGATATCTCCAACACTGCAACTCAAACCAAAACAATCTTGATTGATAAACATCACTACAGGTATGAGGAAAATAATATGATTAATAAAGGAAATAGTAAAGCTACGTGGAAATACAAGAAATAAAAGCTTGATATCCCCCATTTTTGCCACAGATATTAACTTGGACACATTATTTTGGCATAAAGACCATCTAATAATGACCTCCCATTGAGAGGTGGTTCTAGACATGTGAATGTGAGGCCCCCCAAGTGTAGTGGTGGGCTCTCCTACAAGTCCACTACTGTCCCATCACCAGCTGGTACTGCCATCGATGTGGGATTGGACACACACACACACCTATTTATATCCTCCGTTAAGTCCGGATTCCAGTTCACATTGGGGTTGCAGTAATGTTCACATGCTCCTAACAGCCCCGACTGCCGCAAGTGACGAGTGCCCACACACACACAGCCGAGTCCTGTCCCACATCCACAGCTAACTCTCTGATTTGTCACACGCACACACACACACTGCAGTGTTAGGGCAGTTAATGGGGTATGCATTCCAGACACACATTCAAATACGCCAGACTCCCCTCTTTGACAAGCATGTAGATGGACACACACGTTGACACACTTGAGCACCTGCATACAGTTCATATATGTACTCATCCATGTGTGCAAAACACACACACGGTTTAAACATTGACGAGTACCACCGTTGGTCAGGCTCTCCCTTTCACTGCGCCTCAATGTGCTGCCCTCCTCCACTCTCTTCACTCGACACCTACTCTCTCCTTCCTTCCCTCTCCTTCTCCTTCTCCCTCGCTCACTGGTGTGTGGGTAATCAGCCCAGTATTAATACCTGCATTCCAACAGCCTACAGGAATGTCTTAACAATGTAGCCTTGTTCAGGTGCAGAGAGAGAAAGATCTCACTGAAAAATACATTTTAAACAATGTGCTGCAGTGAGGAGTCCCAGGGCTACAGCATGTGTGAAGTAATGCACTCTATGAGTTGAGATGAACACTGTTGAGTGGTGTACACTTGGCTCTCCTGCTGCCTCCAACACTTGAGGGCTAGTTCATAAAAAAAAAAAAAGACGCACTCGAACATGCAAACATAGAGCATATCAGTCAAGTGTACCATTTGCCAACTCTTACAGTCTCTAAGCTCAGTATGCACAGGATAAAATCACCGTGCAGCTGAGCAGAGTGATACATCAGTGTTACAGTTAATTGATTTTCAGTGGTATGATATTGTGATGACAGGCTGCACGGTGGTACAGTGGTTATTACTGTCATCTCACAGCACAAGGGTCCTGGGTTCGAATCTGCCAGCCAGCTGGGGCCCTTCTGTGTGTTCTTCCCATGTTGGCGTGGGTTTTCAGCGGGTTCCCCGGCTTCCTCCCACAGTCCAAAGACATGCAGGTCAGGTTAACTGGTGACTCTAAATTGCCTGTAGCTCTGAATGTGAGCGTAATTGGTTGTCTGCAGCAGTCTGACAACCTGTCTAGGGTGTACCCCGCTTCTCGCCCAATGTCAGCTGGAATAGGCTCCAGCCCCCCTGAGACCCCTTAGAGTATAAGCGAATGAACAAATTAATGTTTTACAAAGTGGTTCAAATTATGGGTGCAAAGACTAGTTGATTATTTGAATAGCCGGTCCATAGAAAATTAATCTGCAACAATTTCATATTGTTGAAGTCATAATGTGTCCTCTTTGTGGTCCATTATGTTTTCATCAATTTATATTGATTTATCTTTTGGTGTTTTGGACTGTTTGTTGAAGGGTTGTCCCTGGCTTTATATGAGTAGAGGAAAAGTCTGCTAGCTGCTAAGCTAATTTATATAATGTAAAATGCCATAGGCTTGTGCTAAAAACATTAGCATGTTGTATTTATGGGGAAAATGTGTCCAGATAAAGACAAGTGCTTTGTCTGTGAATCCTGTGAGTTATTGTGAAGCCAATTTGTGTACTTGTGTTTGAAATTGTCTCTATTAAGCCATGTTTAATGTGTGTTTTAAGTGTGTTTTGAGTCAACTCAACTTTACAGCACTTCACAGACACCCTCCCGCCTACCAGTGTTTTGGAGGTCTAACTGCAGAGTGACACAGACACACCACCTCTCAAGTATAACTGCTCACAATGACATAGGCCACGTTCGTAGGCTACATAGTAGGCTCTGGATAGAGCTCACACAAATCCTGCTTAAGTGGTAAAGAAAAATAATAGAACAGTCTAGTGAGTTCAGAAAATTACTTCACTTTACTCTAATGCAGCCTTTAAATCAGGAAAAGACAACACTTACATTATGATAGCCTAAATCTAAGATGATAGCAAGTCACACAATATCGATAAATGATAGATTGCCAAACCCTAGTTGGTCGCACAATATTTTTTTCCACATTTTATGGCGCAAACAATTTAGTGATTTAAAGTAGAAAATAATAAGCAGATTAATCGATAATGAAAATAATCATTAGTTACAGTTTTAGTCCAAAAATAATTACTCCAAGCAAACTAAAATTCATTATTTTCTACATGACTGGCTATACTGTGATTCATTTCTGTGTGGGGAAAATATTCCTATTACTATAATGATTTTGATTTCCAGCCATAAGAAGGAGCAAGACATAATGAAAAGCAGTGACACATTGGGTGCTCCATCATCCTCCCATCCTCCCTCCATCCCTCCCTCTGCCTGTCCCCCTTTGTCGGGCCTTATTATTGAACATGTGTCCTCTCTGCCCCTGCCATTAACCAGCCCCACCCTCGCACACTGCTTTCAATGGACAGGCACACACACATACACACACAACTGCTAATTGACATGTGGAGTCGGTGCATCTTTCATCATCCTCCACAGAGACAAATCTTGAAGTGTGTGTGTGTATGGGGAACTGGATCAAAGGGGGTCCTCTGGGCTGCCTGTCCAAGACCTCTCAGCTTTTCTCAGCACTTCACGAGGCAGCCAGGGAAAAGCCCGATCTCTACCGTAGTCACCCTTCACAAGTGCAGTTCATCTGACTTCTCCTTGATAATCATTCAGTACGAATAATTGTTAACTAAATTTAGTCTTGCTGCTGCAACATGCCCGCCAGGGCAGAATGCAAGATGCTCCCGAGGCAAAACATTGGGGTTATAATTACTTTATCCGCCAATAACAAGAGGCTAAATCAGTTAGGCACTCTGTAAGTCTAACATTATCCACACAATAACTATCCATCACGTTTGTTGTTCTGCAGATTGCACTGACATGTAATTTGGAATCATTTAGCCTGATGGAGTCATAACCCAATTGAAAGGCATTGATTTTGGATTAAATATTCATATGGACCGGGAGCAAGCTTGTACTTTTTTCCTGCTAGACTGAATCAAAATGAAGCTATGAAACTCGACTCTTCTTGTATTACCAGAATATGGACACAACTGATGAACAACAAAGGAGAATCCGCTTTGAATTTGCCAATGGAAACAAATCTGAAAAATGCACTTTGCTTAATGGATCTGCAAAGAAAAAGAAAACAACTCAATCCCTGTTCACTGCTGCTACACTGCACTGATGCAACTTTGTAACACTTGCTGGAAGTGATTGCAAGTTTTCTTGCTTGATTATCGTCATTAGATGAAACGTCAGTTAAAAAAAAGAAAAAAAAGAAAGACTACCTTCCTCTACTGCTCAGAATCACCAGGGATTTGAGACACCCTGCTTCTAGTGGTTCCTTCTGCTCAGGCTATTGTGATGATTAGACAACACATGGTCAGTAGGATGCATGTATTTTGTGCCGGTTCCCTGGCAGTGATGAGAGACAGATGACGGATGGAGGGTGAGGCAAGTGAGACGAGGAGGAGGAGAGACAGATGAGTGCGAGAGATGTGGAGAAGAAAAACACTGATAAAAGTGATGATTCACAGAGCTGGCCACAAAGTAGGGTGTGGTAAAGAGATCGACAAGAAAACTCCTGGGAGAAATGTAACTACTAGAGAAAAGAGACTCAAACTAAAGTTAAGAACAAGATGTGACTTGAGGAGAGCATTAACAGTCAGAGCATGGTAACTTCACTCCTCTACTCTTGTCTTTCAAAGTCAAGTTCACATAGGCAGAGAGGAGTGGGGGAACTTTAGCGCTGTGGTCGTTGTTTCAGAGGGGCGCAGGTAAGCGAAACCTCGATGAAACAAAGACGAGTTATGTCCTTAGGCGAGTTAGAAGCCCTGAAAGCTGACACTGGATCTGTTCAGTGATGACACTCATGGTCTCGCTCTCAGGTAACGTGGGGAGCCCCCTTTTTCTCACACAAACAGACATGAAGTCATAGCGAACATCCAACACACACCTCTAAGACAAGCTGTAAGAGTATATTAGGGTGCTGTAATGCAAACACCACCACCAAATATCACACACAAAACACCTTCCCCTCCTCCACCTTCTGCTCCTCCTCTTCCTTCCCCGCATGGAGGATTAATGCTCCCACTCCTGTCTCCCAGGTCCCCTCGGCCCAGTTAAAGCAATAAGATCTCATTGTCAAACAGTGACCAGCCTCTCTGGAGAGGTTAACCACCGCTGCTTAACCATTAACTAGATTAAAGTCGGGAGTGGGGGGCGCAGGAATGTTCTCTGACAGATGGAAGAAGGAGATTGGACATGAAAAGTGGTTTCATAGAGAGAAGAGTAATGGCGGTGGTTTGCGCCAACCTTTGTGTCAGCGGTTTGAGTAAATTTGCTCTCACATGTGTACGCGTATGTAAACACCGAACATTCTGTAGCCTAGTGAACTTTAAGTCACCCTTACCTCCCGTTTATCATTGTGCGATACAGATAAGGGAGGAAAGAATCCCTTGAGACTCCACCGTCATATTTCTAAAACCACTCCTTGGGAGGAAAGAATTCCTGGGTCAGAGGTGCATTCAAGTACCTGAAACATGCTTGAAATTTGGTGTAAGTAACACGGGAAGCGTTCAGTAATTTTAAAGAAGCATGTAAGGCAGGGTATCATTTAAAACAAATACAAGTACCAATACCCTTACAGTGATACAGATACCACTAGTGTGATTCATTCAATACCCATAATTTGAATGAAGTGTAATATAGCCACACTTTAGAACGTTCTGGCAGCATCTTGGCACATTGACCTGCCAACTCCATCAAATACACCGCACTTGACTTCACCACACAGACTGTATGCCTTGTAGCTGCTGCAGGAGTGTGAGCTCTGCACCGGGGACAGTTGAGTCCACCAAGCTGCACACACCCAGTGACAGGGCTAACTGTTAGCATCAATAAGCTACGTCACTAACGGTTATCAACAACAGAGTCTAGCCCTTAGTTTAATGGCTCAGTGTTGGATGTTAGCTGCTAATTCTGTGTTAGCTTGTGCTAACTGGGAAGATTTTGAACTGACCGGAGATGGCAGCAACAGAAAGTTTGATCTGGCGGGGGGTCGGGACGGTCCAGGATTGGATCCCTGGTGCAAAAACGATTGAATGCAGGTATCACTTGACCAAAAACATTTTGTTATTACTTGGTACTGGGTTATTTCCGTCAATACCTTGAAGGTATCTACAGTGGTGTGATAATAGGTGATGAGGTGGGTAGATTACAGAGGAAGAAGTGGGTATACATTCATATATATTTTAATGGCTTTTAGGCTAATAGGTGTGTATACTGTAAACGGCTAGAAAAAGAATTGGGCATACCCCTCATACCTGGGTATACCCTCCACTACACCCCTGGGTATTGATACCCACTCAGCCGTACAAGCATGTCAGAAAGGAACAGAGACAAACAAATTAAATCAGGGGTGCATTCACAGCAAACATACATTTTTACTCTCTCCTTTCCCCACACCAGGCCAAGCCAGTGGTGTGGAAAGACATGAGGTGGTAATGGGACCCCAGGTCTGTGTGTGTGTGTGTGTGTGTGTGTGTGTGTGTCTGTGTGTGCGTCTGTGTGTATGTGTTAAAATGAGGGGAGGGGGTGGCAGGGCTTCTTGGAGGGGTGCATTCAACAACTGCTGCTGAGGCAACTGTTGATGTCTGAAAAGCAACAGCTTGCGGGGCTCCCAGAGGACGCTCTGCCAGCCAACAGTCAGATGGAGGGTTTAGGGTTGGAGGGGCGCAGGGGTTAGGATTTCTTCTCCACTGCCAGGAAAATGATCTCCTTGGCCCAAGATCCAGGCTTTTCCATGACATTCCCCATTCCTAATTGGTATCCCTCAATCCTGACGTACTCCGCCTGTCTGATCCTCACTGCTGCTATCTCTGCCTGTATCGCCTTTGTTCATTTGATCCTCCCCTCGAAGGCCGTGTAATTGATCAAAACAGCTGGACACGAGATCTGTGGCAGACAATAAAAATGTAGGCCATTGTACTTCCTTGCTATTTAATGACACACATTTGTACAGCGCATCGCTATAAAAGCTGGAGTCCATCCTGCTGTTTTGTGTATTCCTACAACAAACTCATTCAGAAACAGAGGCTCTTATCCACATCTTGCTACAGCACTCTCCTGCTAAATGGATTGGCAGCACTTAACCTCGTCTCCCGAAAGAGCTTTGTGAATTTTCAATTTTGCTCCAACCCTGAATTGCCTCCCCCACCGCTCCCACCATCATCACATACAGAGACGTAGAGACAAGGACACACATACTGAGACATGTAGCCTCTTTTCAAGGCTGCATCTGAAATTACCCATCACCATCATCTTCCTCCCCCGAGACAAGAACAAGACTGCACGGTGGCTCCACAACAGTCAGCTGTAATCATCTCTCATCCCATCCCTTGATCTCTTTTTGTCCATCCCTTCCTCTTCACTTCCTTCCTTCCCTCCCTACAACTCCCACTAATGACAAGACAGCATCCTCAAAGCAACAGATGAAACCAAAACAACTTCTAGCCAGCTTCTTTTTCACCTTTCTCCTCACTTTTTCCCAGCTATGAAACTTTAAATCCACATCCATACACAGGAGAGTGGCAGAGACAAACACCATACTGGAATGTTTTCTCTCAAAAGTGGGAAACAGTGAACATGCCAAGCGGGGGAGGATGGTCATTCTTATTTTAAAATCATCAATAGCAGCCATAAATCTGCCGAGGAACGTCTCTAGGGATGGGCGTAAAAGCAAACAGAGCCCTCTTCCACTAAAAACACAGTGGGCGATCTTCCTGATGCTATGCAGGGTTATTAACTGTGAACCGTGCACAAAGCAGATTGGTTGACTCAGGCAGAGACGACACAGTAAATCACAGCGAGCAAACACACGCACAAACACAACTGAGGTGTTGTTAAGGACAAAAAAGAGAGAAAGACCCGGGCAGAGCGACGGGCAGACAGACAAAGATAAGAAGGAAAGAGATGGGAACATAGACAAAGCTAATCTGGAGAAACACACCTTTTGTTTATGTATGAGTACCTGTGGAAGTGTGTGTAATCACAGCTTTGGCTGCAGCTCTTTTGAAGCTCTTGTGGGGATACGAGGATGAAAAAGCGAGGGGATAAACTTTTTCCGTCTCCGCTGTGAACCACATCATTCTTGCTAACTGACTTCAAACCAGGATTAACCACGTGCGTGCAACCTGCCATCTGTGATGCCCAGTTGCCTGTAGGCGCTGCAGCTCGCCAGCCAACATCAGTGTGCTATCACACTGCTCTAATTGACTTTAATGTGTCATTCACCGCAAATAATAAACACTAGTGTGTATGGGAAAGGCTGGTGAGCTCAAATTGCCGTCTCCAAGCTCAATGAATACATGCACTCCTGAACACGAGTCAATCACAACATACCCTTTATTTTTCACTGACTAATGTTTAACTGGTGCCCCCTGCTCGCTCGGGCCAGTGAAACCCAGTCAGACCACAAGAATGCACCCTGGCTGTGAACAGGCTCCAGCTTTGCACCTATAACACTGCCTCTTCACGGTGAGATGGATGCCGCATTGTGGCCGCTTGTTTGTATGTGGATTACTGCCTACAACTTGTGGTGAGAGCGGGTTGTAAAGCAAGAATGGAAGCCCTCTTCTATAGAATTTGGAGTGATGACAAACAAATACACACACTTTACAGAGCGAGCTCCAACGTGTCCGGAGGAATGCCAGTCATTCCGTCTCAGTGCTTTGCTCCATCACTGTCACACACATGAATCACCCCAATAATTACGAACCAACCATTTCAAGGCCCACTCCCCCAGAGGGTAAATGACAAGGGGGGCAAACATAGACCTGCTTACCCAAAGCAGCCACTATCAATCAGTCACTCATTCCTATATGAGCTAAGGTTTCCAGAGTTGCGTAACACCAGAATGCCGCAGTGAGGGGCTCTACATATGTGTGCGTCCATGTACGGTGCATATTATGTGTGCATGTGTGAGCGCCCCATTCCTTATTGGTGAATGTATGCTACCTGTGCATACCTGTTAATGTTTTGCATGAATGTAGTCAAGAATGCACACAGGCGTATGCTTGCAAAACACTAAAACCCAGTGCCCCAGGACAGTTGTAAAAGAGGTCCCCTGGCTTTTATCTCCTTGTGGCTAAATGGCTCTTTTTCTGGCCTAATACCATAATAATTGCACATGTCTCCAGGGGGTGCACTTTTGATGCGGGGCGCTGGCAGGGGGGGGGGCAGAAATTAAAAGTGAGGAAATGACTGTTGGAATTAAGGCGGCGAGAGACAAAGAGGCTGACGCTGTGTGTTAGACTTTAACACCTTGAACTCAGCTGATGCTTGTCACTACGATTCTTTCCACTTGCTCCTGACCACTTTGGAGTCTCTACAGTTTAGCTCAAACTCATCTGACCATTTGACTCTCCTTTTGTCTCTTTACCTTAATGTCACTTTGTTCTTTTTATCCCCCCGAAAAGCGCAACAATCCAAATTAAGGGAGAAGATAAAGTAGTGCTGGTGTTAAAGTGAAGTTATTGCTTTGATAAAACACTGGCTGTGTTTTATGTAACCTTGTAACTACGGTAAAGTGTTGCAATAGATTTTCTTCAACATCTGCTTAGAAATAGCGTTTCTAGTTTGGAGAAACTGTGTTATCGCAAATATAACACACCTAAAATTAAATTATATTTCAGCAGGTTTTGTTGTTGATAGCTGTGCTGCAATGGAAAAAAGCAAAGGCATCTCAGGAGCGCAGAAGAGGAGCCATTTACCAACATGTCTGGGTGAGTGGGTCAAAGGGTCAGCGGCGGTCCTGGGCACAGGCATGCCGAGCACCTTGGGGCACCCCAGGCTATCATGCACCACATATCCATGTGTCACAACTACATGCATAAATACCAGCACACATGCTCAGAAATATGTCGTCACACATACAGGAGATGACACACCGGTGGCTCTATTTAGTGCACTTCTATGCTCAGAACTGACATAGCTGGAAGCTGCCAGTGTGTGACCAGTAATTGTGAGAATGTGGGTCTGTGTGACAGAATCCCAGTGAGACCCAACAAGAGCTGCTATTATTAGACAAAACTATGCTAGAGAGAGAGAGAGATGACTAGAGAGACGGAGGCCTCAGCAACAGAGGGATTTGGCAAACTTTCTCTTTGAAGAAATCAACATTTGTAGCACTAAAGTGAAATAATGACTTTCCTTCTTCCTCAGACTTCAGAGCAGCATGGGGGGAATGAGGGGAAATCAGCACCTGGAGCTGAGCCTTTAAATCAATGCACCACAGCTGTACAGAGGGATGTGTGATCTACATTGCGTCCATCAATTACAGGGCACTTTTTTTGCGCAGGCACCTGTTAAAAAGCTCCATGAAGGACAGACAGCAAAGCACAACTGTCTCTGAGGCCGCAGAGACTCGTAAAAGGAGATCTGGGGAATGAAGTGGCGCAAAGAGGAGAGGAAGAGCAGGTAAATGTGGACATGGATGCTAATAGAGAGAGCTATGCTTGTATAAAATAAAAAGAAATTGCAACACTTTGAGGCGAATTGAGAAATATACAAAGAAGCAGCGAGTACACTGAGAGAGAGGGGAGTCGCCCAGCGCCACCAGCCCCGCCCTTAAGCTCATCCTGCTTCAAACCACTGCACTGGCGAGGAATTAGAAATAACTTTCACAATATACCCTGAAAGCATTTTAGCAAATTAGATCTTGACAAACACAGTCACACACTGAAGCCTGTAATATATATTTTCAAGCCAAAAATGTGAAAGACACAAACATCAGCATCAAACAAGTAATTTATTACTCATTTCATAAGCACATTAAAGAACTTAAATTTTAGTGCGACACTAAAAAAAAGTACAGCAGGACCATAATCTGACTAGCCGCGCTGTAAATTCTGATGGGACAGTCAGAGGGGGAACATGGGAGATAAATCTTCATGGCAAATGTAAAAAAAAATGAGGTCAATGATAAACTTGTGGTGCACCACAGCACAACTCCTTACATGGATAGACTTGGTTTTAGTTTGCAATCAAAAACTTTCTCTTTGACCATCATATAAGGCAAGTTGAATTTAAATTGGCTTAGTCTCTCTGGCAGCACCCAGGGGTGCTGAGGGGTGAGGCGCGCTGCCAGCAAAGGAGACGCAAATCCCGCAGATCAGACATCAAAGCGCTGGAAACTGCGCCCAGCAGCCAGACACAGCAGCGTGGATGAGACCGAGACGGGCAACGTGGACTTCAAAATAAGAGCTTATCATTTCTCACAGTTAGAGGGGGGGAGTGTTTGTGATGTCCAAAATATTTTTAAGAATATTAAACATTAAATAAACACTTTTTGGAGCCTACATGTGAGCATGATTATTTTTAAATGTGTGTTTTATTTTGACAGCTCAGTGTGTGTTATTGTGGCAGCGTGGCAGAGGTGCTGTTTGGTGTTGTGCGTAAATAACGATGTGCCGCAGTCCTGTGCGCAAAGAAGTGCGGAGCTGCGACTTACCGCACAACTACAAAGAGACATTAACCCTTAAAACATCCCATCCGTGTAGATAACCCGTATGTTGCTGCTGCACAACCTGACCCACCTCTGCTTTTTTTTTTTTTTTTTTTTTTATAACCACTTGGCTTCTGTTCAAACAAATGCACTTGTTCGATACACTTAATTTCGGGTTAAATCCAGTTTTCCACCTGCTATCGGCGACTTTTTGGCTTATCCGCGCAGCTGGTAACAGGTTGCTGAACATCAACCAAGAATAAAAAGCAAACAGAAACCACAAAGTGTTAAAGTAGAGCAACTTCATGCCTGTGTGGCTGCGGCACGCACAGACAGGTTTGTCCTGTAAGCAGCGGACCACTTAACTGGAGAGTCCGCGCAAGAGGAAAGTGTAAATCTGCAGCCTGAAGCCATGAAAAACTCCCCGGCACCGTGTCCAAAGCGTTATAAAGTTACTAACCCGGGGTGTAATTTTAAATAAATGTAGCGGAGAGTATCAAAGAGACTTACCTTGAAACGCCCACAGCAGCAAGGTGCACAAGAGCGACGCGCGTCCTAATGTTATCCCGTCCATGGCCGCTTCTTTCTAAACTTTTTCAAGCAGGAGTATTCACTTTGTTTTTGGTTGTGGAGAGTGGAAATGTGGCAGCAGCGACTCTTCTTTCTTCTTTCAATGCTCCAAAGCTTTCTGGACTTCTCTCCCCTCTCTCTCTCTCTCTCTCTCTCTCTCTGCAAAAGGAGTGCCTCTCTGCCTCACTCACACACACATACACACAGAAATCTGATGCTGGTGGCAGTCTTCTTGGTTGATATATTTGCACAAAAGGTGACCCCCCCCCTCCCCTTCTCCTCCTCTTCCTCCTCCTCCCAATACAACCCCCTCCTCTCTCCGTCTCTCTCTCCACCTCACTTGCAGTGAAAAGACCTGCTTGACTAATCGCGTAGGTCCACTGGGGCCCGCAGGATTTCTTTAAAGCAACTTAAAAGTGATTTTATCATGAGGCTCTCTGACTCATTGCGAGTCCAAAAGCGTACCCTTCATACAAAATAACTCAAGTTTTATCAGGATGATTCACTGCAGAGAATTCACTGAAGAACTAGAGGGAATGTATGAGCTCACATCAGATTTAATAGTACCACAATATATTTTTGTCCCCATTAACCCAGAATGTTAGTTACAGTTATTTTTAGACTTATTTAAGGTATTAACATGGCACAGTTTTGCTACATGTGAGGGGACCTTAGGTCACCTTTTCTGGTCTCTAAATTCAGGAATTTCTGGGTGGACATCTTTCAATTGTATAGTAACATATACTCACCTGCCACTTTATTAGGTACACCTGTTCAACTGCTCTCTAACGCAAGTAGCCAATCAGCCGGTCACATGGCGGCAACTCAGTGCATTTAGGCATATAGACATGGTCAAGGCGACCTGCTGAAGTTCAAACCGAGCATCAGAATGGGGAAGAAAGGTGATTTAAGTGACTTTGAACGTGGCATGGTTGTTGGTGCCAGTATTTCAGAAACTGCTGATCTACTGGGATTTTCACACACAACCATCTCTAGGGTTTACAGAGCATGGTCCGACAAAGAGAAAACATCCAGTAACAGCAGTTCTCTGGGTGAAAATGCCTTGTTGATGCCAGAGGTCAGAGGAGAATGGCCAGACTGGTTCAAGATGATAGTAAGCAGAGCATGTGAGCGGAGCAGAGCTGAGCCGGGAGCGGAATGATTTTGTGTTGAGCGAGGAGCGGCTATATTTTTTTAAAAGGTGGAGCGGAGCCTTATCTCTCGCTCCAATTTCGCTCCGGTCGCTCATGCCCCACCCAGAATGCATCTTTGCACCTGCGCACATCCACACTATTTTTTTTCAAAACTATGGCGTTTACTGTGTACTTCAGAAAAGAAACTGAGAAGAGAAGCAGCGGTACCTTGCAGAACAGTCCCTAACTGCGGGGAGAGACGAGAGGGCTTCCCTGGAGGTCGGCCGCTTAACCTGGTCCGTCTCCTCCACACTTTGACTTATTTCCACCCTGCCGACAGCGGTACCATGGAGAATGGTCCCTATCTGCGGGGAGAGGGCTTCCCCGGAGAATCTACCAAGCTCATGTTTTATTTGAGAATAGAAGATTACAGGTTAGGGTAGTACGACGCAGTTTTTTTGAGCGGAGTGGTGAGCGAGTGGAGCGGGATAAAATTTATGATGGAGTCGACCAGAGTGGGGCGAAGAATGCGCGCGAGCGGTGCAAAGTGACAGGTCTGCGAGCGAGGAGCGGAAATTTTCACCCGGTCCGCTCCGCTCACATGCTCTGATAGAAAGGCAACAGTAACTCAAATAACCACTGGTTACAACCAAGGTCTGCAGAAGACCATCTCTGAACCAACAACACGTCCAACCTTGAAG
>NC_065511.1:27746455-27931269 GCF_006386435.1 Epinephelus moara | reverse complement strand
AAACTGGTTTCTTGAACATGACAATAAGTTCACTGTACTCCAATGGCCTCCACAGTCACCAGATCTCAATCCAATAGAGCACCTTTGGGATGTGGTAGAACGGGAGATTCACATCATGGATGTGCAGCTGACAAAGTGGCTAAATGACATGGTTTCTTGTCCACATCTTGACGAAATCCGGTACACTCTGTTTAACTCCCTCATCAAGTTTTCTAAGATTTGGGGACCTTTTATTGAACATATCAAAAGGATGCAAAGTCAAGCTGACTAACCACATTGGACTACTTCCTTGCAGTGGACTGTACACTGTGCTTTAATCTACCAGGACTCTATGTCTCCGCTGGAACTTTCCTGAGCCCTTATTGTCTTTATCCCATAGATGCTATCTCTCTGCCTCAACCTTCCTGTAGACACAATATAAACTGGCATGTAATTGTACTGTTTTTTCTATAGCTGGCAGTTTGTTGTTTGCCCTGTATTTCTTATGTCTGTGTTTTTGTATTGTTAGTGTTAAAAACTGAGAAATAAAACCTATAGAAAACCATGGCACAATTTGATTTCTTTATTACTTGGAAATTATGGAGGTAATGACACATGAACTCATGCTAACCTTCATAAATGATCTGTAGAACAATTAACAATTAAATGGGAAACTGGAGCAATTTTGCAATCGTAGACATGGAAAATGATTTTCATCTGCTCTAGCTGAAGGCTAGTAAATTAATCTGGCAGGCTACTAATAATCATTCAGAGGTCTCCATCCCACCCAAAAACTAATTAGTTGGGAAAACAGATACCTTTCTTTAGCGACTTTAACACAGAGAAGACGGAGGTTATGATAATTGCTTCAGATTGTATAGCTCTAAACAATGCCCAGAGTATTGGGTCCCTTTCGCCAGCTATATGGTCAAATTTGAGGAATCTTGGTGTTATTTTTGATCAGGCCATGCATTTTGATCATCATGTTAAATCACTGACCTGAACTTTTTTCAGCTAAGAAATATTGCAAAGCTCAGGTCTGTGGTGTCTCGACTTGACCTGGAGATGATAATCCATGCTTTTGTGTCCCAACTGGACTACTGCAATTCTCTTTTTACTTGTCTAAACAAATGTTCTCTGAATCGTCTTCAAATAATCCAGAACGCTGCTGCTCGGCTGTTAACCGAGCCCAGTCTCACTCTGAATTCATCGAAATCCGGTGCTTGGGCAGTGACTTGCAGCGTTACTGTGCATTCACACCAAAAGCGTCATGAGCACCAGCGGTCGCTCAGGTCGCTGGCATCGCGCTGCCTGGCAGCAGCTCCAGCGGGCGCTTGCAGTGGCCAAAGGGGCGGGGCCGGCTGCTGCAGATGTGTCCATCAAGGCTGACACGGCTGTTCACTTTACAAGGATGAACAAATATATCATTTATGTCTTCACTTTGTATTATCCATGACTTTCATTGCACAATTAAAATACCGCTAATAAACACAGTCAGTATAGCCTTTATGAGTCCTTTATAATTATGATTTTACTCTCCTCTTGGCACGTAGGACCACTGAGAAATGTAATTGGTGGTAAATAAGCGGGAGCTCATTAATCGCACTTTCGGAAGCCTCCTTTGTACTGCATCGGCGTATTTGCTGAGGAAACACAGGGCCCGGAGCCGTCGGGCCGTCTGGGTCCACAGAGTCCTGCAAACCCGGCAACTCCACGGTGAATTTCACCGGCTCGTACAGCTCCGGGAGAGCCCAGACCTCCGTACCCGAATCCCGGTCTGCAATTGGCTGCTGCTTCGGCAGCGGCGCTGCTCATTTGCATAAAGTTCAGCTTCTCTCAACTTCTACTTGACGCTCTGGTCGCTGGCATCGCGCCGCTCGCTGCAGCCGACGCCCCTGACGCCCTTCGTAGCAAGCGTACATTGAAAATGAATGGCTGCCGGCCGCTTATGACGCTCATGACGCTTTTGGTGTGAATGCACAGTTAGAAACCAACAAAAAAACGGTGTCCTTTAACATCGGCATTATGCGCAGCTGGTTGCTGTTGTAGTTTAATGGTGCCCAGTGGCATCAGGAGGAAACACGGCGGGACAAGGACGAAAGTTATGGTGGGCAAAAGTCCGACTGGGGTGGGTGAGAGGGATGGTGGATGAGTCCAACAAACACAGAATTTCACCCAAGAGAGCAGTGTTCGCGTCCCGCAAGATAAACTTTTTTCCTAAACTTAACCACATGTTTTGTTGCCTAACCCCAACCACATGTTTGTTGTTGAAGAAAAAAAAACATAAATTCGCAGTATTGTACTGACGCAGTGTGTCTATTGCGAAAGAGACCGTACGTAACCAGTAATTTTCCTGTGAAAATGGAAGTGTATTTCGAAAGAAGACAATGCATGTAACATGCGGAACTTGACACGATGTCCCAGAACACAAACAACTAATGCACCCAGGGTACCTTGCACGTCATATGTGAGAATGTGTTGGTTAACCAGGTCCAACAGGTCAACCCATAACACTCCCATTTTAGTTTCTTTACATTGGCTTCCCATTAGATTCAGATTCACTTTAAGATACTTGTTCTCACGTATAGAGCCCTCCATAGTCAGGCACCTGAACACATCAGTGATCTCCTCCATCCATATATCATCAGTAGGACCCTTAGGTCTTCAGAACAGGACCTAATGGCTGTTCCCTGCTCTGGACTCAAAACAGAAGGTGATCGTGCCTTTGAAGTAGTGGCTCCAACACTATGGCACTCTCTAGGTTTACAAAAAAAACCAAAACAACTGAAGACCCATCTTTTCAAAATGGCCTCTATGTTTTAGTTTCTTTTTGTTGCTTTATTTTATTTATTACATTGCCTTTGTTTTTACTGATTGCATGTTATATTGTTTGATCGTATTTTGTGAAGCACTTTGTGAACTTCATTTCTGTGAAAGGTGCTATCTCAAATGCATTTTATTATTATTGTAATTACTTTGCTCCACAGACAAATTTCCTGCCCTGGTTTGACCTTTAACACTGCATTTCTCTCAAATTATGATTTTCATTTTCAAAACAACTGCAGGCAATTTCTTGGGAGTGGGACTAAACTGTCTCGCGTTGACAGACATACCATTCATTCCTAGACATGTAATCCCCCTAGAATCTGTTTGGGTATTTGCAGGGTATGGCACAGGGTATTTGCAGTTCAGATATACAATTATCATGAGGGGCTAAGTGGCTTATTCTCAATGCTATAATACCAGTCTGAGTGCTCAGAGTGGCTATTGCGTGATCTATGACGTTGAATTAGGCCAAATCCCATAAACTAGCAGTAGGAAAACATAAATAGATGTCAATCCCCTATAAAATGGCTTAATGGAACCACTGCCCATCTAAGTGCACAAAACAAACATCTATCTCCTTGTAGTTTCTTTCTTGCTGGAGACTGTTTGACTGTGGAGCAGCAATCAATATTCGGCACACACCCTGCAGGTAATAATAGCCCCTTGCAGAGCAGTTGTATTCAAAGACACACATTCCAAACATAGTTGGTCCAAAACAGCTGGTTATTATTTTCTCAGTCCCGTTCAAAGAGGAGAGGTGATACTACTGCAGCATACACATAGAACACACTGATAGCTGCCTGGAACACACAGCTGTTCTGCACACAGAAGAAGACACTTGCAGGAGTTTGACAGGGCTCTCTATGCTGGAGAGACATCAGATCCACTAACAAGTCTTCTATCCTGTGGTGCTGCGCAACCCCTCGCAATGCCTTACATCAGACCTGTATCACTCTGCATAGCTGTGGCCAGTGCTGATTTAGCTGAGCGTGGGGCATTCTTACGTAAGGTCTTTTAGTCATGCAGACGGTACAGTAGCAGTGATTTACTGTATCGGCTCATTACCTAATGGAACTGCAGGGAAGGAGAGGAGAACGAGGTTGGAAGAGGACAAAGAAAAACACAGCGGATGGCAGTAAAAGGAAAAGGAAAGGAGATTGAAGGGGAATCGATGAAGAGATTGTAGGGTTAGCGAGGCAGGGAGGGGTCAAGGATAAAAAGGTAGCCATTTCTTGACATAAGCTCCAAAGTATTTGCTGATGTTATTTATAGTGAGAAAAAGACTTCTTATTGTCACAGAGTTGAGCTAGTCACCACAGGTGGAACAAAGGTGAAGCATAGGTGGGAACATCTTAGGGAGGTAGCCTCTACCTAATTTGTAAAAGTGGAGACACACAGTGAAATAACCAGGTTGTCATCCTTCTTTAGACACACTGTGTTTTGTGCTCTTTGACATAATCCACCGAGTGCAGAACACTGTTCAAATGCTATTATTTTTCAACCACGTCCCCCATACTTGGCATAAAGATTATACGTCTTCAAGTGTATTCTCACTTGGCGTAAACAAAAGTAATCATACTGTTGGCATAGTATGGTACATATTATGCAAAATGTCAAATAATACCAACAAGCCACTCTTTCTTCACAAACAGGCCATTGGTGAATTTCCAGTCTTTTTTAATAAGCACATTTGCCTCAAAATATTGCCAATCATAGTTGATGACAGATTTGAATTCAGTCATCCATCACCCTATTTTATTCAGCTCACTGGGTTCCAGGTTGCAATTGGAGCAGATGAAGCAAAGTAGCCCACAGGTCTGTCTCCCCAGCCATGTCCTCCATCTCCCCACAAGCACCTTGGTATATTCCCTCGCCAGGTGGGTTTAATCCCTCCAGTGTGCTCCACAGGAAGACATCCAGAGGGCATCCTTCTCCGATGCCTGAACCACCACAACTAGCTCCATCTAACACGAAAGAGCATCAGTCCTACTCCAAACACCCTCTGGATATCCAAGCTCCTAGCCCTGCAAAACTCACTTGAGCTTGTTTAATCAGTCAGTTCATTGGACAGCAGCTGGCTTCCAACCTTAAGAGGGCAATCTACTATTTTCCAGCAGAGTACCATGGGCCTTGGAGGTGCTTGCACCAGCCTTGCTTCCAATTTTTGCCAGTGGCCACTTGCAGTATTGCAGTGAAAAAATCCCCTGCAGCCCAAACAGCATTTTCCCCAACAACCACCATCATAAAAGAGACATCTGTAAGACTGTTGACAGGACACTTCAAACTACAAACAAGGTCAGTTATGACTCTTTCTATTGTGAATTTTTGATCCATGAAGGCTTTACATCTGTAAAACTTCCCTCAAGTCAAGAAATGCAATAAAAATCTGTGACATCACAATGTAAAGTCTATGGTCGGGGCAGGAACTTGCAGGCAGAGCTGGAGGCTGGAGAAACACGACTGCACATATTCAGTGGGCCACATATACCAGGGGTAAACCAGTAAGCTAGAAAACTTTTTTTGGCGAATGCACCACCCAAGCAGTTCTCATCGGACTGAACTGGCGCCATCTTGGCGTCCAGTATACAGATTTAATAAAACATCCATGGCTTATGCTCATCTCAACCACTTCATCAAGGCAGAAAAACAACCTGTTTGGATCTTAAAAGATACTGTCTGATATGAACGAACAGAACTGCATCACCAGTAAATACCAGAAAAGAAATGCTGATCACCTCTGCTAGAGATTATTTTCACTGACGACAGCGTTAGCACCAAGACACAACCTTGGCAGATCCCACTGTCCATAGGGAGTGCCCTTAAATAGAGTATGCACACAGCTCTTGCTCTGGTTATATAAGGACCACATGGCTCGTATCAATCAGCCCAACATTCCATGTTCCCACAGCCCCCCCCCCCCCCCCCCACAAGAACCCACAGGGACACAATCATAAGCCTTCTCCCAAGTCCAAAAAAATGCATGTAGATGGGATGAACCCTCCCATGAACCCTCAGTATCCTTGCAGGAATATAAAGTCCACTTTTCCACAACCAAGATGGAATCTCTATCACTCCTCCTCAATCTGAAGCATTCTAGGAATGCTCTATCACCCTGGAATAAACTTTTGTGAGGAGGCTGAGCGATGCTATAACAGAAGCCTGCCTTCTGGTCCCCAAGTTTTTAAAATTGGAGCCCCTATCTGCCACTTCATAGACACATTTCACCAAAATTTCTGGCTATCTAATCTGATAATTTAGCAGATGACTCTTAAAAACAAAACTCCAATGTGTCCACTGCTCCAAGAGTCTACTAGGACAAAGACGTCTGATTTTTAGCCAGGCATTCACCATAGTAGTTTGGTGTGCTTGCATGCGTACATTCATTAATTTTCTAGACACAAAATACACTGAAGGCTGGTGGGAATGTCATTTATTTTGCAGGAATTTGAATACATTTTTGATGTAATAATGGTAGGGATGCACAATATAAGATTTTTTTGTTTTTCCTTATCCGCTGTGAGGGTCCAAAGGCAGAGGGATGACGTATGCTGTAAAGCCCTCTGAGGCAAATTCTTATTTGAGATATTGGGCTTTATAAATAAAACTGATTGACTGATTGATATGTAACAACTCATTTGACTGATAACCGATATCGATGTATCCACTATTTTCCTTACCTAATTTAGTGATAATCAAATCTCTTCTGTAGTGGTATTAACATCATATTATGCATGCATACTCTTATCATGATGGACCAACAGAAGATTGAGACATGAAATACAATACTTTTCGATGTATGTTATATTCAGCATTGTGCAAATTAAGAAAAAGCATGTCGGACGATTCTGATATTCAATTTTAAAGCCAGTATTGGCTGATGCTGATGACGTGCTGATATTATCGTGCATCCCTAAATAATGGTGCAAACTGAAAAGTTAAAAGCCTATTCCACTGGTTTAGCATTGTGAGACTCATTAAGGGCAGTTTTTTTAAAATGCAAAACAACTGATCAAATTTCACACAACTTCATCTGGAGCCACAAAAAGCTCTAAACAATCTATTTCAAATATGTAGTAGTGGTAGTCCCAAACACATGTCAACAAATTCTGATGTACGCAGTCAGTGGAGTTCCCCTCAAGGGATCACCACATTTACTACAATTCATCCCCAGGGGGACATTACTGTCTGCACCAAATCTCATGGCAATCAATATAATAGCTGTCAAGACACTTCGCTCAAAACCTCTCCGTCAGGTAAACTGACCAACAGACCGAGACATCGACACTGGCATCCCCAAAGTCTTTTTTTTAGACATTTTTCGTGGCATTTTAAACATCACTATGACAGCTAAAATTACATTAAGGTCATAACACGCAAGCAGAAGCTATCTGCTAGCACGGAGGCTTGTCAGCATTTTTTAGACTTCAAGAGAAATAAAAATCACGCAGTTATAGGACTCGTTGAAGGTCCTTTTAGGCAAATTGTCACACCTTGCAAAATATAAATCAGACAGCCCACTTTATAGTCCCTTGTTTTAAGTGATTTACCACCCCCACCCCGTGTCAAAAATTAGGCTACCTGACAGGGAGAATATCTGACACGTCAGCCTAAAGCAAGGGGATAAAGAGAAACAGAGACATGGAGGCACTACAAAGGGAACAGAGATGTGTAATGAAAGAATAATGAAGAGAACAGATTAGAAGTGGAGGAGGGGAGAACTTTAATTCCAAAGTCAGGGGATGGGTAACACACAGCCCCGGGGAATAATAGCAAAGTATAGGCAGGGAGAAAAAAGAGTGGGAGCGATAGAAAGTGAAGGTAGCTGTAATCTTGTATGAATTCTGATGTCTGGTCCCGGCATTGCAGGGAAGAATGAATGAAAGATGTGCCGGGGCTCCATCCTTCACATCCCCCTATGATTCTTTGATCTATCCCTTTGTTTCGCTCTTTTAGTCTCTCTTTCTATACGTGCCCTCCATCTCTGTCCACTCTAATCTCTCCATATATCTTTATTACCCCCCTCCCCTTCCCACCCCCTTCAGGCTCCTTCTCATTCTTGGCCCCTTTCCTCTTGGCCGAGCTACAGACGATCACACAGCTGTTTTCCAGGCATTGATACATGGTGGAGCGTGAGTCACAGTGTAGGATTTGTGCAGTCATGTAGCTATTCTCTGGGAAGTCAACACTACTGTGTGTTATGTGGATAGCTTACATTTGCTGCCAGTTGGCTGGGATGATCAAAAGAGTCACTAAAATGAACTAATCATTATGATTCATCTGAACATCACTATCTGTTTTCTATCTCATTGGTTTTACCTGCGTTAGATGTAACAGATTGGATCACTCACTGGGCACGACAACAGTAGTTACTGCAAAAAGCTTTGTGCTCTCCAGGCAGTATGCATTTGTTGTGTTGGTTATAACAGGATCAAATGAGCTGCTGCTCTTTGTTTATGTCCCCGGAAGAGTTTCACTGGGACCGTGTCTTTTAATGTGTGCTTGTGTCTATCACAGTGGATTCTGCCAGGCACAATACCACCCACTCTGACAGTAAGTCTGTGGGAGGGAAATCTGTCATGCTCACGATAGACAGGGCCAAGCTACAGGAAATGGTGCTGAACAATATGGGTGTCACATGCCCGCCTCTGTGCCTATAGAGCGGGTCACTGCATCATAAAGGTCATCTGTGTGGTCAAGCACTGGCAGCGCTGTTTACAAGAACAGGGTGGTATTCAACAAGAAACAACTTTTATATACCCTCTTTGTTTGTCATGATTTTTAAGGGAAAGCCAGCCTAGAGAATGCACACCAGAAGTGGAAGTCATTGTTTTGCAAGTCACAATAAAGTCTTTGCAATTAAGTCCGAAATCAAGACAGGCTAATCTCAAGGCAAGTCCTAAGCCAAGACTGAAAAGCCCAGAGTCAAGTACCAAGTCCTAAACCTTTAGTTTTGAGTACTGAACAAGTCAGAATACGCTCTTCCAACACATTCTCACTCCGACCTCGCCACATATTGACGTTTGGTCATGGGCTTTCCACATCCAGATACAACGTGCAAGGTACCCTGGGTGTGTTGATTGTTGACGTTCTGGGATGCCGTGTCAAGTTCTGCCTGTTACATTGTCTTCTTTCAAAATACAGTTCCATTTTGACAGGAAATTTACCTTTTACATACAGTCTCTTTCAAAATAAACGCACTACGTCGGCACAACACAGCAAATTTATGTTTTTTTCTAACGCATGTGGTTGGATTTAGGCAATAAAAGCATGTGGTTAGGTTTAGGAAAAAAGAACAGGGTTTGGCATTAGAATCTCTCAGGACACGACACCACTCTCCTGGGTGAAAGTTGGTGTTTGGTGGACCCATCCACCACCCCTACCGCTTGCCCCACATGGACTTTCGCCACATTAACTTTTGTTCTTTGGGCGCCATTAAAATATACGGCGCCTGGCTGCATATCATGCCAACTTTCAAGGACAGCTCTTTTCAACTGTGTCTGACGCAGCAAGTCACTGCCCAAGTGCCGGATTTCGACGACTTCAGAGCAAGACCAGGTTGGCTCTTCATCAAATGTGATGCTATTTCAGCAAAAGAATAATAATATATTGATACATTTACAAAAGTCATGAATGCTTTTTAAAATTTGTATTGCTTTATAAGCACAAGTCTGTTAAAAAGTAACTTAGCTATTAAGCTAGCTTTAGCGAAGCGTTAGCTTTTCTTAACTACGTCTCGACTTAGAGTTCTTTGTGCAACTTCAGACGACAAACTAAGTTGGAAGTTATTGCGTCTTTGTCTGATGTTAGTTCTTAATGGTTCTCTCTTCTGCAACTTACTTTTTAGTCTTTGGGCTCAGGGGACGGTATTAAGTATTTTCAAGTCAACAGGCTCAAGTCCAAGTGAAGTCACAAGTCATTGGTTCAAGGTTCAGTTTCTTGTCATTCAAACATGTTAAAAAACATGAGGGAACCAAATTCGTTACCAAGGTCCAGCAGCGTACAGAATAAATAATATTTAAGATAGACCTATAATGAATAATTAAATAACCTAAAAGCCTATAATAAATACAACACATAGTTGAAAACCAGGCAGCATTGGTGTTAAAGTCTTTTGTCAAGTCTAAAGTCATGTGACTCAAGTCAACACTTCTGATATAAACACTCTTGTGTCATTTTACAGCTCAGTTTGAATTTGTCAGTTCTTAAACTGAAAAGGAAAGAGAGGCAGATTGTGGTGATAATGTAATCGACAGCCAAATCCTGGAGCTGCTCCGTAGACAATGAATAATGAAACCACTCCTACACACTGTGACAAAAAGCCATGATTAAACTGGGATATGGGGACGTTTTCTGATTCACAGCTGTAAGCCCTGCATTCCAATAAAACTCATGTCGTCTAATATCTCAAACAAAAATTGTCTGATCCCCTAAAGTCACTCACTAATTCATTGTCATAGAGCCGTTCCCCAGCCTCGCAGAATATCATTTTCGGCACAGCACAAATAATGCATTTTATAATTCTATTTATTCTATTCAGATATGTTCTGCATTATTTGTACTGTGAGGCCCGCGAGGAAAACAGCTATAATCCACTAAAAATCACCTTTGTTGTCTCGCTTTCCTTGAAAGACTTAGCCAGTGTTTTGCATGTTGTATTCCTTCAAATCCAAATTTATTTTACATCAGTGTCAAAAGATTTTCCAATCCATTTTACCTTGTGAAAATCAATTTGAGATCATATTTTTCAGGTATAGGGCCTAATCCATACCTGGAAATCTATCTACTTCTCTCACAGTCAGCAGAGGAAGAATACTCAGATGTTAAACCTAAAGGAATACGTCACCCATAAAACATCCATTTGTTAATCAATTAGTTAGGCTGTGTTACCTTGATTTAAACTTTGTTTTGCTCACATGCCTCAATGGAGAATGGCCAACATATTGATTTATTGATTGGGGATGACATTTAACAGCTAAATAAGATCAAAACAACCCTTTACAAACTCTCACACAGCTCTTGCAGTATAATCCAAGTCTTGTAAATAACTTCAGTTTTAAATAGTATGGAATTGGTCAAAATGCATGTGTTTGGGAAGTACTTTGCTGTTGTTAAGTGTGGACTCCAATCAGTCAATAAATCAATATGTTTGCTGTTTTCTGTGGAGGCACGTGAGGAGTTTTATTCACCACTTTAAGGTCACAAGGCATGACTAAATGATTTACAAATGGTCATTTTGTGGGTGAAGAGCTCCATTATAAGGAGAAATCCTGGATTCAAAATGTTACACAAAGGAATACTTAGCCCACAAAATATCAGTTACTCACTCCATCTTATGCTGAATTTATTAAGTTCACCATGGAGGCATGCGAGAAAAGATTTCTTCTCAAATTTAAGGTAACACAGGATGAGTAACTGATACACTGATTGTCATTTCGTGGGTGAAGTATTCCTTTAAGTAAAAATACAGATGTATTATCAGCAAAAAGTACTTTAAGTATCAAAAGTAAAAGTACCTATTATGCAACAAGGACTAGGCCTACATGGGAGTCTTAAAATGTTGTCACACCTCATCAGAGGGGGGAGGTATTAAGAGGAATGTTGGATTTTTCTTTAATGCTAACTTTTTAGCGCATTAGCTAACATTAGCTTCGATAGCAAAACAAACTGGAGGAAACCATTCAGGTGTCATCCTGCTTAGTAAGACTGGCATAGTAATAAATCACAAAGCCGGCCGTCCCACCTTCAGCAATCCTGTCATATCATCCATCCGCTGAGTGAGAGCATACGGGTCGGCCAGTCTGGTCCTGCTGGTCAGTGTTTACTTATTCAAGTGGTCCCACAGAGTGAGTGACCTGACACGGTGCGTTCATAAATTCAGTCTGACACTCTGCACTAAAATGAGAGCCCTGTTGATCAAAGAAACGTAGCGTTATATTTCTACATGAATTAACAAACGGTTAAGTTAATCAAACATTCACTCACCTTCCCAGATAACAAAACTTTTTGGCTTCTGTTTGGCCCAAATGTGGCTTGTCATTTTGGCAAGGTTATGGCTGGGCTTCTGGGCCCTAAATGGCCCAAATTAGGCAAGCCAAAATCACACCAAAAGGGAGCCAAACTTCACCCAAAACTAATTGTGGACTTCCAAAATATAGCCATAATTGTCCCAGAAGAGCCTCAAATTCCCACAATCCAGCCAAAAAGTAGCCAAAACTGACCCAAAGAGAGACCAAAAGGGGGCCAAAATCACACCAAAAGGGAGCCAAAATTCACCCAAAACTAATTGTGGACTTCCAAAATATAGCCATAATTGTCCCAGAAGAGCCCCAAATCCCCCTGGCTTGCCATAAACATGCCATACCATTCCTAATACTTGATCCCGCTCTTTGCCCAGTCTTTTGGTTAACCAGACATATGCCATAACTCAGCCATATATTGCTGGCGCTTCCTTATCTATTATGGACAACCTTAATCATACCACAGTTAAGCCAAAAGGCTTCCTTAATGCCAAAAGGAAGCCAAAAATGCCAAATGTATGCCATAATACAGCCAAAATATTTGCTATCTGGGTTGGTGCTCTGCTGCTCCGTCTCCCCAGATAGAGTGCCTCAAGTGTGCTGTGCCACGTCCGAGAGTGCGGTGCTCTGGATAACCAAACATTACATTCAGACAGTGCTCTGAACTTATGAACAGTCCAGTTTGTGCCAGAGTAGTAGAAGGTAGAAGTATAAAGTCGCGTAAAACAGAAATACTTGAGTACATGTATGTCAAAATTGCAATTAAGTGTGGTACCTTAGTGAATGCACTTATTCCACCAGTGGTCACAGTTAACTTATTACATGGTAATGGATTTGAAAATACAGTTATCACAACTTCAACAACTAAAGGGAGATTTATACTTGTGCCGCAGACTCTACGCCATAGCCTACGCAAGTCGCCTACGCCATTGTGAGCATTTATACTTGTGCGGTGGTGTGTATGTGTCGCTCTGCAGTTACACCTCCAAAACACTAGTCGGTGTTGTGACAATTTCAAACACAAGTAGGCTACACAAATCAACTTCACTATAACTCGCAGCATTCACAGACAAAGCACTTGTCTTTATCTGGCCACATTTTCCCCACAGATCAACATGCTAATGTTTTTAGCACAAGCCTATGGCATTTTATATTGTAGCTATAAATTAGCCTAGCAGCTAGCGGAGATTTCCTCTACTCATATGAAACCAGGGACAACAGCAACATTTAAAAAAGGTAACGTTATAAAATTCGGCTCCATTACAACTCGGACAAAACAACCGTCTTATACTAAACATGTTTTCCAAACAAATACAACATGCTAACGTTATTAGCACAAGCCTATGGCATTTTACATTGTATGGATTAGCCTAGCAATGAGCAGAGATTTCCTCTTCTCATATGAAGCCTGGATAAATCACACATAAGATTTAAAATACTATTTTTGTGGAAGCTTTACTGTCTTCACAATTTATTGTTTCTTATCTGTGAAATTAAAGTGAATAAACACTTGGTTTTCACTGAGGGAAATGATTTCAGCTTACAAAAATAAACAGGAGGTCTGCGCCGCCATGATGCATAGTTACATATCTGGGGAGGTGCACATCAGGCTACAGCTTAGGGTACGGTGTAGGCTCCATGTTGACACAGAGCCCACGGTGTACGTACTGTGTTGATTCAACGCCAAAGTATAAAGTCCACCTAAACTGTCTCCTGACATCATAAACATAGGTTTTGATGCTGCCTAATTAAACAGTCAAATATGAACATAAACACAAAAACAACATAAACTCAATATAAGGGAAGAGTTACTGAGTGGGTATCTGCAATAACCACCATTAAGAAGCAGACCATCATAAGCATCATTTTTAATGTGAGTGTCTATTTTAAATTAAATCTTAATCCCCAGTTTATTAATTTCATGCCATGTTGGGCGTCAAAATTAAACCTGATTGAACCGATATTCCTCATTACAGTGTTCTCAGTGTATTCTGACAGTCACAATCTGATATGAAAATACCAATGGAAGTTTATCTACTTGGGGGGAAAAAGTCAGGGTGTAAAAAGTAAAAGGATGAACAGTTTAATGAGTATAATGAGTTTCAAGAGCACAACCATATAAAAATAACTTTCCTACAAAACTCTAAATGAATACAGTTTTATATTATATTTTCATGCAGCTTACTCTTTTATGCTCTTGAACCACAGTTGGCTTTTCTTCAGACGTCTTTTTCTGTAATGCATGTAAATGTAGCTTTCAGAGGAAAATTAATTAGGAATCAGCTCTTTGCCTTCAAAGTCTCCAACGTCTCTGCACTGCACTTTCTGTTGCTTACAAACATACACACACACATACACACACACTCATACACACAATCCTCCATGCCCGCTGGGCTGTGTGGACTTTATCGTGCCTACACCAACTCAACGTTGGCGTCTTCTCTGCGCTCAAACCCGCAGGCTTTGAATATGAATACATAAACCTTTTTATAGAATATTAATCATCCTTCACCACTGAATGAATTGCAGGCAATTGCATTTTCTCCGTGTCCGCCCCGGGGGTTACAATAGGAATATGAAAGTGTTACCACCTCTGTCAAACTTAAATGGTGTAGTTATATGAGTGAGCACATTCTTATTTGCATGTTTTCGCTATCCGGCTGGGTTTCCTGATGTGACCTAAAGCAATGTTATCATGCAACTTAAAAGCCTGTTTGCAGTGTACACGCTCAAATATGCACACATACGCTTGTGTAACCACTAACCAGTCAAACATATTGTGCGTATTCATCTAGCAAAGAACAGTTTTCATCCAAAATTAGCTTTTCAGCACGAGAGAAAAGCTGCTCTGACAGAAACTGATTGTAAAATCACATTAAAGGCTGCAATTGAAGTTATCTAAGAGAAAATATTACTTTAACCACCATGTTCTCTTCTTAAAATATTGATGCTGAAATTCTGAATCAGCGAGAGGAAATATGAAATTAAGGCAGCCAGAAACACATAAAAGTGTTTTTATGATTTCGTGGCTTGTAAGTTGATGAAATACTGAAGCTTTTTATTTCAGAACTGCCGTCAGCAGGGACTTTCAATCACAATCAAGTCACTCATTATCTGAGCGTCTGAGCTCTGACTGTATTTGCCTCCGTGCCTCAAAAGTGCTGCCTGATCTGTTTTTCCACCTGTGTGTTTCTGCTGCAACCAAAGCGAAGGACCCATCTGTGTGTGTCCAATGAAGCCTGAACCATTAACATCTCTACATCTGTGGGCCCCCCACCACGGGAGGCGAGAGCAGGCCGTCCCCCTGAGACACACAACCCCAGACGGTCTCTCTCACACACCCACACACACACACACACACACACACACACACCCATCCAGAGTCCCATTCATCTACTGACCAAAAAACCTAATCCTCAAATATCATTTGCTCTTTTTCTCCCTCCTCTGTCAAACTCCAGCATCTTCTCCCTCACTCATCTCTCCGTCCACCTCTCCTCACATCCACTCCCCTCCCTCCCGCCCTGTCTCTCCCCCTTTGAAACTACCTCTCTTACCCATAATGGGGGGTAATTATGGCATTACAGCCACAATGACTGTGCAGTGGGGGCTAAGGGAACCGTGACACACGCTCATGCACCATGGCCAAGTGTTGCCATCGATACAGACTTCTGTGACTCCACGGGAGGGCATTAAGATAGAGAGTGGTGGAGAGGAGAGGAAGGGTAAATGAGAGGTGGAGGGGGGCAAAAAAAATAAGAGAGATTAGGAAGAAAGACAGCAGAAGGCTGTCAGAGGTGTGGAGAGTCAATTAGTGTAAAAGGAGGACGAAGGGCAGGAAAGGAGCCGTGGGTTGCTAAGATGTTTTAAGGGTGGAGAGAGCATGAAAGACAGAAGGGATAATGTAAGTACAGCCGGGATCAAAACATTGAGTAAAAGGAAAGCGAGGGGGAGACTGATGTGTTTCAGTGCTGCGAATCGACCCGGGGCAGGAGATGGAGAGAGGTAAAGTGGAAGGCGAATGGCTGCAAGAGAAGGTTTCTGTCAATAAAAGCAAAAGTGAGCACTTGCAAGCCCGCAGGCCCTCTGACCGGCCGTGCTGTTTGTCTTGCTTGGCCTGCTGGGCCGGGCAGACCACTTGGCATGACGAAATTTAATGCAGCTCTGTTGTGGGCTGCAAAGGGGAGCTGCTCGGGTAGCAAGGCTGTTAATCACGCGGCTGTGGCAGAGCGTGGATCCAGCCACATGCGGAGACAGAGAGGAACTTTCGGTGACATTAATTACGAGCTGATTCGCCCACGCAGACAGCGGGCATGCGCTTTTTATTAAGTTATTTTAAGAGGAGAAAAAATGTTATTGTAAATCAAAGGGTGAACAATGACATTAAAGATTAAATAGCCGTATTAAGTGGTCAACATATTTTGCCACGCCTCATCGCCTCCTTATGAGTGAATTACTTCTGCTGCCCAGCTTGCCCGTTCAAATCAATATCAGTTCTTGTAATCAATTGGCAGCAGATGGTTTTTCCACATAAATGGGATTCGACTGAAACTCGAGTGGCCGGCTACTCTGCACTTGAGCAGAGTGCATTAGGGGCCCCGTCCCACAACAATAACATCAATTAGTGTGTATGTTCCAGCGCCTGTTTGCATCTGCACCCTATATAATGGACACTGCCGGCAGATCATGTGACTGCTCCAAAATCCCAAAACAATCCTCCATATTCACAGATCGTCAGCCCAATATGACTCAGCTTCTACCGCTACACAAAACTCTGATGTCATCAGCAACGGCCCGATGACCTCGTGGTCATTTGTCATCGCTGTCAGGATATGAGGGAGGGTGATGAAGCACTTGACCGCTGGCAGGGATGAACAGAGATATTCTCTGATCATAAATGTGTCACAAGACATGAGCAGGAAGAATATGAAACTGAATCCTCTTTTCTTTTTTTTTGGTGTATCGACCTGGTTGGTCAGGCAGTGAGTCAGCTTTGTGCAATTCTGTACAACACTGATTATTCCACAGAAATCATGTTGAAGGTTGAAGGCTTCAAGAATTTTTAATTATAAAGAACACAGGGCTAAAAATGTCCTCCCTGCTTTTCACATTTTCTTCTGTTTTTAGTCGACTCTCAATGATCATAAGCAGATTTTAAATTCACACATGGTCACATTAAGATATGTAAGCATGAAAACAGTTTGAATCATCTACATGTTTTTAAGAAATACTTAGATGAGAATGTGTGGTGTTTGTACCTCACAACAACTGTAGATAAATCCTGTCTATATTCTGAAATGATCACAGGGTTACTTTTACTTAAAATAAAAAACACAATCCCGATTCTCTTCCATCTGACACACAACCAGCCTTACTTTGTTTTATACTACTTTGTTTCCTTTGATCGCGCCATGACCTGTCGTTTGACTGACGGACTGAGTTTTCTTGTCATTTTCTCTGGTTTTTGTTCTTGTTTAGAGGGTGTTGTGACCCGCAAAAGCGATTCATCTTCCCCTGTGCACTTGTGCAAGGTTGAATGACAATGAAGTCGAATTGAATCGTTTCCCTCTGTCAGCAACTGTTGCTTTGCTTCATCACATAATCTTTCATTTTTCTACCTCCGGTGCCCCTCTCTTTCTCTCTCTCTCTCTCTCTTCCTCCACCTCCTCCTCTTCCTCCCCCTCTCCTGCCCATCTCTTGTCTGAATGTATGCTCTAGAAAAAAAGTCAACTCTTGCTCATCTGCATGCAGAGCGCCTTGGTTCCAGCTGTGAACAGAGGATTGAAATGGAAATGGGAAGGGGAGAAAGAGCAGATTACGCTCCTCAAACGGCGTGCACTGCCTCCTGGCTGGCCCACCAGCTGAGTAGAGAGAGGGAAAGGAACATGGGTGGGTGTGTGATGGGGACTAAGAGGGAGAATGGAGGAAGCAGAGTTAGACAGCAACAAAGTAAGGAGAGTGGGAGTAAATGTGGGGAGAATTGAGGAGGAGGAAAGTCGGTAAAGCAATTTTGGGCAAAAGTAGAAGATAGAGAAGACGGGCCTGGTGGAATAATCTGCACTGGAAGGGCTGCAAAATGGTGTAAAACTCGATCAAGACTGTCTCAAAGACATCAAGTGTTCTCGCTCAGACACAAAGATGCCCCCCTCCTAAACATGCAGAAGCTCTAATGGGCCAGACGAGATTCATGTGAATAAACTTAGGCTGACCTTTGAGAGGCCAGACCTTGAACTTCAGCAGGTTTGGAAGGGCAGACAGACAGAGGCTGACAGAGACGATCAGCTGTGTGTAACCTTATACACTATACTACAATAAACACAGAGATACTCCGCACCTCTGACAAGCATGCAAGGTTTGTCTCAATGATCTTAGAAGTTAAAGGACACTGAGAAACAAGGTTATTACTCACGCCTCGTTTCCACTTATGCATGTGTGCAGAGACAAGGCAACCAGAAGTCCATTCATTCCTTCGGGAATCTCCAAGATATACAGTGTGCCTGCAACTGCTCCTCTCCGTAATATTTTGGTCTGGAATTTGCCTCGAGTTTGTTAAAAAAATTGCGGTGGATTTCGGAGAGATCGTATGACAGTGTGCTAACTCACCTAAGGGTCCATGTCATTGGTCCGACAGCCCATTGGTCCGACATCCCATTAGTCTGACGGTCCGCGGTGCTGAACGGCTCCTGGCGGGCGCATTTCTACCTTGATGGTGCGCCGCGACCGGCTCTGGGTCAGCTGGGAAAGGCTTGAGGCGAAGCAGGCTCACAGCTTATGTGCTTGTCACTTTCTTTTTCATTTTAACCCACACCATGATCTAACCCTTCCTCACCCTAACCAAGTGGTTTTAGTGCCTAAACCTAACCAGACCTTAGCCACAGGGCATCATGATGATTTCGAAACGGACTTCGGAACAATGGGTTTAATATGGTCGGAACAATGGGATGTCGGACCAATGGGCTGTCGGACCAATGGGCAGTTCCCCTCACCTAACAGGCTGCTAACTAGCTAACAGGCTATTTTCTTCAATTCAGTTGCCTGTGTTGATTGTCAGGTGAGTTTGTCTGATTAAAAACAACTTATTTATCGGGTTTTGACACATTGTGAATCTGAGTAATGTTATTCTGTTAAGGTTATACATTATATATAGTCAGCAGTGTTGGGCATTAACACATTACTCTTCACGTTACTTTATTTTCTAGTACTGAGTAGTGTAACTAATTTCTAATGAAATTTCAGTAATAATATTACAATTACTTCAACACCACACAACTCGTCACAACATTACTTTTGTTATCACAACACTACTGACTTGAAATACAACAGTCACATCAGCTGACTCATTTTTGTAATCGCTGTGCTGCGCATGTACGTTAAAAGCAGCAAGCTAGTTGGAAACGCTTCCCTTAGTGGCTGGAAACATTCCCATTACTTTACTTTTGTCAGAAGGAAAGATGACAAGAACACTACTGATGCAGGTAGTCGGACTTAAACTTTATCCATTGCAAAAAACACGTCCCCAAACCTCCGGTCTGAAACACCTCGGCTACTACGACTGACAGCACAACAACGTGAAGCTCAAGGAAATACACCCCACCAAAGGTGAGCCCTCCTTGGCAGCGGAGGTCGGCTGTAGCCCTCCACTGACTAAACAACCAAAACTGGATTTTAATTGTAGACAGCTGTAGCTACAGAGAAGTAATGTAGCTTGTGGTGGATATGTTGCGGATGAAATGTTGCTCCATGAATGACTCTTGAATGACTCCAAAGGCTTTTGGTCAGAGCCTAGAGAAAATACTGGTCACAGGCAACAGAAAGCCCCCAGGTAAAAAAGAAGCTATCTAGCATTAGCTACACTTAGCGGCGATTAGTCTGACATTCACACAAAGGCACACATCTCAATTTTGGGGAGATACGCAGTTACCAATTTTATGGAGTGTAACAGAAAAGTAATATAATGACTAGTGTAACAAAATACTGTTGGCAGGGAGTAATAAGTAAAGTAACAAGCCCAACACTGACAGTCAGGTTGCCATTATGACTCGTTCAGCCATTCGTCTTTTTAATTAAATATTTCATAAAGCATGCCACATACCTGGCAGGTTGTGTTTTTGTCCCGGTAATGTTCCAAGTGCGTATTCCAAACTACTGGATGGTGAAAAACAGACAAAAATAGCCTCTTCCCCATGGCTCAGGTAGTTTCTATCAGGTTTCTAGAAATCCCTGAAGAAATGCAGTTCCTTGAGTTGGACACTAGAGGCATCATACATATATTTATGAATCTATGGACACCAGTCACATGTTACAGTAAAGACTTTAAACAAACTGAATTAAATTGAAAACAAAAATGAAAAATTTAAAAAATAGTAAACTATACTATACTATACTATAATAAATCTGCTGAGGATTGACAGCGAACAAACAAAAAAAAAAGGTATGACAAAATGACATGATAGGAAGTGAAACCTTATCATTTTTAAATAAAGTTCTCCATTTTATTTAAATAGATTGAAATGAACAGTCAATGGACAGATCCCCTTTACATCACAATCAAAATATTAAAATGAACTTCAGTTTTACACACACTTTCCAAATGTCAGGGGGGCCCGGCAGTTTGGTACATTGCTATTCATGAGATTCCTGTGTCCTGGTGCTACAGCAGAATGGTGGGTATTGACCTCAGCTGGAACAGCCAGATGGGAGAAAGACAGAGAGAGAAAAGGGGGGAAGGGGAAGAAAAACTGTGTAATGGAAAAATGAAAAAAATGAAATAATGAGAAGAGAAAATGAGACAGAGAGAAACCAGGAGAACAATTTCTTTATCAGGACCCAGAGAGGCATGACCCTGTGATTTGCTGCCTGCCCGTATTCGGCACGCCCGCAGGCTAGTGCATAATGTTAGCCTAATGTTGTACCAAACCTCTGCCACAGCAGGACCCGGTCGTCAAATTAAATGCTCTCTCAGAAGATGGGTCCCTATGGTGTGCGCCTGGATTTCCACGGAGGAACACACACAGCACAGTTTCTATGTGCGTTGTCTGTCAAATGCAGCATTTGGTCTCAGTTTCTCTCTCTCACCCTCAAGTCACGAATCCAACAGGTCCCACATGGCACTTAATCACGGCTCACAAACCAGCGCAACTGCAAAATACTGCATCCGGTATCATTATATTTAATTGGAAAATGGTGTTTATTTTTTGTGAAATGTGCAGAAATGTGCAAAATCTGCATTTGCACTGGTTTAAAAAAAAAAACACCATTAATTCCTGGCAGGAGAAGAAGTTTCTCAGGAGATGTTTTGACGGAGAACCGTGGGTATAGTGAGGAGGAAGCTTTGAAAGCAGCTCAGCAGTTAATAAGATTTCTGCTAACACAACCTCACCTCTCTGTCACACTGTTTTTGCGCGCACACATTTACACAGGCGGTGTCTAGGATTTTCACTCTCGCGCTCACACACTTTCTCTGTTTCTCCTCGCCCACACACACACACACACACACACACACACACACACACACACATGCACGGGGAAGACAGTAGGCCCATTGACAACAGTGAAGGATAGGCAAGTTTATCTCTTCAGGGAGGTAAGATACAGAAACAAAAGCCCACTGACAGACTGAAGGGTTCCTGAGTCCAAGGGCACATATTTATTTAAACAACTGTGTGCTTGCAATGAGGCAAAATAGAAAATGCAGGCAGAAACATGCAGCCAGCAAGGGGGTAAAGAAATCAGGTAAGAATAGGGAAAACTGTGAAGTATAAAGCATGAATATAGCAGTGGTACAGGAGTGTAGGAAGGAAAATAAGAAGAGACAAGGTGATAGGAGAAATAGTAAGACAGAGGGGATGCTGGAATTAGTCTAGAGGGAGGGATGAGGACGCTGGATTGAGACGCGGAGGTCACTGTGTGTAGGAGACGAGTATAGCACACAACAGCAGGCTGAAATGAGTTCCCTAACCTCTGCAACCCCTGCACCACAAACACACTTACACACTCACATGTACACATAGAAAACACAGCACACCTGGGCTGGGTGTCGTGAGTGAAAGCCCAGCAAATAGCACACGTACAGTAACTACAGTCGATCTGGTACAATGCGGTGGCACGCTGCTGAACCTGTGCGGCTCGACAGCTTCATCTCGTTACTCGCCAAAATTCAATTGGGAAACATGTTAGAAAGTCACAAGATGATCACACTGAAGCTACACACACACACACACACACACACACACACGATGCATGTGTGGAGTCCCTGTAGGTTTGCTATCTTGATGGAAGCATGCCATGTGGAAATACTGGTACAAAATAAAGTCAGCAGTCGCTCCCAGGTGAGCCAAACTTTAAAAGAAATGGTGAACTTACATCTCAGATGTCACAGTCTTAAGACTGACTGTGATATATTTTAAGGTCAATACCTGTAATAGCTGTGCACACAGTTTTCATGTGCATTGATGGATTATTAGATACATTTGGGTGCACTTGCTTTGGGTTTCAAATCCATACTAAATATTTATTTGGAGGTGCAGTGTGTGGGATTATGGGGCATCTGTTGGCAGGAATAGAATATAATATTAATAAGTATGTTTTCATTCGTGTATAAACACTTGAAACTTGAAGCTGGATTTCGACAACTTCGGAGTGAGACCATTGCTCCTACACGCTTAGCACACAGGAGACGATTGAGTTTTGCAACCTCACCACTAGATATCACTAAAGCACACAGCGGACCTTTAATCTGGCTAAATTGTTAGCAATGGTGGAAGCAGTAATCGGATCATTTACTTCTGTAAAAGTAGCGATACATCGTTACAAGTAAAATTCCTTCATTTAATGTTTTACAATACAAATAAAGAAGTATGCTCAGCAAAATGGACATTAAGTATCAGATGAAAAAGTACTCATTATGCAGAAGAATAGCCCCTGACCGCTGGGTATGCAATGTCAGAACCCATCGGCTTTCACTTCTAACATGTAAGCCTCTGGGGGCATCAAACAATGAACTGTGCCTTTGAACTGTCACTGAGTAGAAGTTTAGAGTAGCCTACAATTAAAATACTCAAGTACAAGTACTGCAGTAAATGTGATTACTTTCCATCACTGACTGTTTACAACCTGTCTGATCATCATGTTTCCTGCCCCTGCTGACCGTCACTGTAGTCACATGGCCATGTTTCCAGATCTCCTAGGTGGGTACAATGTTATCATAATGGATCGAAACTACGCAAATAACCTCATTATAATAAATCTAAATTATCATTTGAAATATTTCCAACAATTCTGTCAGCGAGAGCAATTAATCCCAGCTTCTTATGATTTACTAAAAAAGACAGATGTCCTGTTAGTTATTAAAACACTGAATGCATAATTTCCAAACACCCTTTTGAGACACTTCTTGATCACATTTTACTAATGAATGACATGGACAAATCTACTTAGTTTTTACTTGCTTTTCATGTATTGTTGCGCATCTGCATCCTTTGATTATGTACTAATATATGTGTATAAAAAATCTTAATCTTTATTGGATTCTATGTTTGATATGACTTAAGGATGTGCAGGGATTTTCAGGCAGCATAGAGCCTTTTTAGTTGAGGCAAAGCATGATACAAAGGCAACGCAAGAAGCTCAGAGGTTTTAGCCCTGATAACGAATGGTAAGGCAGGGGGAAGGGGGTAGTAATGGTACCAAGGGATAAAGGATAAAGGGTAATAAGGGAAAAAAGATAGCAGAGAGAAGGGGCACATGAGCATACAATAGGGAGGTTGAAAGAGGGAGATCATTAGAGCGATGAAGTGAGAGTCTGTGGGATTGTTTAGATTGGAGGAAGGAGATGGGGGAGAAAGGGCCATGGACTGAGTGGAAACAGAGGAAGGAATGAGGGTGAGAAGTCAGGAAAAAGTTTTCTTGTTTAACTCTCTTCAGTCTTAAAAACTGGAGTGTGCTGAAAGACACACTGCCATGGTACCACCTGTACTTCATCAGCTTGTTAATGTGTTTATAATGAGAATGTTAGCATGTTGATGTTGAGGAGGTATAATGTTGGTTTAGCCTGTTAGCATTTGCTAATTAGCACTAACCACAAAGTACAGTTGAGACTGGTGGGAATGACATTAGTTTGCAGGTGTTTGGTCATAAACCAAAGTGACAAATTTGACCAGATTTTTGTGTTACATGACAAACAGGAGATCAAGATTGTTACGGTAAATCCTCTGGGGACTACGAATTTGAGTACCATATTTCAATCCAATCCAATCCACTTTATTTATATAGCACATTTTAAAAACATAAAAGTTTATCAAAGTGCTGCACAGTAATTTGCGCACGAGACCAGCGAAAGTATGTGAACACACATAAAGGCAGTGCCCATGTCTCACGGTCTAACGCAAGCGCACACACGTCAGCACAGTGTACAGAGAGGCAGTTAGAGCTGCAGGCTACAATGAGGCTAAAAACAGAGTTCAAATGGCGTTTTTCCAAACAACTTTTCATGTCGGGGCTTCAAGACACGAGCAGTATGGAGATATTTTGTGGTTTCAATTATGTGTTCTTGGACGTTTTAATCTGGGGCACTGTCAGCCATTAGGTGTGCAGTTGTGCTGCTACCCCCTCCACCCTCAGATCTCCGTAAGTGTTGTGAGGTATCTGAAACTTCACCAGAGCCTCCCTCGGCATGAGGGTGAGTAGATAATGGCTGAATTTTCATTTTTGGGTGCACTATCCCTTTAAAATAAAAGCCTAGTCCCAATTAAACTCCCAGTTCCTTTTACTAGCCCAGTGTGGCTACACATTTTGACAAAGAAACACCTGTCTCAATTAGACTCCTGGTCTGGTTGCCAAGCAGTTCATTTCTTTTTTAGAAGTTCTTCAGATGTATAAAAGCGGGTTGTGGGCTGGAGCCTATCCCAGCTGACACTGGGCTAGAGGCAGGGTACACCCTGGACAGGTCGCCAGACTATCACAGGGCGGACACATAGAGACAGACAACCATTCACACTCACATTCACACCTATGGACAATTTAGAGACACCAGTTAACCTGCATGTCTTTGGACTATGGGAGGAAGCTGGAGTACCCCAAAAAACCCATGCTGACACAAGGAGGGCATGCCGGCTCCAAACCGAGGGGCTCCCCCACCCCAGGGTTTGAACCCCCCACCCTGGACCCTCTGGTTGTAAGGTGACAATGCTAACCACTGTACCACTGCGCTGTCCACTCGTGTTTCAAGCCTGAGCCAAGTTTATAACAAATGGAGGCTCTTCCTGTATCTCAAGTATCTATTCGGACAGTTTCATGTTAGTGTTTCCTCAGCAGTTGGTTGTATCTCTTCATTGCTAAGTAGCTACTATAAACTGTGGGGAGAAAATAAATGTGTGTGCTTTAAGTATCACCTGTCAAGACAGTTGGGGTATTAACTGCAATTTATACACACTAATATTTAAGGCATTTCCCCACAGTGGTTTAACACACAAACACACACACAGATTCAAGCCTTGCTTTGATAAATGTTAGTCCGATGTGTTTAGATTGACTCATTAGGATTCATCCTCTGGAGACCATGAATGTTGATACAAAATTTCATGGCACATTATCAAACAGTTGTCGAGATTTTTCAGCCTGGACCAAAGTGGTGGGCCGACGGACTGGCATTGCCCTCCCTAGAGCTATGACCCACATGGCTAAAAATGTAATGTGTCTGGGTCAGACATGACTGGTATATTTGTCATATCTGTGGAAGTAAAAGAATGAAATGATCTCACTGTTTTTGCCATGTATGAACCATTTTATCATTTATATAATCGTATTTGCATAGATTTCATAACTTTGTAACGCTGCTCTTTACCACGTTAGATATTTGTAGATATCCTAGAATCTATTTTTTCCAGCTTCTTTCTGCCATGATCCTGAAGCGAACAGCTTTCCAGTCAAGCGCTCATGTTTACAGTAAATCAAACATGACATGAAACTCAGCAAAAGGCCACGGAGTGCAAGGTTAGCTCATCCAATCACTGTAAATGGAGCCTGCTGTAAAAGATCTCAACTATCTTCTCACACATGCACTAAACCTCGAAGATGTCTCTACAGTGTAACACGGGAAAGGGATCTCTCAGGGCTGTCGATGATGGGGAATATTTTTCTTAGATATTAGACCTGGTGAGCCAGTTGAGGCTGCTCTGTTGGTCGAGTTCATCCATGTCTCGGTCAGTTTCGGACACCTCTGCTTGGCATTTCTTTGGAGATTTCTCCTCCCTCCCACGAGCACATGCACAGATAGGGGAGGACTTGGAGAGATAGAGAACTGATGAAGCACAGAGCGACAAACACACTCTTCCTCCTATCTCAGTCTGTCACTGAGTCAACTATCTCCACAGCCATTTGGTGTCACGCTGGTGTCTAGCTGTCTCCCTCTGTCACTCTTTTGTTCTGCGCTGAAGAAAGCGCCCGGCCAGAGCATCAAAGTATGAACGACTTGAAAGCTCTGATCTGAAGGTGCATACACAAGCACAGCCACATCATAGGAGGAATATGGCCGACACACATACACACATACAGGAGACACACTGTGCAGCTCAGTCAGTTCGGCTGGCTTTGTAGCCAGCATCTGTTCTGCGCCCTGTCATCCTCCCTTTGCACCCCACCCTCTGTGACAGGTGGAGGGGATTCAGACCCACAAGCTATGGAGACACACACACAAAGCTCACAGAGACCCCAAGTCACTGACACATGGTTAGTGTTTCGCCTACACACACACTCACATACACACACCTGCTGTGGGGCAGTGCTACAGTGCCCTGTGGTGCCAGGAAGGCTGAGCGGCACGTTGCGTGTTTATACCACCTGCTCTCAGGCCAAACAGAAGATGAGGGATTAGCGCTGACAGCACACAGAGGAACAGCAACACACATACAGTAGACAGATGTATAGGAAACCCTTTAAACTATCCAGGAAGTCAGCAAGGTCAAACTTATTATTTCTTCTCCTCACACACACACAAACGCACACAAACGCACACAAAACACAAACCCATCCATCAATCAGCTTTTACACACCCCCTGGGACAGATAAGTGTGTAAACCAGGCTTCTTGTGGCGGAGTTTTGTTGGAATTGTAATGCAGAGGGCATCAGCTCAGCTCTCTGCTATAACAACACTGACCTTTTGGCCTTAGACTAATTTCTATAAACACACTCCTGCAGACTGGGGCTGACCCTCGCCACACTGCATCAACACACCATAGGAAGGACTCCGCACTGCAGCTGCTGTGTCGGTTTAAAGGGGAAAAGTACCTAAATTTGTTATTTCCATGGCCTAGGAAAGTTAAGTTAATATACATAAAGATGAGTCGCTGTCTCTTAAAGCCAGAAACCAGAGAAGTTAGTCTCACAACTTGTGATGTCATCAAGTCTGGAGCTGCTCCACAGACAATGAATTGGAGACTGATTTGATGATCTGATGCACCCCCCTTGTTAACTTGCATCCCTCTCCATCCAGGTCTGGACCAAGAAACTGTTTGAAAGGGGAGATTCTAAGCTTTTGAATGATATTGGTCTTGTTTTTGTTCTCCAAATATTAACCAAAATACATCACATTACAAAACGGCTGTCACCAAACCATGATAGAGAAAAAGGTCTTCCAAGTTGGGCCACGAAGATACATGACATTAGGCCTCACTCACCAATATCCTTGTTCTTAAGAAAAGTCTACATCAGATTTACAACTTGTTCTTAAATGGCAGAATTTGATCGCACCTGTGTTCTTCTCATGATGAATCCCACTGTCCTCGAAAGCTGCCAGTTGATCCTAAAAAGCGTAGGTAAACTCACACAAATCCCCATAAAAGGACATGAGACTGCAGAACCGTGTGCACACAGGGAGACTGGAGAAGGAGGAAACTTGAGAGAACTATGTCAAGAATGCCCAAGTGAAAGTCTGAAAAAGGGTGAAGCACTGGACTACATAAAAAATAGTCTGTCTTGAAGTGGAGGTGCTTCCACAGAAAGTGAACACATAACGAGCTGTCATATTTAGTAGCATCTGGAGTGGATATGAAATACAAACAGATGCACTGGATACTAAAAGTACGTGTAAATCAACCACCCGACCTGCAAACTGCAAACTTTATGCATTACAGTAGCACAACTGTCAGGACTGAGGACAGAGACGAGCACTGCAGCACTGTTCAAGCTGCGTCTGTGTGTTCAGAGAGAAATAGAAAAGAGGGGGAGAGAGGGTGAGTGCGGACTCATGCATTGTGTCTGTGAGGTGGCCTATTAATATGAGAACTTACTCAGAACGCTGCTTCATCACTTTTTGTCCCACCTGCCCGACCCGCCGGGGATATTTTCTGCCGTAATCAATCACTAATTACTGGATGCCGTGGTTTGCATTAATATAACTGATGTGAACTGAGGAGTCAGTGTAGTGTTTATTTTAAAATGATAAAAATTATATAAGTCCTATAATATTATACACCAGTAGAACTGGAAAAAAAGAACTAAACAATTATTGTGTCTGTGTCCCACATTTCATCCGTCCTCCTGCGTGCTGACGTGGGACGTATCCCGCCGCTCGTTGGCTGATGCTCTTTGTCAGTTGTGTCAGACTTCTCCAGTTTTCTAGCATGCCAGATATCGACTTGCTCGTGGGCTTGTTCACACGAGGACTCGTCGTGGCAGACTATCAGCCGACTCATCCCGACCCAAGGTGGCTTTCAAGATCCTCTGCGACATCAAAATCGCGGTGAAAATCATCTAATGTGAACTAGGCTTTAAGGACTTAAGCACTATTCGGACGGGATTACTTTTACATGGACACGTGGGGTAATGTCACTTTACCACAGGACGTCGGTAATATTAATGGCCAATTCGCACGGGATAAGAAATATCAGTAAAACTACCACAAGTGGGAGGGGCAAATCCATTCACGCACCACCGTCCCTTCCTGTCGTCATGTGCCTATGACGTTGCTTCCTGTGTGTACCACACTCCTTCCAGGCAAAACATTATTATGAATTGATTAGCCTACTGGTTGATTTTATTGTCATTTTTTATTAGCCAAATAGCCTTGCTACATTGCATACTTAACTTACCTAAAGCAATCAGAAGTCCCGTGCCTCGCACAAGTGCTTGCGACCTTCTTTTGGTTTTGAATCGTGTTCGTCGTAGGCCCACAGTACCTAAGGTTTCACACAGACTTGTCCGACTGTGAAGTGCAAAACTGTGTGCTTCTTCAAGAGCCTCCATGCTTGAAAATCCGCAAAAAACACTTGGAAACAGGATATGACGAAATATCTACACACAGATTTACTGCTGGTCTATTCGCATGGGATTAGTATTACCAGAGGTAATTTCCGGGACCTTTGTACAGAAGGTAAAAGTCGTGGTAATCTTTACTGACATTGTGCGGTAATGATTACTGACATGGCACATTCAGACGGGACTAAAATCTCTGGTAATTATTACTTTTCCCCACGTACCTATGTAAAACTAATCCTATCCGAATAGGGCTTAAGACAAATAGTCTGCCCTCACTTCTCCTGTTAATTGCATACTATCTGTAACGTCTTTCCCAATTAATTTTCTAAAAATGCACATTAACATGAAACCATCTTAAAACTGACGATATATCAGCTTATTTATAAAAAGATAATGAAAAGAACATTTAACATACAGTAGATAGCATCAATGATAGGCTGTTAACCATGAATCCTTGTCAAATGGATCCATGATGTATAAATATGTGAATCTGTCAAGTTATTTTATGCTCCATATAAAAGTATGCTTATTCATGAAACTTTAAGCTGCCCTTCACTTTATTGGAGGACCAGTTTAATATGCAACTCAATTTTCTATATGAAGTAGGGGGTCCCTGCTCCGTCTCTCTCCCAGCTTAGGGTTCCTTAGCCTGAAAAACACTTAAGACTCCTGGTCTATAGAGCAGTTCCAGACTTTATACTTGATGACATCACAAATTTGAGTTCAGCACTTTAGTTTTTGCAGTTTTGAGCGAGTTGTTCATGTTTCCTAATATTTTTGGACTGTCTCTGGACCATAGGAATAACATGTATGAGTTCTGAAAATGGCCCTTTAACCACCATCTTGTACACTAAGTCTTAATTAAGGCCCAAGTTTTACAACAAGGACAGAACTAAATACTTGAGCTTATATGATCTCTACAAAAAACATTTCAGCACACAAGTGAATGAGATTGGGGTTTTGAAAGTCCACAATAGCTGTTTAGAAACAAAGGATCATGCTTCTGATAAGAAGGCAATGTAGTTTGTGAGGAAAGCATTGTGTTGTGTGACAGGAAGGGCTGATGTTATCTCAGCTAACCCAGAAGCGTATTCTGTGGGATCTGTGCCAGATTCTCCCAAAGAAAACTCAGCTAACTCAATATGCCAGAGACCGGGAATGCTGGGAAACTTTCTGAGGTATGTCTTGTCTTCTGGGGAAAACATGCCAGAGGGCATGAAGCTGTGGGTTGACAATGTGTATATGTGTGTGTGTAGGAGCGCTCCTGATAGTGGTTCTATTTTAGAGAGACTTGTGCAGCGGAGACATTTCTTAGTTATCTGCTGTTTCCAGCCCTGAGGAGGTGAGAGGCAGGTCTGCATCCATTCTCAGTGTGATCAAGCTGAGCTGCCAAAGAATTGGGAGAGTGGGTAGGTGCAGCCACCTCCACAAAACACACCAGGCACAACAAACCACTTGGATGTGCATTTGTTAAAGTGGTAATTGTTCCACAGCGGTAATTGCTATAGTGACGCCTGCTGATAATTACGCTGCACACAATGACAAATCGGTGCACAAACAAGTTGACTGACTGGAGCTGAAATCACATTAACAGCAAATATGGATGCACCAAGCACACACACAGGTGGGCACGCACACACATGCACACACAGAGTCGAAACAGTAGCGCATGAACAAACATGGCAGACCTCCTCTGGTGGATTCCACACATTGCTCTCTACCACTCAAGGACATGTTTATCCTTCTCTCTATTGCAAATTACAGGGTAGAAAAAAAGGAGGGATCATAAAGGGGGAGGGAGAGACAGGTTCAGGTGTTCATGAAAAAACAGCTGGTCTCCAAATGAAGAAAAAAAAAAAAGAGCGGGCGGACAGAGGAGAGGAAGATGGAGATGACGGAGACAGGGTGTATAAAAAGACCAGAGTTGAATATTTCCTGAGAGACGTGCGGAATAATTGATGAAGACTCTGGTGATTGACATGATAGATTAGCCGTGTGCTCAGTTGGACAGGGCAGCGCTCCACACTGCATTATGCGCGAGGTGTGTTGTGTGTACTGTACACAAACACATACAGTGGCTGACAGACTAGCAAAGCACAGCAGGCTCATTGTCCAGGGATCTGCAACACATGATATCTTGCAAACACAGGGACCAAAGTATAAGCTCACGCACACACACACACACACAGTGAGCACAGCAGGTTGTGTACAACAGCTCAGCTCTGTCGGCAAACAATGCCTTCTGGTTATTGTTCTTCAAATCTGGACATGAATTGAGTCAACAATATAAAAGCAATCTGTATTATCTCAAAGGGGACACAGATATATACGTGAACACACCACGCTCCCCCCGCCCATTCTCATTTGGTTGTGCTTGTAGTTTTGTTGCCTCAAGGCGAGTTGAGGAATGAGAAGGAAAAAAACCCGCACATGAAGCTCCACTGGCCCAAATTGAAAATGAGAAAGAAAACAGATTGGATGTTTTACAGTCAATTGGCCCGACGCATTACACTTCTCTGTGGAAGCTCCTGAAGCTGTTACTATAAACACAATAATGTTGGAGCTAAACAAATTTAGGGGGAAACTGCAGACAGCAGAGAATCAAGTAACCCTCATGACTGCGCACCCATCTGCATCTCATATTCAGCGGCTAAATTGTCAGGCTTCTTTTTAAATACTGCATCCATTTCCAACAACTGGCTTTTTACTGTTACTCAGAAACAGAACGCTGCCATTATTTAACAAGTGCTATTGCTTTTAGTACATGAGTAGGCACCTTAGAGGCAATCACCCCAAAGTGCATATATAGCCTGATAGATATTCTATAGGCTTTGGCACCCTCTGCAGGATTTCAGAAGCACCGCCAAATTAAATCAGTCAAGTGCTCTCACTGATTGAGCTTTGTGCAGCAGAACGTGCATGTCTCCTCAGAAGAGGGCAAGACATTGCATCAGCTCAACTAGACTGAAACCAATATTTCAAAGCCATATATTTTAGAAAGGGCGGTTTAAGTCTCACCCATACTCACATTCAGTATGTACTTTTTAATGAGGCAAATTAGGCACACATGAAGTGGCAGTAATGGCCGGCTTTAAATGAGCAGCGCACCACCCACACACTTTAAATAACTACAGGCTGAGCTTCTTGAGTTTTCCTAAACATCCCACGCATCTTGCCAGCTACAGTGTAAAATAATAAATGTACAGCATTTGATCATTGCTATTAACGTTGTCAAGTTGGTTAAGGAAGCTGCTGCTGCTCGCTTCAGTCTCTAGGTGGCACTGTGGCCCTGAATGAAACTGCTAAATCATGACATCATTCCTTAGCAGCTATTGAACTGTCAACTGTGTTGGTTATGGAAATGTAATCATCTGCCTTTATTAACTGAGCAATTTTCCTTGGTTGTCATGGTATCGTGGATCAATCTGTACAAACTATGTGTGATACATGAACACAGTGGCAGGGTGAAAAAAAAAAAAGGCTTAATAAGGAAGCCTAAGTGTATTGTGACAGAGGACAGCGTTTGGCCACTGATGAGAGGCTGTATTGGCTCAGTGATGGAGCAGCTCCCAGGAAGCCTTTTCAAACTGCTTAATGAAACCGCACCCTGCGGTGAGCTTTTGCTGGTTAAAGGATATGAGGATCTGAAAACAACCAGTGGCCATTTGCTGCCCTTTCCACTAAATGACATTTAAACCAGGCGGCCAGAAACCAGCTAAGGATGATTTCATGCAGCGGCTTGCTTCCTCCAGCCAGCTGAATTCCAAGTGTTCACTTTAGCGGAAAATAGCTGATCAGGTCAACTATCTCGCCCTTTTAAATTTGCTCTCCCTCGCCAATAAATTTGGCTAAACCTGAACAACTCCAGTGAAATATGAGCACAAAGACCGATTCAAGCAATTTCTTTCTCAGACAAGGTGAGCGGAGTAATTCAAAATACGGCGCAGACCATTAACGCCCTCAGGTTCATCATCATTGTTCACATAAGTTAAAAACAAAGAGCACACAGCGTTTGACTTTCTCCAAAAAAGATTTATTAAACAGTTTTCTTGTTTGCAGCTGCGACCTGTGGAAAAACAAAAACATGAGGCATAAGTCAAGTCCAAGAGCAGACAAGGTGTTGCAGTGTCTTTGAAAACTTGTTCTCCTCAGAAAGAACAAATTGCTGTGGAAAAGGAATAGCATTTTAATGGTTTCATCATGCTGCCACAGTTGGTGCAAATGATCCCAACTATTAAAACTCATTTGTATCAATCACAATCAAATAAAACTTCCCATCTGCTTAATATTCAATTGGTTTACTGTTTACTTGTAAATTTCTCACCACATTAAGGCCCACTGCAATACTGTGTTTGAACAGGAAATGTGCAACTTAAGGAGGTAAGATGCTATCAAAATGCAATTTCATGGGGACTTGAGTGAACACAGTTTGGAGGAGAGACTGTTTCAGTTGCTGCCAAAAACATTATGAATATTCTACTGACAGTACATGGCAGAGACTGTGCTTGCAAACGAAAATGCATCAATCTCTTAAAAAGCCATCAGATTCTACAACACACAAGGGGGATTTGTGGAGAGGTAACGGAGCCACACCAACATGCTTTGTGCCAGCTTTGTGCAGCAGGTAGGCGGGGCTGGGCCCAGGTCTGCTCATCTGCATACTGCTCATTAGCATGGGTAAACAAGGAGAAAACTGATGCCATACGGCGGACTTGCCAAGCGTGAAATTCCCTCCACATGTTTACCCCTTTTACCCTTGGATTATCACAACATTGCTGCCTCTCCTGATTTTTGACAAGGCCCAACTGCGATTTGTTTTTTAGTGAAGGCGAACAAACAATGCCAGTAGTGTGCCACACAAGACACATAACTCACTTGGCTGGCAGAGGAAAATTTGCCCAAGGACAAGTTCCTTAAAAAAGCCTTGCATGCTGAAGTCACACTGGGGCCGTGTACTCTCGTAACAGACAAGGTGTCGCATCAAAGCAAAGGGATGGTAATTCTGTGATCACACACGCTTAAGGCACCACCCCGGGTGCGTCTGAACATAACATAAAATGCCACTGTGTGTCATACGGAGCCAGCCACTGAAAAAACAACAACCTTTGCCTGGCCAGCGTGAGGTTGAGATGATATTCATTCAACAGCTCGGGAGCCTGATACTGGACGATTTAAATTCTGCCAGGTTAGAACGGGCTGTAGCATACATACTGAAGCTCCTCGGCACAATAGTAACCATTTAAAGCAGTGGGAAGTCCACAACCCTTTGAGTTTTTTCATTATTGAGACAGTAGGAAACAAGTAGAGGCACAGGTAGAGGGGTCTGGTAGGATTCAATTTTCTGCCACCAAACTGTTCACGGCTGTCAGACAAAATGTACAACAACTCAGCTACATTCAGATAGTGCTCTTACTGCAAATGTCACGTTAAAACATCCAAGGCCACGATCACAATACACATAACTCCTTCCACAGACTTAGGTTAATCTCCTATATGTACTGTGGCTCAGTTTGTTATTTGACTGTTTATTCTGTACACTGGTCACAAAGTTGAATGCAAAACAAACTGAAGCATGTCAAGGTGGTGGCGGAGAAATGGCGAGGCACAGTGAATGCATTAAACAGAGGAATGCAAATCAGTTTCATGTCACAAGTAGCATCACGAGTACAATACAATTTGTGTTATAATGTGCACGGATTTGAAGCAAGATGCAGATAGTTTGCATTTTCAACAGTATGAGAGCAGATGCCGCACATTAGTATTCATACGAAACATCAGTAAAGGGACCTGTCTGTTTTAGATACAACAAACACTCACTCCAAACGACACTGTCCTTGTGTAATCAACATCTTGCAAAAAACATGTCTGTTACAACCGGTTTCTGCACCCCACCCATTGTTTTCTGTCAACCTTAATTATTTCAGTCTGTCAGGCTTGGCCCTTTGTGCACCACAGGCGATGAGTGCAAAATGTTAAAATACTACACACAGTACAAGACATACTACTATGAGTAAATGCACATTGTTGCAAGTATATGTTTATACAATTTTGGATGCATTACTACAATACCATCATTTACTAATTTATAGGGGTAGGACAATAGTCTTACTGTCCAATTCAATACCATAAATACTTGGGTGCTGATTCGATATGTATTGTGATTTGTAAGTATTGGAATTCTACAAGTTTTGTGAGCCAATATTATGATTTCATGCAATTAAGGGGAAAAGTTGAAACAGCGTAAAAACAGTATGTCATGTTCCCTAAAAATACACATTTTGTCAGTCTCTTTTTTCAACAGCTGCATACACTGCACAGTGAAATAAACTAAAAAATGTTTTACTGATTTTTTTTAAGCACTTTTATTCCAGTGAAGTACTTCGTGACCTTGCTCTGTTAAGGGTGCTTTATTAAATAAATTTGCCTTTTTACGTCTTTTTAGAACTTAAAACGCGCAACATCTTATTCCATTGTAGAGCTGCATGCAGTGCATTGATTCACTCAGGCCCTCACACTGCCCTTACCATCTCTTTCCATTTATCAGACCACAAATGAGAGGAATTAGGAAGTTCACGCACCCCACGGTCTTTCAGCCTCACTCTGTGCTGCTAGGAGACTATTAGCCAGAGGATAAGTGCACGGAAGCTCCAGAGACAGAGCTCACAGTGGCAGCTGTAGCCACACGAATTCATCCAGCGCCAGGGGTGACAGCAGGCTGGGTTTAATGTGTGTAACAGCAGCAACAGAAAGTTTGCTGCCTCAGCACGGGGTTCACACTGGGCTGGCTGAATTAGCGTTTCTATGTAAGCGGCCACAGGTCCGTCTCCAGATCATCTGCTACCATCTGCTTTCCCACTTTGGCTTTGTTTTTCTTGACAGATATGACATCATGTTACTCACACTAAAAGCTGCAACTTCTTCCACCTCTGTGTGTAAATTATATCAATTCAGGCATTAAATAAAGATTAAAAAAAATCATGGTAGCTAAGTGTTTTTTTTCCCCCACCCCTTCATTTATTTGTACTTTAATCAGTTCACTGCACTAGTTGTTTCAAACAGTACATGGCACCTAGGATAATGAAGTTGCATCCAGGAAAGGCGTAATAACCAAAGTAGAAAACAATATAATTAGTAAAGTTAGGCCTCTATGTATGGTTTTGCGCAGGCTTTTTCTAAAATCCAAGTACTCAAATACTCAAGTTAATTTCATGTGTGTATGTCAGCTTAATTAGTGACAACAGGACAGTTTCTCACCTGGCCGGCAATTCTATCCAGATCTCTGGTTCCCTGGGCGGTAAGTCTGCGACCACTGAGAGAAAAAGAACAGCAAAAATTAAATAAGAAAATGAGGAAACATAACTTTGTCAAAAAATACACAAAATGCTTACGCCCTCAATAACTACTTCTTTACGCCACATTGACCACAGTTTCACAGTCAGGGAAAGCTACATATCAAAACTCCATCCATACACACTAGCAAAAAAAAAAATCACTCATTATCAACCCTGTAACAAAGGCAATTCAAAATGTAATTTCATTCTTCTATCTAGTTGAACTGAATAAACCAAGCCAATCAATTAGTTCCCTCGTTACAGTGTCATTACATATTCATTGCTGAATCACAAAGCAAAATTTAAGCTTATGCATTTAGAGGTTTCAGTCATCCTGCATCACATTAATGGACTTTTTTTTTTTTTACAATGCGGTTCTTCAAAAATTAAAACTGCGGTGTTGCAAGAATGAGTGACCACATGAGTAGAACAAGGTGTCAACTACTGCACAGTCACATACCACAAAACACACCACATCACGCATATGCCAACTAATACATACAGCTCAGACTGCATATATAATGATAATACATGATGAGTATACAGACAAGACTAATCTGCAAATGCAACTGTGTGTTCCTGACACTAACTGCCACTCAAACAGGCTCTTTTCAACAAATGAACAGTTAAACATGTCTAGCTTTAAATGTAACATCGTATCTAGTGGATAATACAAGTAGAGGCACTCACCCATTGGGATCCTTCTCAATCATCTTGAGTAATTCAAGGGCCTGCAGCACCTTGCGGGCCACATTCTTGGATCCTACACTGTAATGGGCAGGGCACACGCCGTTCCTCTGGCGACTTCCATAGATCTTTGTCATGGAGCCAACACCAGCACCTCCACGGAGGTACAGGTGGCGGACTGTGGACGCTGTGGGAGCAGGAGAGATGAGGGTGTTAAAATGCGGCACCAGTAACAATATGCTGCGTTTATGTTTCCCTCTCAAAATGGTAAAATAGAGCTGTTTGGACAAGTGAGCTTGTGACCTTACTAAGAAGACAGAAGATAAATAAGTAGTGTGATTTCATGTTTCATAAGCAAGCCACTGAAGCCAGAAATAAACAGTGAAGAGCTTCACTTCATCATCCCCAAGCAGTGAGCATTTAACGCTACATTTAGTTACACCTTTAAGATATGGCATTAGATGAAATCACTTGAATCTTAACCATCTTGGAAATGGAAGCCAAATGATGAACATAAATGATCTTCCCCATCATTTCCTTTTATTTTCAAGGTCTGAATGCACACATATTTTGAGAACATGGCCTTGGTACACCATCAGCGTAGTTATTAGGTGTCAGGTCTCATTTGCAGACATCTAATGTAAATACCACAACAACTTGCATGATTTTGTATCACCAAGGATAAGTGGGCTATTTGAGGTAACTGTTAAATCAAGGTATACTCCTTACACAAGCTGTCAATCAATCCTGGGACTGCAAAAACAGTCTTTAAACCGCCATAAAAGGCACACTGAATTGGCAATCAAATCACAGCAGCTTTGTGCTTTGAGCCAGGTAAGCCCATGCTGCATTCATTACAGCCACCAACTGCCATGTGAACAAATTTCTATACATCCTTTAGTGACGTAAAATGCAGTGAGTGTCATTCAGGGGAGCTGCATCAATTTCCAACAGCGACATGTGGTTGAATAACACTGCACCACTGTATGCATACTTGTTGCAAACAACTTGATATATGAACAATAAACAAAAATACAGTGAATTGGACATAAATACGTGGACTCACCAGCTCTGATGTAGAACCAGTTCTCATCACTGGGGGCCAGCTCCTTGTGCTTACCCAGTTTGACAAGGTCCACCCAGTCAGGCACCTTCAGCTTTCCTGATCTGGGAGCAGACAAGAAGTTTCAGTTAATTCTAAACCACAAAACCAAATATACACATTATGTTTGAATGAAGTATCCTTTGCTGTGATGCAACACTGCTTATTAGCACTACATACACCTACACATTACATTTTAGTAAATTATGGATGGGACCAAGTCCACTGAAAACTACACAGACTGTGTGTATGATTTATAAAAATAATATCACTCACTTCTTCAGGAAGGCTGCCAGGGCACGGACAAACTCCTGCTGGTTGACGTCTTTCACTGTGACACCTGGCATCTGAAAAAGATGCGGAAAGGACACCAACATTACATTTAACATCTTCGGGCATACACTGGAATAGACTTAAAATTGGTTACTCATGCACACAATTATTATCTTCTTAAATGATGCTGTGTACTATGTGATACCAACAACGTGACCTGACATTGTACAGTAAATGCTAACGGCTAATACCGACATCGGTTGCCTCTAGTTATAAATCCAACTATGATGCGCGAGGCACTATGAGGCATAACAAACCCACTCTGCTTCACTACTGATGTGATAAGCACTAAGTCGAAATACTAATTTGACAATCCAAGTATTGATCCAACAACTTTAAGGCTGACATGTGGGCTGGCTCTCAGCTACACGCGTTTAACCGGCATTAGCTCCCGTAACAGCAGGGGTGTGAGCGCCTATTAGCTGGCTAACGCTATCGCTCCGTCTCAGGCTAAGCTCTTTTCAGTCGTGAACCCCAGCCATTTTCAGCAGACAATTCACTGCTATCACAATACAATTCAAGAATCGTCCATTTTGACATTATCCATTTTTACTTTACATTTCTGCAATATACAGACGGCTATCGCAGGACCGCTAGCCACTAGCTAGCAGGCCTCAACGAGGTAGCATGGGGGCAGCCATTACAAACAGTCCTATGCTATGAGCGCTACATTCTGGTATATCTTCGTAAAAATAAAGTCAACACGTCTAACACGCTTGCGTTAAGATCAACCATTTTATTAATCTGACCGTTATACGCTACCTGACCACTTCTGGGGTGTGAATGCGAGAAATTTTAGGTAATTTAACGTCATATAGCAGCGGAAGAAATCTAGCGCTTTACCTTGCTTGTGGACAGCGAAGGGAAGAGGGTGGAACGGGGTTTCCAACTGATGTTAAAACGGGCAAATCTCGTTCCGTATCGCGAGACTGGAGCGTTGTTTTTCTCACCGGTGCCTCTCTGCTGAGAAAAGTGATAGAGCGTCTTTGCTCTCATCCACACTCTCGCCTAATTGTGACAGAGAAGAAGAAGCTGCTGATTTCCCTTATTATTCACCGAAATACAGCCTTTACTGTGTTAAGCCTACTTAAGCAGTTAGATTTGGAAATATGCTCACACAAAGAGGTTATTTTAAGTTAGGATACATTCTAGTACCACACGTATTATCTTTAAACTGAGGGCAGACAGAAAGGATGAATGTAAGCTATTATAATTATGTTTACTTATTATGATTCTGCGTGTGTAATCTGTATGCCCCCTGCCCTCAGGGTCTCCACTTCCACAATTAAGCAACAAGCGTACTCAAGCTGTATTTAAATTGCACCAGGCAAAAGTTTCTAATGTCTGTTTCTGATTTGTAGCTATTGTTCAACAGAGCCCCCCTCAACTGGACTCAGCGTGCCCCCACCTGGAGCTTTGCCCTTTTGGCAGACAGTGGGAGAATGATTTGTGTAAACATATGATGCGCTTGAGTGATTTTTTTTGGAAATATAGACACATTTTCTAGGCCATAACTGTTAGCCCTACAGTTCACTGATGCTGATTTGCATTTAAAAACTAAAGTAAACACACTGAGCACACAAAAGTCAGTTTTCAACCGATTTTCAATGGAGTGGCTTCAGGCTTTGTGTCTTAGATGCCAGTGGAGCTTTATGCGATTTCTCCGTTTGCAGTAGAGTATAATGTATTATTGAATCGTCCATCTAAGATCACAGGAATAACATGGATAATGTAACGTACACGATATATTATTTATCTTTTTAATTCCCGCTGTGCAGGTATCCTGGCAATACTACAGTGATGTTGTCTGCTTATTCCGTTTCATGGAACAATGCCTTTAGATAAGACTGTGTAAAATGTCTTTGCACATCTGTATCATCTCGAGCTCATGCCCACCCGTTGAAAAAGCACGTTGCTTTCAGAGCTAAGAGCTTCTTTTTATTTTCCTTTGTCTCTTTGCGGTTAAGAGAAAACTGGAGGAATATGAAAAAAAAATAGATCTGAGTGAAAATGTTTTTGCTGAGAGCAAAGAATTAGCCTTATTTGTGTGTATGTGTATGTGTGTGTCCATGCTCATATGTGCATGTGTGTGTGCGTGCCGTATTTACATATTTCCCTGGCTGGCAGTGGTTGTGTTGCCCTTTGCACATCTCAGATGGAAAGGGCAGCCGTGCTCCAACATTGACACAATTGATATGTTTGCAGAGACAGGAGAGAGAGATAGAAGGCAGGTGGATAAGCAGAGGTTTATGAATCAGGTTTATATAGGGCAGACAGTTTGGAGTGAGAGACTGCGAGATAGAGATCCTGGAGGAAAATAAAAAGGCAGCCAAGTCATACAGAGGTTAGATCAGAGAGGCTTGTATAAACTACCTGTGTCCTCGCAGGGCTTCGCATCAGGTAACGGTACCTTTTTTTTTTATTATGCTAATTTACTTCTTTGATGTTATATCAACATCCAGGCACCACTGACTCTTCATCTCTCTGAAGCTCTGACCATGCTGCAAGGTTGGGCCCTATAGCTTAAATGTTGTTTCAAAGAGTATAATTGATTAATTAAGGCAATTAATTACACTGGGAGTGACCAGCCACCAATTTGAATGGAAAACTCACACAAGGTGGATTAAACTCCATTAATTACTTCAGTAAATCAATTTGGCTGAGGCCCTTCAAGTGGTGAGACAGGAGACAACTGTGTAAAGTGATTATGAAGTGGTGTAAAGAGGTTATTTCAGCCAGTCACGATTATTATGGAAAAGCGACGACCAACACTGAATGTTCTGGAAAAGGTCAAACTAATTACGTGGAATGGACAGGTGTCATATTGCTCTGGCAAATCTGCTGTTTCCATATTCATCCACTCCGCTTTATGTGAGACCATTGTTTGAAAATGCACTAAAATTAGCTGCCAATCATTTTTGAATGCATTTGCTGGAAATGATTCACTCGGGAGGGAACGCACGCTTGTGTGATTGAGTGCAGGCCTTCATGTATTTACGCATAAACGTCTGGGCCTATTTGCGTTTCAGAGGGTATAAGAGTGTGAATGATGCATGGTGGGCCAGAGGGAGAACAGAGGCAAAACAAAGAGCGGCAGAAAGAGGCGAGAATAGAGAGTGTTAACAGTATGTTGCCACCCAGCTTGGCGCTTGTTGCTCTGTGTTTGCATGGTGCTCACATCCTCAGTGGAAAAGTTCTGTCAAGTCTGGTCTGGCCTGACCTTTTCACTCTCCAGGCACGTCTACAGCTCTCCAATACCTATCAAAATATCTACTCTCCCCCTGCCCGTCTTTGTGCCACTAGCATGAACTTGCATCACACTCACTATCACTACCCTTCCACATCTGTGCTTCCCTCTCCCTCTCCCTTGCTGACTGTTTATTCTGACCCACAGCCCTGTGTTTAACTTCAAAATTCTCTCCTCCCTCCAGCCTCTATTTACATTTGTATTCCCTCTATTCTTTCACTATACTTATTTACCTTGTTAGTAAATATTCTTTCTCTAAATCTCATCATTTCTTTGACAATGCAAGTTAACGCTGCAGGGGCAATCTCTGCTGAAAGAGCCATGTGGGAACACAGGGCAAGAGTGGCAAATAGCTGCGAGTAAATGAGGCTGTATATGCATATTTTTTTCTTAAAGTTTCACACTTTCATATCATCATCAATAATGAATTTTCGAACTGAACTTTTTGCCTTTATCAGTCTCCATCTCTCTTTTTTTTAATCTCCCCCAGACATGGAACTCATGTGGCTGTACTTCCTGTGCCAGTGCATCATATCTGTGTCTGTAATTGTGGTGAGCGTGAGGTTGTGCATGGCGGTCAGCGGCAGCGGTACAGTGGCTGACGTCCAGGAGGGAACCCAGGGGGCCAGGCCCCAATCTGGGAGCGTCTCGTGCTGTCTTCGGTTGTGCCTGGGCTGGGTGGGGGCGATAGGGGGTGCAGTGGGGGTCCCTGTGAACGTGTTTCTCAACCTGCGAATCCCACAGTGTCTGTACACATGCATAACTTTGGTGTGTTGCCCCCTGCTGGTCAGGCAGTTTACCATGTTCCTGTTGATGATGCTTACGCTGGACGCACACCTGCAGCATCGCTTCACAGACAGGTGAGTCTAGATGAGGGTTGAATTGTTTTAAGCAGCAGACAAATAAGTATATAAATAAGTGTAGGTTAAAGTGGAAAATAACTGTTAAATCTTAACATGGTGCAAAAACATTCACCAGCCACTTTATTAGGTACACCATGCTGGTACCAGGTTGGACCCCTTTTTGCGTTCAGAACTGCCTTAATTCTTGGTGGCATAGATTCAACAAGGTGCTGGAAACATTCCTCAGATATTTTGGTCCATATTGACATGATAGCATCACACAGTTGCTGCAGATTTGTCTGCTGCACATCCATGATGNATGGGTATACTGTGGTCATAAAGGGATGGACACACTCAGCAACAATACTCAAGTAGACTGTGACGTTTAAATGATGCTCAGTTGGTACTAAGGGGCCCAAAGTGTGCCAAGAAAATATCCCCCACACCATTACACCACCACCACCAGCCTGAACTGTTGATACAAGGCAGGATGGATCCATGCTTTCATGTTGTTTATGCCAGATTCTGACCCTACCATCTGACTGTAGCAGCAGAAATCCAGACTCAATGTTTTTCCAATCTTCTATTGTCCAATTCTGGTGAGCCTGTGTGAATTGTAGCCTCAGTTTCCTGTTGTTAGCTGACAGGAGTGGCACCTGGTGTGGTCTTCTGCTGCTGTAGCCCATCTTCTTCAAGGTTCAACATGTTGTTGGTTCAGAGATGGTCTTCTGCAGACCTTGGTTGTAACGAGTGGTTATTTGAGTTACTGTTGCCTTTCTATCATCTTGAACCAGTCTGGTCATTCTCCTCTGACCTCTGGCATCAACAAGACAATTTCACCCAGAGAACTGCTGCTCACTGGATATGTTCTCTTTTTCACACCACCTCTGTAAAACCCTAGAGATGGTTGTGCGGGGTCTGCCCATTGTTCCGACAGCCCATTGGTCCGACATCCCATTGTTCTGACCATATTAAACCCATTGTTCCGAAGTCCCGTTGTTCCGAAATCATCATGATGCCCTGTGGTTAAGGTCTGGTTAGGTTTAGGCACAAAAACCACTTGGTTAGGGTCAGGAAAAGATCATGGTGTGGGTTAAAATGAAAAAGAAAGTGGAAAACACATAAGCCGTGAGCCTGCTTCGACTCAAGCTTTTCCCAGCTGACCCAGAGCCGGTCACGGCGCACCATCAAGGCAGAAATACACCCATCGGGAGCCGTTCAGCACTGCGGAGAGCTCCCCACACAACCCGGACCCCAGAGTTAATAACAGGAGGTTATGGTGTTTCAATCTCTTCTCACTATGACACTTGTATCTCGACCAGTAGCCTACTTTTGTTGCGTTTGCTGATCCTCTATGGTACACAACAGTATAGCCTAGTATAATCACATATCGGAACAACGGGACGTCGGACTAATGGGATGATGGAACAATGGGTTGTCAGACCAATGACATGGACCTGTTTGTGCATGGAAAAAGTACATTAGCAGTTTCCATGCCACGTTCAAAGTCACTTAAATCACCTTTCTTCCCCATTCTGATGCTCAGTTGGAACTCCACCAGGTCATCTTGACAATGTCTACATGCCTGAATGCATTGAGTTGCTGCCACGTGATTGGCTGATTAGCTATTTGCGTTAACAAGCAGTTGAACAGGTGTACCTGATAAAGTGGCTGATGAGTGTAAATACCAATCCAATAACTTACATAAATGCATACACAGATACTTTTCTTGGAAATATAATAAAGAATCACATACTGTAAAGTACAATTACTTACAATGCTTTAGTTTCCTGTTTGTGTGTGGGTAAGGATGGATATGTAGGTGGCAGGAGTCCACACTCCCAAGCATGCTTTCAGCAGTAAAGGAAAAAAAATCAATACAAGGGTAAAACAAACATGTCAAAGTTATATGGAATATTGTTACATCAAAACTGCCTGTTCGTTCAGTGCTCTTAAGGCGGCTTTTTATCACACGCTGCTTATACTGCCATCTTAGAGACCCGGGGGTGAGTAAATATCAATAGGCTCTGAGGCTCTTGGATGTTTCATTGACAGTGACCTACAAATCCAGCCTTTCAGTGGAAGAGAGCCAGCATTATGTCTCTCTTTTTTTAAGGTCCTCAATTGCTTTTCACCTACCCGCTACCCGGTTGGTATAAGTAAGATGCATTCAGAAAAAGACAGATCTCTTCCAAAAGTCAGAAATGAATTTTAAAAGTAAAATGCCCTTTTCCCTGATAAGAGCAATGTGAGGTATTTTATATTTTTGGTGTTACTGAGAGATGAGAGTCGAGGTGGTATAGGACCGTAAGAATTGCTCATTTCTTTCTTTAGTTTAGAACATTTGAGTACAGTTTTTGTGTGATTCAGATATGTCCACACCCATGTTTGTGAATGCCAGGTACTCTTCAGTGATGACCCGTCAGCGAGCTCTGTGTGTGGTTCTGCTCTGCTGGGTGGGCTCTGTTCTGTTCTCCTTCGGCCAGTTCATCGGCTCCGACGTCCTCGACACCTGGAGAAGTGGCGGGACTGGCCCGGGCACAGCTGGCCTCGGGCTGGATGGCAACTGGACGACCTCTTTACCCCATCTCACCCCTTCCCCGCCCCCAAAGTACCACCAAGACCGCAAGGTCATTGGAAAGTATCTACCATACGGCGGCTTCCTGTCAAAGTTTTACGTGGAAGACAAGCACAACTTCACCTACGCTGAGATTCACAGCAGCCACTGGGGAGTGTGTGCTCCTGACATCATTCTCAGTCCCCAGTTTCTAGTCTATGTTCACGGGATGACAGTGTTCATGCTCCCCTTGCTTTGCCTGCTGGCCATTTACCTTGACCTGCTTTGCATCAAGCCCAGGAAGACTCCTTTTAGTCATGCAGACCCCCCTAAACATGACTCCTGCAGGGTGCGCTCACTGGCTCTGTCCCTGTCCCTTTTAGTTCTGCTGTGCCTGCCGCTCCACATTATCCATGCACTCTTGCTTTTCACCCCCAAAACCAATCTTCCTGCCTGGACTCATGCAGTTGCCATGCTCCTCTTCCAGCTGTACAGCCTCGTGCCCCAGATCCTCTTCACTCCTCCTAAAAAACAAGTGGGGGGAGAACGGGCATCCTTTCCTCTTTCTGTTGCCCAGCTTCCACCTCCAGTAGCTCCGTCCAGAGGAAAATCTGTCCGTATGGCCTTGTGCGAGGCAGTGCAGGCAGCTCCGTGGTCTTCAGCCAAACACTCTCTTAAAGCCAAAGTGTGCCCAGAGGTCTGAAGTCTTCACAAAACTCAAGATCTGGCCTGCTGTTTTTTTAAGTAAACTTTTGTCATCATCTTTAAGCCGTTAAATTAAATCAATTTTCCTTCCGTGTTTTGTGTGCCTGAGTGTAAAAAAAAAAAAGTGTTTGAAACAAACAGCTTGCAGACTGTAGAAGAAGAAATCTTAGCATAGCATATTCCTCCTGTTTGTTGTTGGCCCGTTAACTAATCAGCAACCTTGTGCACAGACGCTAGGAATAACTCGCAAATGAAAAGGCCAGTTAATTATCAGGTCCCACACCAAATGTCAGTGAGAAAATTAAGTCTCCAGATGATGACTACTATCCTGATCACAGATGTCTGTTTTCTTTGACTGCTCTTCCTGCGGGTCTTATTCTAAGCCTGTTTTAAGTCTCTGCTAAGCCAACCACCGCTAATGTAGATCTATGAGTGACAGCGTTTAATTAAACATTCAGTAATAACATGTGGTCCTGAGAGGACGGGGCGTCGTAGGGAAAACATCATTAACCTGGTTATGACACAATCTTCATGGCTGTTTTGATTAAACTTGTAAATACAATGTGATGCTCTGGTAATAAAGAGGGCCTTGCTCACTCTAATTGGATTGTTCATCTTGAAGCGTGTTGGTGTTAAAAAAAAGGAGAAATCCATCTCTTTCTGTGTGGAACATTGACATGACATCCAACACGCTTTCTCTTTTCTTTTTCCTGTTTTTATCCACGATCATAGAGCAGCTCTTTCCCTCCCTTCTTTTCTCTCTCCCTTCCTCTCAGGGTTTGTTGCTCAGTCTTTTGCTCCGTTGATCATTTTTCAGCTCTTTCTACAGATCTTGTGTCTATTTTTCATTTATTTTCACGCTCTTTATGCCTCTCCCTGCCTTTCTATCTCCTCTTTAAGCACTCAAAAAAATACACAGTACAGTATGTGTTCCATCACTACAAAGAAATCCCTGACTGGAACACATTATTGATAGAGAAATCTGGTGAAGGGGGGAAGAAAAAAGATTTTTCTCCAGCTTCCTTGGCGCTGCTGCCCATTCAATTGTTCTGTCTGCCTGAAAGCTCTCTGCTTCCTGATTATGCTCGGCCTCGACACACTCAGGCACCTCAATCAATGCCTCATGCTATGCTGCCACTCTGTACACACCTCCTTGCCTCGCTTGGGTCACAATGCCAAGACCGGGGGAGCATAAGCTGCGTTCACCATCCTGGGGTCACCAGGGTTGGTTTTTACAGAAGGATAAAACAGTGTCTAATCCACCATGTAGTCACCAGAAATATAAAGAGTTTGTGTTTGGATGGACTCTGATATCCACTGCAACTCGTAGAAATGAAATACGACTGCCATAAATGGGTCATAAACAGAGGAATTATCTGACGTGAACCCGTTCCAGGACGTTAATCGGTAAAACTCGCATCAGGGAGCGAACGTGTGAGTTATTCATAGACTCCTTGCTGTCATTACTGGCCAGATTATGCTACATTCGCCGCATGTCATAAACTGGGGAAGGAATACAACCGACTGTTATCTGGCTCATCCCGGTCTCATTTCTGCCTATTGTCTATTGATTCGATAATCACCCTCTATGATCACAGTGGTGGTATGATTATCATTAGGTCTAGCAGCTGAATTGTAACATTGTTATGGCCAGATAATGGCCGGTTTCCCAGGATGCACCAGAGCAAGCAGGAACACAGCATTAGCAGCGATCCTATAATAAGTCCTGTGAATCTGAACGTGATTGAAATCTTTCTTTGGAGAAACAAAATAGTGTTTGAACTAGAAAGTTTACTTTTCTGTTGTGTTTTTTTTTCCCTGTGAGGAAAAGCAGAAATAACAGTATCAAACAGCTGACAATTGCAACCAGACTGAGTGCTGTGACTCTCACAGGAAAAACAACAGATGAAACCTTTGTTTGAAGGACGCACACTTCTCGTTTGAAAGGGACAATATTCTCAGTTTTATTACCCATCGACTTCTTTGGGTCTGATAGCAGGAGCTTACCTCGGCTACCTTTGCGTCATCATAAACTGAAGATATGTTTGATGTCGACTCGTGTGTTTGTTAGAATTGTTTGTTGGCCGGAGTGTCAACTCCTGCTGGTAGCGGCTGGCAAGTCCATTACTTTGATTGCCGTTTGACAATCTGTCTTTATGACAGGCGACCATGGAGCTTTGCCATCGATGGAAGAGAAACACATCGATCTATCACCCGGCGACCTCCGGCGGCTTTCAAATTTAGCCCTGCGCACAGATGGACATGTTGAGTGCTTCTCGACAGAATCGGGTATTGATTGTGTGGAAGTTAATGGCAGAGTCATATTTTTCTGTGTGCATCTGACTCAACCCTCCTGTCGCCCTTTCTTCCCCCCGCTATCTGTCCTTATGATTCATTAGTGGCGCCACAGAGCCTCCTGTTTTGTTTATTCTATTTATTCTGAATGAGCTGCCAGTTACAACCGGCTCCGTCTCCTTCATCTTTATCTTCCCACCTATACCTCTACTATTCCCCGTTGATCTAATCATATGCTCCGTCTCCTGTTCCCTTTTCGCAAGGATTTCAAAAAAAACCCCTGCTAATTACACAGTAAACACACACCCAAAAACCAGTCTGATCCCAGAGGTTATTTTTGAATTCTTTTTTATTTTGTCGTGCTTTGTATCTTTCCCCTATAAAGAAATAGTTAGCTATATATCAACAATGACACATGGACTCTAAAATAAAGAGGAGTGAAAGACAGGAGAAGAGACGACTAGGCACAGGAGACGAAGAGAGAGAAAGAGAGAAAGACTGCGGAAAGAGAGGAAAGGTAAGAGTGAAAAAAGACAGCAATTTCTCTACAGTAGAACCAAAAACAAACCATGGGAAGTGTACATTTCTTTAACATTTACAATTATAATAATAACAACGGCAATAATAATAACATTAACAACAATCATAATTATTCAAATAATAATAATAATTAATAAAAAATCAATAAGACCTCTGGTTTCTCATAAAGACAAATGATTTTTTTTATTCTTTTTTTATTCATTTTCTTTAAAGATCACTGGACAGTGGTTTGTTCGGCTTTGCACCTCTATAGGCTAATATTCTGTGTTAGTATAGTTGCTTCATAATGCGTTTCAATAGTAAATGTTTTTTTTTTTCATTTCTTAAAAGTTTCATTTAATTTATGTTGCTGTTCTTTTTTTATACAAATAAGGAATTCAGAGATATGTATACTTGTTCTGTCAACATGTTTACTGTACGTATGAATGTGTGCATGTATCTGCATATGTGTGGTAGCATTCAGGGAGAAAAAAAATACCCTTCCGTTTTTTTATTTTCTCATTCATTCACTCCCCTTGCCCTTCTTATTAAGACTTTTAAACCTTTTTATCCTCTTAATGACATTCTAAAATAATTAAGCTTTTCTTTAATGCCTTAGCAAGTCATATTCCTTTCTTCTTTGTCGGGAACGCAGCCCAACACTAATCCTTTCATTATTAGGAGCCAACAAAGGAGGAGCGATAGAGGGGGGACAGACAGAGAGAAAGAGAGATATAAGGGAGAGGGGAGAGGATGGTAACAGGTGAATGGAGAGGAAGGACGAGATGGAGAGTTAATTAAAAGAAAAGAGAACCACCTTTCCCTCACTGTTGCGGCGAGGGGGGAGAAAAAAAGAAAGATGGTTTCTTTTCACAAATTATCGGCAGGCCACCCAACAGGGATTGCAAAACAGGACAGTTATCTTGGTAATAAAGTCTGTATACTTCCCGGGACTCTGGGCTGAAACGCTCCAGTGTTGTTAGGGAATTATATATGAGTAGCGCTCTGTAGGAAAGATGCTTTGGCAATTTTACAAAATTTCAATTTTCTTGTGTCTAGCGCTCAGTAGCTCCTGGTCAACTCCTGCCCTCCCACCACCCCCTCCCTCCCTAACACACTGCTCCCACTGTCTCCATCAGTTAAAGATTGCGCTTTGTGAAATAGACGGTTTTCTCCAGGCGTGGAATTATAGCAGTCATCTGCCTGTAATTCCCCCCTTCCACTTTGGCGGCTGCACGGGCAGAGTGCCTGTTTTCTTTGTGCTCCCTGCTTCCCTCTCGATCAAAAATAATTATGGCATCATTTCGTTATTGTCTACATTCACCTCACCCTACCCCCCCCCCTCCAGTGCTCTCTCGCTCTCTCCAGTTTCTCCGACTTACAGTATATGGCACAGTCGTTAATGGCTGGTGGGTCTATAGGCTCTCTTTTTCTCAATCTGTCTCCGGGTGTGAGTGTGTGTGTACATGGAGGATATGGAGTGGAATGGAGCGGGATGGATTGGCTGTGTGCAGTATCTGTATACAGTCGTTTTCAGAAGGCCGCCTGTTATGGCGCTTTGTATAGAAGTGTGTGTGTGTCTGTGTGTGTGTGTGTGTGTATACTGTATATAAGGTGGGACAAAGGGGGAGAGGACGGGATACAGGGGATGAGGTCAGAAGAGAAGGGGATAGGGAAGGAGAAGGGCTACAGTAGGTACTCCTTCTTGCCCTGGCTGGCGTCGTTCCCATTGAGGAAAGCCTCCTGCACCTCACCATGTTCATCCAACCCACTGGCCTCATGGGTAAGATAGGAACCTGTGAGAAGAGACAGAGAGAGAGACAGAGCAGGAGGGAGATTGGAGGGGGCAGGTTAGGTGGCAAAGCGTCATGATCATTGCGGCGCCATGCAGCATAATCAAACCAATCAGCGCTAAAATTACTGAGTTCCATACCTGTGACTGATTAATTCATTAGTTAACTGATTGTTAGGTCAATACCAAGCAAGAATAGGCTCTCGTGTACGGTACGAGCCTACCGGCGGAAATTAAAGGTAGGGGATGGATGTGTGAATAGAAGAGGCAGAAGAGGAGGGGCAGGTGGAGAAGAGAATAGAAGACAGGGAAGGGAGGGAGGAGAGATTGGCAGAGAAGGGTGGAGGGAAAGGTTAGGTGCAAGAGAACAATGGCACGTTTGCGTCACTCACAAAACCCATCACACACATTTTAACACCCCTCTGGTCTGTATGATTAATGATTCGGTGCAGTACAGGTTACAGGGAGCGAGAAATGCTCAAGTCATCTTCCCGCTCGAGTGTCCCTTCACTCCGGGGGTGAGTGACACTCTAATTCTCCTTACCGCAGAGGTTGACTGGCAAGCTGACAGTCTCAGCAGGCCGAAGACAAAGCCCTAATGGCTCTGTCTCAACATGGTTTGGTTGTAATGGTTCTGTCTCTGCGCTGATTGGCGGTCAAGCCATACTGAATGTTGACTGACGGCTCGTAACCATGGTTGCTGCTTGCTACACTGTTCTTGGATCATTTCTTGGCAGCCCGGGGCGCACAGTCGAAGGCTGCCAACATGGGGGCACTTAAAAAGATAGGGAACGCGGAGAGGCTGCTTTTAATAGATGAGCCTTGATACACTAACACACAGTCATAAAACATGGGGACCACACCTACATTTCCCACCCCACCCTATCTCTTCTGCTATCCTGGCCAAGGTCGTCCATCATAGACAGTGCCCGCCTGGAGAGGAGCATCCCATCCTGTCTGCCTTGCGCTGACAATTTCACACCTCAGTTTAAAAGACTATTTTCAAAGAATCTGGGTGTAACTGGCCTGCAATGATTTTTTCACAGCTTGTAACGCCAGAAAGTGGCGAGATGAGAAAACACGCCTGTGAAAAATGTGATAAAACGCTCTGATTGCCAAAACGTGTCCCTTGCTTGTGAAAGAAACTTTTGTTTTACTTGGTGTGTGTGCGCGTGAGTGTCTGTGTGTTACCTTTCTGTCGAACAGAGCACCAGATGGTGACGATGAGGACACAGATGACAGTGAAAACCAGCAGTGCCAGAACGCCACCTATCACCGCATATGGTACTGCACTGTGAGTCTCTACCACTGCACCGGGATCTGAGGAAGAACAAAAGAGACAAATAGTGTGTGTGGGTGGAATGTGGGGGTATATAAAGGGAAATACGTAGATAAAAGGCGAGAAGAGTGCAGGCAAAGAAATGGAGACAAAGAGAGAGATGGATCAAAAATGAAAGCAGGAAAGATGTTGAGGGGGAAAAAAAAAGATATAAAAGTGAGAGAAAAAAGCACATTAAAACCGCAGCGTGGGAGAGGGTACGGGGAGCGAGACGGCAGAAAAGAGAAGTCAATATCTTCCACCCAACTTGCATTATCACCTTTCATCACCCCCACTGCACAGAACGCCAGACAATCAGAATGGGTGAGGAAAAAGGTGGAGAAATGAGGAGAGTGAATAAAAAAATAAGTATGTCAGCCTCTAAAAACCCACTCCAGCCAAGCACCTGTCAAGACCACAATGCATTTTGAATGAGGGAAACTTTGAGTGTGTTTACACCCGGAGTGGTGCAGCCCTGGGAAATGAAATCAAACACTTCACCGCAAGATGAGTGAAGAGAGATGAAAAGATAAAAAAAATAAAAATGTGAGCTAAATTCTGTGACATTTTGTAGTATAAAATTGCAGCAGTGGTGAGGAATTATTCATGTCAACCTCACCTTTCACCAACTTTACACTGCTTTAAAGTAAAGGACAAATACTAAAAGAAAAACAGACAAATAATGAAAGGAAGCGTCAGTTAGTGTTGAAAGGATTGATCGATCAGGTAATCACTCAGCTACCAGAAACACTTAAACTGACAATTTTCATTTCAACACATTATATTCATTCAAGCTTCTGAAATGTGAGGGTTTACTGAAAGTTGTAATCATCAAATTTTAGTAGTCTGTTTATGCATATTATTGAGTATCTGTACTCTACTTGAGTATTATTACTTGGAAACATATTAATTTGCCTCCACTGCATAAGAATGACAAATATTGTACTTTTGACCTCACTACATTTCTATGAAGGCTCTTGTTGCTCGTTACATTTGCTTTGAAGTAGATGATTTTCCTTCTTTTCTAAAATACAAGAGTCCATAAACAGTGATCATGCAGTTTTGCATGTGGTTTGTTTGTCCAAGTGGTGTTCCCGTATCTCTACCATGCACTGCTCAGACTGGGCAGCTCGTCGGTACAGACAGGTAGAGAGGAGAGGTCATCGGCAGGTGGTTGTATTTGGTTATGCGGTGTTACTATGGCTACAGCAGCAGATAGAGAGGAGGATTCCCCGCCAGATCACCCATGGCCATACCTCAAGTCCATGTCTGAAGTTTTTAGGAGGAAGAATTATTTGTGTTGTTTTAAATGTTTGCTTTGTTTAACACGGAAGCGTATTGCATTCACTTGACAAATAAAAAAAGCCCTGTTTTTTGGTGTAATTTTTTCTGTTTTCTGTTCTGTCCCTGTCTTTCGTGGTAATTTTTTTCTGTTTTTCGTGGTAATTTTTTTTCCTGAACGAGGAGAGGCTCCCACCTGACACCTGCAAGTGACCGGTGCCTGGGTAAAGTCGACAAACTAATGATAACACCATCTATATGACTTAAAGACAAGAGTATCTCCTAGTGTCTCAAACCCAAAACAAAGTAAAACTGGATTAAACTAAACAAGCAGGTCATGTCTGCTTCCATTATATCGAATTCTCAAGAAAGCAATTAAAGTGTCTGTTGTTCTTTTGCTCTCTTAACTCAAAAATGCTCAGAAAAAAACAGAAAAAAATTACCCCCCAAAAAAAAAAAAACCCACGAAAAACAGAAAAAAATTACCGCGAAAAAACAGAAAAAAAATACAGCGAAAAACAGGAAAAAATTATACTGAAAACTGAAAAATTACTCAATAAAAAAGGATTTTTTTTTTTTTTATTTGTCAAATGAATGCAATATGCTTCCATAGTTTAACACGTGCAAACTTGATCACAGCCTACAAAGATCTGCATTCAACCTGAGAAAGCATGTCGAGGTAAGTCAGTGGGTTGTTTTAGAGTCATTAGGTTTGGTAAATGTACTGTGGCATTATACAACAATGCATTAGGCGCTTTACAGCAAGAGGGTTCCTAGATGCAACCCAGGGTGCAGGGTCTGAACCCTGGGGTGGGGGAGCCCTTCTGCGCGGAGTTTGCATGTTCTCCTCGTGTCAGCGTGGGTATTCCCTGGGTATTCCGGCTTTCTCCCACAGTCCAAAGAGGTTTGGTTAAGTGGTGACCCTGAATTGCCTGTAGGTGTGAATGTGAGCGTGGATGGTTGTCTGTCGCTGTGATAGTCTGGCGACCTCTCGCCTCTTGCCCAATGTCAGCTGGGATAGGCTCCAGCCCCCTCGCAACCCCAAACAGGATAAGCGGTTACAGAAAATGAATGAGCTTTTATTTATATTGGAGTTATATTTGACCAGGAGTATCTATACTTTGACTCAAGTAATAGAGTTGTGTAGTTTGTCCACCACTGTGTATTAGTTGCCTTTATGAGCCATCTGTATCTACAAAGGGAGCTGATCCTCATCCATGAAGCCCCCCATGTTGCACTGCCATGTTTCTACAGTAGCCCAGAACAGACAAACCAAACACTGGCTCTAGATAGGGCCATTTGCATTTTTGTGTCGACCACTGCAATGATAAGCCGAACAGTGTTGGAAAAATACAGATTTTTTCACCAAACTGCTTTATTCAAGGTTTTCATGAGTTTAAATGACTGGGTCAGTTTGTGTTGTAGAGGAAGAGACCTCTATGGATAATTCGGCTCCCGATAAAAACCTCCTGAACGTTTGGATCTTAAGTTATCAGAGAAAAAAGGTGAGCACCGATTAGCAGGTGCTGGGCTAGCGGCCTGTCTGCAACGACAACATTGGGGAGAAACACTGATTAATAATGTAAAGCTGTTTCAGTCAGTGTTCTTACTGGTTTTAATCACCTGATCTGTTTGTTTTGGAGAGAAGGAGACCTTTGTGGATAATTTGGCTTCTGGTAAAAACCTCCTGAAAAACAAACACTAAAGGAATACCAACCAGGAGCTCATGCTTGGCACACGGGAGAAGTTTTAGCTGGTTGCAATCTGCAGTTCTCTCTGATAGATGCTACTTTATACCAACAGTTTGTGGAGTAAACAATTAATCATTACTTAGTGGAAGAAATGATCAGCAGATTCAGTTAGTTGCAGCCCTATACGCAGTTCATAAAGCAATCTTAAGACCAAGCATGCATCTATGCACATTTTCACCAGTAAATACTCTCAGGCAACAACACAAGCAGGTGATTGATAGAGTGCAGGGGTGCAGAGACAGAAAAATAAATGGTTGGTAAAGTATGAATTCAGGTAATCTGTGCTGCAAAAAACAGCTCTTTGAGTCTGGATTTACAGTGTCTGAGTTGCTGACAATAACAAAGATTTTTTTTTTATAGGACTGAGGGGGTGTAGTGTAAGAGCTGGTAAGGCCAATAGGAGGCAAGGACACAAAGTTATTGATGCAGCTCTTGAACCTTGACAGAGTGGAATTAAAACATGAATCATTAATACAGTGCTAACACAGAGAGATCAGGAGAGAAATAGAGAGTGAAGGAGGAGGAAGAGCACTGACTGACAACTCAAGAAAAGAGTTCTTGTGTATGTCTTTGAGAAGTGTATCATTGAACCCTGCGTGCATCACAATCCTGCTTATGTTCATGATCAAATATCAGCGTGTGTGTTTGTGTGTGTGTGTGTGTGTGTGTGTGTGTGTGTGAGATAAAGTGAGAATCAGTGCATCTGCAGGCACACAGGACATGCGCGATTCAACTGCGATAGGATCGAATAGCAATATTTCACAGGGGATGAAAAAGCAAGAAGTCAAGCGCTACACCTTTCCCTCGCGCCACCCTAATCCACCGCAGCCCAAAGCGCCACAGGAAATGAATGACAGTATTGAAAAGTGCGCCGTTTCTCTGAGGTGCCCCTGAGATGATACATCAACATCGACTAAACGTTCACCAAGCTGCTCAAGCCGTCGCTTTTCCTGTGACTCTTTATGACATCTCCACACATGCCCAGCAGGTGAACAACCTCTACCTGCCACAGACGGTGGCGGCGGCAAAAGAAGAACAAGAGGGGATGCTCCCGCTCCCGCTGCTTCATCTCTCCTTTCAAGTTACAGAGAGGAGACAGAGCAGCCGAAGGTATGGAAAGAAAGGAGAAGACGGTAGGCGTGTGTTTGTGTGAGCGTATGTATGAGATAAATAGATTCTGTAGATAAAAACAGAGGGAAACTAGTGTAAGAGTGTGTTGTTTTACACACACACAAACACACAGACACACACAAGGTTGCAGAGCAGTGCCAAGCAGCCTTTTTTTCTCCTGCTGTGTAACATCACCATCAGGGAGAACATGGTTAGACACACCTTGATCCCTGATCTTTCTTTCTTTCTTTCTCTCACCCCACCTTTGCGTGCCATTGTAAATGTGTGTGTGTTTGTGGAAGTATGTGTGTGTGTATGCAGATAAATAAGTTTGTGTAGCATCTCCCTGGCCCTCCAGAGGCCAGTGTCAGTCCTTGGTAGTTCCTTAAACTCTTAATGCAGATTCATTAACAGTACCCACCAAGCACCAAGAGACCCGCCCCGGACCACACACACATATGCACACGCACACACACACATACACAAATGCTGACTGGGTAATGTGTGTGTGGGGAGCATCAAACAGCCAGTGATAAGAAAGAGGGAGAGAGTGGGTGGTTGCGCACGGTGCACACCCAAGCGTCTGCAGGCACGTACGCTCATGGAGATGCAGGGCAAAGGAAGGTTGCAGTAGAATAAGTGTGTGTGTGTGTGTGTGTGTGTGTGGGCCACCTGAGAGTCATCAAATGAGTAGGGGAGTGAAAGACACCAAAGGAGAGCAGGGAAGGACGGAGAGGGAGATGGAGGGTAGCAAAGGCAGAATAAAACGGTGTGTGTATGTTACCTTTTGAGTCCGGAGCGAAGCTGGGTGTTAGGAGGGTTGGGGTGGTGGGATGGGAGGTGATTGGTTGGGTGGTGGTGGGAGTAGTGGGAGGGACCGTGGTAGTGACTGACACATTATCTACAGACAGACAGGGAATGGGATAACACACACACATACACAAATGCTATTATCTACAACATGCAGTGACATTTCAACAAAAGCGTTGCAGGGTTTTATAGCAAAATTACTACAGCCTATAAAACATGAGACATGCTTTATTATTGCTGGATAGTAATCGAGTTTCTAGGCTGCCCCGCTTCTGCATCCTGCTCACTAATCATTGGATGGTAGTCTCAAAGACAGCTCATCTGCTCCAATGAGTTTTGAGAAGGTGGAGAAGCTGTAAAATACAGGAAGACAGTGGCGCCCCCAGAGGCTTTTTGGGAAGGAGGCTAAATTACGTTAGGAGTAAGTTAGGAGCAACTGGCATGGCCATTGTCAAAGGGGTGTCTTGAACTCGCACTTTAAGATGTCTACATGAAAATGGGTTCTATGGGTACCCACTATACTTGAGTGAATGTTTTGTTCCTTACCATAGACTTAATATAAAGATAGACAACATGACAACTCCCCAAAAGTGAAGCCAAAGCATTTAAATCACCCCCTTGTGGCTGGTTGCAGTATAGGTCATAAACCCCACCCCCTAAATTATACTAGATGGGACATGGGTCAAACTACTGCCCAGTCCAGACCAAAGACTCAAGACAAATGAGCTGAAACATGCAACTACTTGCAATGCACCGTTCTGCAACGTTCTAAAAACCTGCCGGTTCACACCAATGCAACTAGATGAGATGGCGTATCATCTCTATGCAACAACTCTCTGTACTTCCGTTCTGATTTCCAGCTTTTCAGGCTTACTTTGTGACTAAATATAATTTTTAGCTCCTTAAAATATGATTGAGGATAGTGATAGTGAGATACTTGCGACAGTTGCATTTGTAGTAGTGATGAACGGTGAAAAACGAAACAAGCATCAGATGGACTGTATTCATAATAAATACGCCACATTAATGTAAGTAAGCAGCGCCAATTGGTTAGTCAATGAGAATGTATGTGTGTGTGTGTGTGTGTGTGTGTTTGGGGGCATAATCACATACAGCGAGCAGCAGTAGCGACCAAGGGCTCAGCAGGGACAGAGCACCTGCAGCAGCAAGCAAACACGCCGTCTGCGGCCATTTCGACTTCACCAGCGGACTCCACTACAAGCCGATTGGCTGTTGAAACATGTGACGAGCTTTACGTTCCGCAGGCGATTTGACCAGCTGAGTTGCAGGTGACACCATCGGCCGGCTTGAGTCGAACTCAGACGGCCAGTTCACACTGCCACAACCTTTCTCTGCAACATTCTAAGTACATGCCAAATAATTTTGCCCAAAGATGGTTTCTGTCATTTTAGGTAGTCCTGATCACGCTGTCGTATGTTCAAGAGTTCGTTTTTCTGAAAACACTATTGATGGTGCTGCTTGTGATTGGTCGGACAGGTGTTTGGGTGGGATCTCGACACCGCAGAGATTGCTACTGCACAAACTCAGGCTCCAAATGATGTCACCAGCACAAAACGGCAGTGACGCATTGTCCATCTATGTTCCTTACAATGAATGTACTCCTTCGAATTAAAGCCGAATATTTGTCTCAAGAAAAAGAACAACCAGCCTATCTGAATAAAAATGAATCACCTAACGTGTAGATATTCAACACGTTGTTAAAGAACTCAAAATGTTAACTGTACCGTCAATTTTCAGTTGCCCCATGTAGCCACCCCTAGGAAAAATTGCCCGGGGGGCACCACTGCTGGAGGAAAGACTTATTCCAAACACGCTGATTAGCAATTGAGGCTGATGCCATTTCGATACCAAAGACAAATGTTACTAATTATTTTCCCAAACTGAGCGTATGTGCAAAATGGAATCGACCTCGACCCCTGACAGGCGATAAGGACAAGGACAAATGATGTTCTGCGGCGGCCCTCTATGCCAGCTCAGGGGGGGTTAAAGGAGACATTTACAATAAGGAAGACATACTTTAAAGCAGGGGCTGAAGAGAATCATACCTGGCAGACTGACATTCATCTATGAGGCAATTGGACTATACAAGAACACATTCTCTATCACTGACACATTTTCTATGGTACAATGGCAGGAGAGACAGAGACATTGTCTGTGACAGATGCATTCCCAATGGAGCAGTGCCATGCAGGGACCGTCTCATTCAATGCAGAACAATAGCTTGGATCTTGACACATTCTCCGAATCAATGGCTGAGACACAATGGTATGTAGAGGTAGAAAGAGACAAGTTCATATTGCCGTTAAAGACAAAAATAATGGCTGACAAGAACTAAAAGGGAGATGGAAGAGTGGGTGTGAGAGTGTGTGTGTGTGTGTGTGTGTGTGTGTGTGTGTGTGTGCATCAGCACTTTAACAGTGAATAACATGCCAATTCATCAAACAATCTCTATAAAACCGCAACGGGCGAGGTAGTCTATGCACTCCTAGTCTCAGGACACACACACACACACACACACACTTACAACACTCACACAAAGGCATAGTGAAACAGTATACACACACACAGGCACACACACGCGCACACACACACACTGCCCTTTCTGCTCAGGAGTAATTTATTGGTAAGTATTCCTCTGTCTCTCCTCTCCCTTTCTCCCACTGGCCCTGAGATCATCAATCTCTTTTTGCACTCTTCTTATGTCAGCACTATACCTCCCCCTCTCCTGATTCTTTTTTCTCTCCTCAAGCCCAGCCTTGGTCCTCTTCTCCCTGTAAAGAAATGTCACATGATGCGTAGTGTATTTTGTGGGAAAGACAAAGAATTGAGCAGAGTTTTCTGTAAGGTGAAGAAAAGGAAGGAAGACAGGGCCAGATTGAGGGAAGAAGAGATTACCAGACAATTACATAAGTATGTGTGTCTGTTGCTCCTGTATGAATGCATATATGTTGCATGTGTGTGTGTGGATCCACGTATGTGTGCACGTGGTTGTCACTTGAGCCTGAGGATTAATGGCCGGGGTTGCTGCACTAATTAACTGGACGCTGATTAATTTCTCTTGACTATCACGAATGACCTAAAAATAGTTCTTTCTCACTTTTTTTCCAACTTGTTCTTATCTTCCCACCGTCATCCCTCACTTCCTTTTCTTGTTCCTCTTCAACCAAACTTTCTTCCCCTCATTTACACGCCCCCCCATTCCCTCCCTCACGTCCCTTCATTCGACTGCCTCTCTGGTTTCACTCCTCTGTGACTATGTTCCCTCACTGCCTCTCTCTTCAACTTAATTAAGGAGAATGCCATACAGCTGTCGTTCTCTTGGCCGATAGCGTCCCTTTTTTTCCTCTACATCATATTGTTATTCATTAACACTATATGGCTGCCAATCAGGCACACAGCCCATGTTATTTCCAGGGATGGATGTGGCGGCACTTGCGATAATGACGTTTCTCCTCGTATCTCATTCTCACAGAAGTGCGCCTGAGGATACTGCGGCGCCATTTTGGATGAGCCCTATTATTCTTTCATGTTCAGTGTTCCTGATTATAAGGGGCCTTGCCCAGAGCAGTGGTAGCTCCGGCTGTCAATCAGTGCACAGAATGCTGGACATTAGTCAGAGGTCCACTTGCTGAGGCCATTAAGGCCAGCACTTATTGGCTGAGGACTCATTCAAAATTCACCCAGACACCAATAAAGGTGCGTCGTCATGTGTGGAGGAAAACTACAAAATTGACTCGGCATTATCTCCGTCTGGCTTCCTGTGCCAGTCGCCCCCAACCTTTTTCCACTTTCACTCACATTTGATGTTTTTTGAAAGTCTCACTTCATTAAATGGAGGACTATGTTTTTCATTCCAATTATCCTGACGGCTCATTACAACAGGAGAGGAGACACAGACTAATCCCTGGTCACCTAGCATCCTCCTCCATCTCACTATTCACCCATCCTTTCATCTCTCTATCACTCCCCTATGCTTTCTATACATCTTTCTATAAAACCATTAACATCTCCATTTTCCCCTGTGCTCACTTCTGGCTCTGCTTTGCTGAAATATACACACACACTTGCATACACAAGCGTATATGTGTGTTACATGTATGCAAAGTGACATTTCTTATCTCCTCATCTGTACCTCTCCCTCTCTCTTTTCGTTTTCTCTCCATCTCTCACATTCTCTCATGCAATTCAATTCTAATGGGTTTTATTGGCTTGGCGATTCATCTGAGTGCAGCAGCTCAGTTCAATTACATAAGGGAGCCCTCCAGGCTTTCACCAGACAATCAGCAACGCTCTCCTCCCAGTCACATGCACACACATTCACGTGCACCTTCGCGTATACACACACGCATAAAAAAATCCAATTTCTCCTTAACAATGGTGGCAGAGAGATGAAACAACTGAAAGAGGCCACATCCTTTTCTCATTCTGCAGATACTTGCGTGTGTGTGTGTGTGTGTGTGTGTGTGTGTGCTCTGTGATTCATTCAAAACAATTTCTCAAATTTATATCATTAGCGACTTTCTGAAAGTTGCAGAAAGTTAATTTCAGTTGTGCGTACACATCCGTGCACTCTTCCTCCAAATCATAAACATGTCAAAGTGCATGCGCACACACACACTCATACTCACACACAGAGTTACATGCACACACAAGTGTGACCAGTCAAATAAAGCTCAGCTTCAATGCATCACGTCTTTGCCACGGCCCGGGCTCCCTGGAGAGCTTCCCACCTCTCGCTCTCTGTTCTCCTTCGCCAGCATTAAGCTCCGTCTCCGCTCATAAAGTGACAGCGCCTAAAGCACCTGTGACAAATTGGCAGCCACTTTTGCCTGAGTTTGTACTCTGTGTACAGGCCCTGATGGCAGATAACTTTAGCAGAGGGGAGGTTGACAAGGAATGAGAAGGGGAGAGACGAGACAGAGCACTGGTAGTTTTTCTGCACCTGCAATAAAATGGTTTCTTTTCTGCTGACTCATCCTTTATAACACACATCCTCTGGCGCTCAGTTGTCGCCACCCCTCCTCCCCTTCCTCCTCCAGTTCCCCCAGTGCACCCTGGGATCCCCTCTGGGACGGCTTGGAGCCAACGAACTGACATTCGGTTTATCTGACAGGCTGTGGTACTGAATGTTAACCTGAGTTCGACCTACATCGTCCTTCTCTACCTCCTCATCCCTCGATCACCTCCCCCTACCCTCTCTCCCTCCATCTATCTCTCCCCTCACCCACTCGGTTACACTCACTTCTCTGTGTGCCACATTCCTGCAAACCTGGGCCGTCTCTGAGTAAAGACACTGAACTGTGGCTGAACCGAGAACGGAGGGCAAACTGGTGGCAAGTGAGAAACAGTTGAAAGGGTGTGGGAGGAGTGGGGAGAGGAAGAGGAAGTGGACAGGAGGTGTAAAAGAGGCGAGAACAGCGGGCAGAGTAAAAGAGAGGACGGATGTCAAGGAAAGTCAGGGGAGAGAAAAGGAGAGGAGAGAATAACAGGAGAGGACAAAGAGAGACAGGTTGGAGGAGAAAGTAAGAGAAGAGACTTTTTTTTGCTCAGATTTTTTTCTGACACCAAATTCTTCAAGAACAAGTGAAAAGCTTAGTTACAAAACAAGACAGTCACTATTTGACACCTACAATAACAACGTGGGTGCTGGAACGAAAAAACAAAGCACTCTGTGTTAAAGTTATGAGTCATCTCAACATAGTGGAATCATATTCATTTTCCATATTGACTGATGAACTTTGTATTTAATCATCAGACAGTAGCACTTCACTAACACCCTATTAAGCCACCTTTGGAGGTTATTTGCAGTGATGTATACCGCACACACACCCTTTTACATTTAAGCAACACTTACAAAGACACACATATCACTGCAACAGTATAGCCTGAATGCAAAAGGGTTCGTTTGACATTTCATGCGAAAGAATTAACACCACATTAGCCAGATTATTAGCTGTGGCGTGCAGGAAAATCAAGAGTGACATTCAGTCGTCTACAGATTAATATGATGGCTGAATCAACAACTCTGAGCTCTTTGAGATAAGGTTTGAAACAATCTGCCCAGTGGGCGAGTACATATTTTTTTGAAGAACAGCAAACCACCACTGATATGCGGCTACAGCAGGAGGATTTAAGAAGCTGATTGCTGGATATCCGTGGTGCAGAGCAGAGGAGTTGGAGCCTGGCTTATGTTGGTTGTGTGGATTCTTGGTCTTTTATGGATTCTGGTCGAAGCAAGATTCCTTACTTTAAATGTAGCCCATTTTTTCATAATAAGAGAGGATAAGAGGGGGAAAAAAAAGCGAGATAAATCAAATTAATGACCAGCGCCGAGCAGCGGCATGAAATAAAAAAGATAAATGACGAAACGTAGGAAGGAAGAAATGGCACAGAGAAGAACAAATGAAGAAGACAGCTAAAAATGGTGAGGGAGGAAGCTGAGGAGGAGGGAGAAGACAGAACATACAGAGGTGGCAATGCACATCAAAGCTCAACGTGTCTAACCTTCTAGGATAGCGAGGGAGAAGGAGAGAGACAGAGGGAAAGAGAGACAAAGAGAGAGGGAGGGAAGTAGGTGGGGATGTCACCTTTCATCTTGCTACCGTTGCCACCCTTGATGCCTGTGGAAAGCTGCCATTATGCGTGCCGTTTGATGCTAGACATGCTTGTACAAGAGTGTGCGATTGTTGTGCGCGTGTGTGAGGGAGAAAGAGAGTGTTAGTGGGATGGATGGATGAGGGGGCGCTCGCCAAAAGCAGCCGAAAAATGTTACATAAGATATCATCTCTCCATCGCCTCCCTCTGTCCCTCTGCTTGTGATCATCAATTCAGGTGCTGGGGTGCAGTGACAGGAGCAGCCAGCAGGGGGAGAGTAGATAAACAAAATGGCACACCTGCTGAGTGACAGGACTGTGCATGTAATTAGGACAAACCACAAGCTGGTTGGATGTGAAACAGTAGAAGCCTCTAATGATGAGCTAGCTGTGCGATTTAGCTTTGCTGCTGTCCCATTAAAATCTCACAATCCCAAATTTGTCCCTTTTTGACTGCAGGTTTACTCTGTTGTTTCATGAGTGGATTACATTAACACGCATCAAAAGCCTTGTTTTCAAAATGCGCTTCAAACTCAGAGGGAAAGTTGGCCAATTTGTCACATTTTCTGAAAAATAACTTTATCGTGAAACAAGATTTTCATGTGATGTTGCAAGCTCCGCCGTCATCCGGCTTTGAGCCACGGTGTGCAGTCTATCTGGGTCAACCTTCATTAAGTATTTAGCAACCACCAGTGAATCGAGGTGCAACATCTTGGAAAACTTGTAAAAAACAAAACAAAAAAATCTGACAACAAAAGCCTCTTACCCACAACCCCCTCCCTCCCCTCTGATGCCTTTGCTCAAACAACAAGCAAAGTTGATTCGCCTGAATTTTAAATGCAACAGATGTTCCGCTGTTGTTTTTTGCCAAATGTCACCATGTAAAATGCAGAGTTCCAACAGATTCAGCATTGCATTAATACCCTGCACTTCTGTTGTCTTTGTCTCCTACGTGTCAGCTGGCGTTGTGGAATTCATTTAGTTGTCAAAACATCTCATATCTTTACTTATTGCACTTGACGATTAAAGTTACTCTGAATTCCTGGAAGAGAGGATTGGGTCACAGGGGACAAGATAAATTGGTTCTTTACAAGAGATAGCCTGAATAATGATGCCAGTGACTAGTATCTGAGCACGGTAGCCTACGTCTTCCTGTGGAATCAATACCTCTGTTGAATCAATTCCACAGGAGGGTTAGCAAAGGTTTCCTGCTGTGTACCGAATCAGAAGAACAAATAAAGCTGAGAGACAGATGAGACAAGCATCAGGATTTAATGGGTCTGTTGCCCAGTGCCAGAATAGCCAGCCTCCAAAGACACTGGGAAGATAAAAGGATCGATAAAATTTAAAAGATTTCTCAAAAAAAAAAAAATAAATCATCCAAACACAGGAAGCAGAAATGTGACAAACAAAAGATCCATTGAACATGAAATTATTCTGAACAGTTAACAATTACCTGGGATAATAAGACTGGAAATGAAAACAATGGAGAAAAAGAATCAATGGAAGAAACTTTTCAAGCACTTGTGAAGCAAACTTGCAACATATAATTAGTTGTCCACTGTAGTTACTCACCATACACCAATAGGGTGTAATGATCGGCAGCACGTCCGTAGTTGTTCTGGGCCTGGCACAAGTACGTCCCGTTGTGTGATTGGCTGAGACGGGAAATCTGAAAGGTGGGGCCGGAAATCTCTGCCCTTTCAGGTAAGGTGTCGTTAATCTTGGACCACTGAATGTTCCTGGGCCTGGAGGGAAAGGACAAAGACAAAGGTTTAAAGGAGCTATATGTAAGAAATCTAAAATAAATAGTCATAAAATCCTCCTAATATGTCACAGAGACTAAGGAATAATGTTCATATAACATACTGATCTCACCGACAACAATAGTACAGCCAGAATATTCGCATTTAAAACATTTTTTTACAGTCCGCAAATCATGTTTATGTTTTGAATTTGTGTTTTGGCCTGTTGCGCCACCCACCGCCGTCTACCAGTCACGCAGTCAGTAGAGTCTCAGCATCAGTTACAGTTACGACTGAGCTACAATGGCTGATGGTGCGACTAAACCCAAACGACCTCGTTATAATTCCCAAAAACGCCAAGACAAAACTCGAGGCAAAGCGAGGGTCTATATAGGAGATGATTTTGAACGGTGGAGAAGGTTGAAAGCGGAGAAGAATTTGAAATCGGATGTCAAAGTGGCTACTCTTTTCCTTGACAGGTAAGCTTTAGCCAAAGTTGGCTAACTAGCATCATAGCTAGACGGGGATGGCCATTTTGAATACTTTCAACTGTTATTCATTTTCGATCATACATTGTAGCCCATGTGCAGGTGCAGCATTAGCAGTGTCCCGGTACATAGCATTAGCAGCTGGCTCCTCCTCCGCTGTATCCCGGCAGGAGCGTTAACAGCAGAGAAGCCGGACTTGCTCGAACGGTCCGCTGGAAAACCGAAGATCAAGGACGCGGCGACGCGGCCCTGCCATGGCAGCCGCCCGTGGGCAAACAAATCAGTCTCCAGCGTGCCGCTGTCCAGCAACCTCGAATCTGTAGGGGAGGGGGGGGCGGACACGACTCGCGGCAGTATTTTGAATTTGAGTGCAGTAACCGTTTTGGCCACATTCTTACATACGGTGCCTTTAATTGTTGATAACGCGAATATGTCAATGAATATTCTTGTTTTTTTTATAACTGATTTAATGTTTAAGTCATGCACTGTGAAGATTTTCTGCATTCCTGTTATATATGACAGTAAAATGAATATCATTTGTTTGTGCTGTTGCTTTGACAAAGCAAGTCATTTCAGTAAGGTCATCTTATTTGACATTTCATAGCATTTATAGAAAAGATTTATCAATAAATAAAATAACTCTTAGCTGTAGCCATGAAATTTTAAACTGCATCTTCAAAAACGTGACCCTGAGTCAATGTTACATAAGCTCATGGATGCATTCACACTCATATATGCAATAATGTAATAATGTTGAACCTCTAAACCTTTATATTTAGCTATAGTGTATATTTAAACACGTAATTACTTCTACTAGTTTTTCTAACCTCTACAACCACAGGTGTTATTTAGTTATGTGTTATTGTAATGGCTTTATTTTCAGTAACAAGAACTGCTTTTTGAATTTCAGTTAAAGGTGACATGGTGGCGCAGCGGTTAGCACTGCCGCCTCACAGCACACTCACAAACCTGAAAGTTTGTTCTCCCCTTGTCAGCGTGGGTTTTCAGCGTGTGTGTGTGTGCAGTCAGAGCTTGCAGGTTAGGTTAATCGTAGACTCTAAACTGCCCGTAGGTGTGAACATGAGCATCAATGGTTATTTGTCGTTACGTGTCAGCCCTGCATAGTCTGATGACCTGTCAAGGCTGTACCCCGCCTCTCGCCCAATGTCAGCTGGGATAGGCTCCTGCGCCCCCGCAACCCTGAATATGATAAGTGGTCATAGTGGATAATGGATGAGTATTACAGTTAAAGGTCCCACTACTTTGACAGTGTGAGGGTTGGTTTGCACACCTACAGGGAGTTTGAGGGAGGGTTTATATCAGTTAAGTCTCAGTGGAGAGGTTGGTCCAGGATGTGTTAGCCTGTCACGGGGGGAGGTGTGGGAAAGCAGTTAACCTCCATTTTAAAAGGAGAAATGGCATTATAACTTTTAAGTTGTCCGGTTTACCTGGTAACATTAGCCTCTGATAAACCTGAACATTCACCTGTTTTTGTGCAGAATTGGAGGGAGTGTAATACAGGACTATTCAAAAACTTGGTCCACAAAAAATCCTGAATTATTTTTGTTTTAAGAAAATAAGAAGTTGGACTGAGTGATAAAGTATGGACCAGTTTTATTTGGAAAGCTTGGAAAATTATGCAGTCTAGACTGAATAATACACACACATGCAATATGAGATCAATTTTATTTATTGCAGGTGTACCAGCAGTTATGTTACAGGGAGCTGCCCCCCCAACAGTCAACCAGAAAGGCCATTAATCGTCAAAATTTCATTGGTCGCTTAGTCGCAGAAAAAACAAATGTGAAACTCTATTAGGAGCTGTGCCTTGTCAAAATAAATCAAAACCTACATGACTGGACCATTTGGGAATTTAATTTGAAAGGACAGACACAGGAAGAGGCCACGCTCAGCAGTCACACAGGAGTCACGTTACAAACCAATCACAGCCGACAGATATCTTTCCCTTCATCTGTAAATATTCAGTCTGATACATACAGAAAAGTTTTAGTGCAGGGCTACCCAGAGCTTTACATCTGTCCCATGGACGACAGGCCTACACACTTATACACAGCACCTGGAAGAAGATCAGCTCTGCACTCAGGATTTCAGGTAAATAGACTGTACGGTGCTTGTCCAGGTTTCTTAGCAACCTGAGATGCAACCTGCCGCCGAGCTCCTGAAAGCCAGCACAAAAAAGGCAGCCCAGAGAGCCTGACCTCGCATCTTCCAGGCGGTTAAAGACACAGCATGTGCACAGCCTCTAATTTCCAGGGGTGGTACCTGCAGTTATTGCACAGGCTAGTTAATAACACGTCGGGCAGGAAATCCAAAGTGTGGGATCATTTTGAGAAGGTGAAGGACGAACCCAAGGTGATATGTAAACTCATCTTCATTGGTCGACTACAAACATGACGTATCATCTGACACATGTCAGTAGCTAAATGCCCATTAGCCACTTAGCACAATCATTACTGCTTTGCCGACAGTGTCATGAACAGGCGGCTCGCTCAGTGTGTGACGTGCACTTGTAGATAAAATATAGGCCTATATTAATGAAGGTTCATTAGTACGGTTTTGTATTTCTCTGTAATGTAGCACAGTGTTAACAATGTTACTGATACTATTCTTTCTCACACCTTCAACTCAAACTATTGTGTTGCCCCGCCTGAAATATATCATTTAATAATTAAATTAATATCATAAACATGTGGGCGACTAGTCAACTGATGGAGCTAAATGACGACTGTTTGTGGACTAGGAAAACTCATAGTCAGGGGCAGCCCTACAAAAGTGTATCTTTGTAAATCAACGACCACAAAAAAAGTTTTAATTAGGCATGATGTCTCCTCTAGATTTATCCTTTGGGTTAAGGCAAAGACTAGGTTAATAAACAATGTTTCAGGTTATGGTTTTGCTATCCAAAATTGCAAAGATGACCCAATGCCAGCTGATGAGACAGCACATAAGGCACACAACATGCTTTGCAATGCAGGACATAAGGCAAGGCCCCTGGGTGAAATACCAAGTTTATAGGAAGTCCCGTGAAGCCCACATATGTCATAATAAGTGCCTCTCTAACTAATGCCACGAGTAGACTCCCAGTCTTAAACACATTTAGTAAAACCTGAGGTGCTAAAGGATGTTAAAAACGAGGAAGTGAAAAGAGACAAGGGATTGAAGCAAAGGTACCGGGGGATACTATAAAAAGAGAGGTGAAGAAGGAGAGTAAAGCCCACAGGGGGAAGATGACATGAGAAGAAAGCATAAAAGGGGTTTGAAGGAGCCAATGGCAGCAGAGGGCTGCATCCTGACAAATTATGAAGAGACGGATGGTCAGAGGGCGGCGATGGTGTGAAAGGGTTGGCAGGAGGGAGAGGAGGGCAGATGAGAGAGAAATAGAGTGTCAGATGTGCAGAGTGGAGAAGAAGAAAAAAAAAAGGCGGGCAGGAGAAGTGTCACTACAGGTAGAGGAGAGAGAGGAGAAGAGACGGTGTGCCGGGAGATGAAGGGAAGGAGCAGGCAGACAAAATGAATTGGTCATGAAAGACGGGAAGGCAGAGCAGACAGGAGGTGCGAGGATTACAGAGACATCCTGGCGAACAACCCTGTGTGTGTATGTGTGTGCGCGGATATATGTGTGTGTCTGGCTGAGTGTCATGGCTCATGCCACCCTGGCCAGATTACAATCCTGACTCATCTGGGTTCTAATCCCTCAGGACGTCTAATTAAACCTCTTTCTTGCTTAGTCACACACACACACTCCCTCACTCATCCTACACACACTAACAAAATCTCCCCTTGTGTCTCTCTCTCTAACACACACACAGATGCGTTCTCGCACTCCCACACACACACTAATTCCTTCAAATGCGAACACACGAATAAGCAGGCAATTAGGCAAAATGACAAGACATCGTCTCCATCGCTCCTCCTAATAACAGACAAACAATGAGTGTACCCCTCCACCAAAAGGAAGTGGCATATAATTGGTCATTAATACTTAACAGGCAGTTAACAGGCCCAGGGAGCTAGCAGGAGGGCGACAAGGGGACTTTAATGTGCGTGTGTGTGTGTGCAGTCCAGCGTGAGATGAGGGTCAGAGTCCAGAGTGGCCTGCTGTCCCATCTCTCACTGTCACATACGCGTGCATTCACCACACAAACACACACGCAGAGTCCCCAACCAGCCGTTACAAAGCTTTAGTGGGGCTATAGCCAATACGCTTCTCAGCCAGTCCTCACTGTGGGATTTCACTTAAGTCATCACACACACACAAAAACACACACATGCACACACTTTGGCTGCATGAAGCCTTACTGGGGAGCTTTAGTGGACTTGATGCCCACAGACAGACGGACCATCTATGGGGAGGGTTTAAGAGCTTAGGACCCAATACCCTTCTGGAAAGTGCACAAAGGGCTGTGAACACACTAGAAAAGGGCTTTGTTTCAAATCTGGCTCTTAAAAGTGTTGACTGCTGATTGGGTTGAGAAGCTCTATCATCACACACAGAGTCACATACAAGTTTATGATATGTCCATTTTCACACCCTTCTGGAAATCTCTCCGCCGTCTCCTTAAGCTCTCTTCCTTTCTGTCCTTCATGCAATAAAATATGGATCAGGTGGTTTTTATCTGTCTGTCAAACTTTAAATGTCAGGTGATGGCACAGATACAACTTTCCTGAATGTGATAAAACTTAGACGCAGAGTGCATCTTATGCTGTATCCTAAATTGGTTTGGAAATACCGTAAATTTACATGTGATATATTAGACACGCCTGGTTTGACTTCAATTAGAGTTCAAGGGATGCTGCACTTGGGATTGAATGGCCCATAGGGGGTCTGCATCATCTGTGGAGGCCAGCATGTGGTCGCGCTTAATTTTGATAGTCTATTTCCTAATAATTTCCTTGAAAGGAGTTGATTTGAAGTTCATTTCTAAGGACGGTTCCTAGAAAGCACCAAGATATCTTGCTGTAATTATAGGGAATATATTGAAGTTGCTGGAGATTAGTAGTACTTGGTAATTACTTGAAGTTCCCAAGAAAAGGCCCCTGGAATTATGTGGGATAGTAATTATATAGAAAGAGGTCAACTTAGTGTTCATTTCAACAACACATAATCAAGAGAGAAGGGGTGAGATCTCTTGTATGCAGCTGGCTATTTTAAGCTACTTAGGGGTTAGAAGCTCTCATCCATTTTTTTGGAACCTGCACTGAGGGCTGATAAAGCGCACATGTTCTTCTTACAGTGATGCCCTGCTTTACTCTCACACATTTGGTAGTCGTCCAGGAAAACCACTGTTTTCTGCTGCGGCCAGTAAAAAGCTCCACTGGAGCAGGTAGAGGTTACTCAAGGACGTTTCCAAAGCAGCTATTAAGGAGGGAAAGATTCTTTTAGTGCAAAGTGGAAAGTTATTACTTGGAAAATAAACAGAGTATCATAAAGTAAAGCTGTTTGTGTGATAGTCACTGATTATATCTCTGATTTATCTCCTTAGCTCATAAATCAAACTTCAGGCAAACAACATTTTGGTACCAACAAACAGTGGTATCTTTCATCAGTGTGTTTAGTCGGTAGACTGTGTAAAATAATGGATGTAGCCACCGTGAAGTCACACATTGGTTTGTGGACTCCCGTTCTGAAGCTTGAGTGTGGCATTTTGGCTGTCACCATCTTGCATCACAGGAGCCAGAGGTGACCCGAGGTGGCCATATTTGGACACATTTAAACAAGCGAGTTACATAAAATTATCCTTCGCACAGTTGTTGTAAAATGGGAAATTAGTTACAAGGACCTGAAGCATTTTTGTACCAGGCTTAAAACATGAAGTTGGGCACCTTAACATGGGGCTCTATGGGGATTGACTCACTTTTGGAGCCAGCCTCAAGTGGCCATTCGATGAACTGCAGTTTTTGGCACTTTCATGTTGGCTTCATTTTTCAGCCTCGGAGATTACAGCATGTTTTAGACTCTAAAAACTCTTCTATTTTTTCTTATGTTTTCACTGTTAATGAAAATTGCCCTAAGAAAACCCAAAGACACATCACCACACACTTATAAATCTAATCAGTTAAACTGCTAAATTACTCTCTCCAGTCTGTGGTCACAGTAATGAAGACCTATTTAGTTTAGTTTAACAGGATCCTCATTAGCTACCGCAGTGCTACAGCTATTCTTCCCTGGGTTCATAACAGACTAAACATGAGTCCCATTCCGGTATAGTATCTTTGGAACCAAAAGTATCCCTTCAGATCATGGTACCTAGACCTTAGCATTTTCACCACAAAAAGTACTCTTAAATGTGGGTGGGGCTGTTGTCACTCACTGTTCCGTCCAGCACTCATTGTATTTCCTCCTTCATCAGTCTGCACCTTGTTTATCGTCCACAGAATGAGGCTGCATGCTGACATTTTCAGAACAAATTAAAACAGGCTGCAGTGAGATTTGTGCATTTAGTCCTTCTAAGGCAAGCTCAGGGGTTTAGTGTTGCCGTAGCCCACAGGAATGACACAGTTCACATAATCCAGTCGAAATTAAAATATATTTTTAAATGCTGTAAACGAGGATCCACTCATTATTAAACGTGTATGTCAACCAAGAGAGACAATGCAAACTAAAAAGTAAGGGTCAAAGTTATCACAGGAGTCATCAACCTATACAATGAGTAACATTGTAAGTAAATGTTCAACCTTAAAAGTTGCCGGCAGTCGACCCAGTGAATTGAGTTTTGTTCTCGGCCTACAGCTGCTGTAAGAGGCAGCAAAAAATCCTTCATTTTATAGTTACAGTTTATTAATATATGTAAAACTCCACAGAATGAATAGTGGTTACATCACAACTCAGCATGAGTAGAGTTACCGTCCGCTATTGACTAATGCCTACAGCTGCTGTGAGAAGCAAAAACATCCTTTCATTTTACAGTTACAGTTTACTGATAAATCTCCACGGTATGAACAGAGGTTACATGAGCCTCAAAACCAGCCACAACTCAGCCCTGAGCAGAGTGACCTTCTGCTATTAACCAATCAACGGACTGCAGTGTTCACAGCTCCACCTTTTAGTACCAGATCTGTGTGCTAGGTACCCCAACAGAGGAGTAATCAAAAAATGGGGACGGTACGGAACGGTTCCATTGGTACCATCCACAACTTTTCACAGTGAAAACCGAAAAAAAGAGTATTGAACTGCATCAGACCATACTGCTCGGTGGAAACGGGGCTAAAGCAACAATGCAACCGTTACAACTTACAGAGTACACAGGACAAGGCTGAACATCATAGCACATTGTGACACATAGCTTAAAACATACAGCATTACAACATAAACAGGACAAGACTAGAACACACACAAACAAGCTGCTGACAATTCTATTATCAGCTTAAATTAAGTCACATAATGTCCCCTATACTACATGTTGCAACACACATTACTGCCCGCTTCACTCTAGTAATCAGTACAATAATCAAAATATATGAAATCCAGTATCTCTGACACTTTGCAAATCATAATACTGCCGATCTCAGTCCAGAATTGAGCACAATAATCAAAATACACTAACAAAACAACAACAATAATAACCTGTTTCACTCACTTCAGTGTTACCGATCCACAGTCACAAGACACATAAATTAATCAAATTCACCTCTGTAGTCTATTTCATTCAAAACTTAGTCCACATCTTTTCGACTTCTCTAGTAAAATGATGCATTTTTAATTAAATTTTAAATCAAGTTTTACTGTTATCATGTGAGATTTGTCAAGGGAGTAAATTCCATTCAGATACAGCTCGGTACCTGACAACTCCTTTGATTGCTTTTGTCTGCACTTTTGGAAATGTAAATTGTCCTTCTACAGCATGTTTGGTAGCCATGTCTATCTGAACTGAATGACTGAATAGAGTAATCTGTTTTTAATAAAAAGACAACAACAATTTAGACAGTTATGCACTGCAACAACAATTGTCCTGTATTCACAACATAGCACTATACGCACCGCCCTGCTCTGTACCATATGTAATTTCTTTATGTTATCCATTGTCGCATTGGCTCTTAATCAGCTTTTGCAATCATTCTAGGTTGCTGAATTCAAGCTTATTCTACACGTATGCTTAAAAAAGGTGCTCTGGGTAAATGTGTGTACTGAACTGAACTGAAGCCAACAAAAATTTGACCCTACAAACAGATTGCCAGAGTGAAAGTCGAGCCCTGTAGGCTTGTACCTGTCTGTGTTGTTGCCACCTGCAGCTACCAGCTGTTTGGTGATATTACAACCTAAATGTCATTCTCATAGCAGCTCAAAAAAAAAAAAAAATAAAGCCTAACCTGAATACTTGCTGTCTCGTATTATCATTTTGTATGAAAATGTAGTGTTTGTAAGGGTTGACGTTGAACTTGGCAACCTCCCGCATGTCGCCGCCAATCAAACGCTTTCTGTGTATCCTTAAGCCGATTTGTCAGGACTCGTTGCAGCTTTTCACAAATGCTTTGTTGAGACAAACCTTTTATATTTTCCGATTATTTTGTCAGGAATTCATTATGGATTGAGAGAAAACACATAAACACACTGCTATGACGACGCAATAGAGCTTCACAGGCAGCATTTTGTGCCAGCTGGTTAATGTGCCGGATTCATCTCCTGTTGAAGGTGAGGCTGAATGCTTCAAATTCTTTTTCAAACTCCAAAAAGCTGTCATTGCTCCTTAAACCATGACCTCAAATATTCTTTTATGTACTTTTTCAGAAAAACAGGCTGTGATTCCAAAAGTCCAGTAAATGGAACGCATTATACAGTGCAATTCAAGTTTTAGCGAACACTCAAAGGGCTCTACAACGCAAGCACCATTCACAATACATTCATACACTGGTGACCGAGGCTACCACATGAAGTGCCACCTGCTAGGCAGACCGTCCTTCATACGCACTCACACACCAATGATTTTAAGTGCTATATCGCTATATCATGGGCAACTGGACTTGCTTTAGTCCAAGGCCGAGGCTTCTTCAGTTCAGAACTGAAGAAGCCTCTTAGATGAGAGATGAAACGTCTTCAAGAGACTCAAGCAAGTCTAGCTGCCTACGATATAGCACTTTAGATTACCATGACCTGGATGACTGAGAATCTTCACCAACATCACACACCAATGGCACAGCCATTTGCAGTTTGCGGTGCCCAAGGCAAGGACCCTTGGACATTTAGACTGCAAGGGCCAGGGATCGAACCTCCGACCTTCCAATCGGTAGACGACTACTCTACCTCCTGAGCCACCATAATATCCTCCATAATAATCAGATTCTGTGGGAACAAGGTAAACCATTGTCATTATGTTACGTGTAAAAGGGGGGCATAGATAGTAGGCTTGGGCAGTATCACGATATTACGGTATACCAGAGTATTTAGAAATCCAGGCGCTATGATTTTCAACACAGTCCAAAATACAGGCACTCATTTTTCTATTAAACTCACCAGAAATGCTGTATTTAGGATATATTGTATGTAGTGCACATCACGTGTCACGAGAGGTCAGTCTCTACCGGTGTAACAGGAAGCTGCTGGCAAACATGGCAACTGCAACTGGTGGGCATAACATATTGATAGACCTCAAGATGGCGCCCATTCATTCCAAAGAGTTGCTAGTGTGGTGCACGTGCAAAAGAAGTTTCTAGACTCCAGGTTTACCTGTGTGGGATGCGGCCCACTGAATATGTGCAATAGTATTTCTCCCACTGGCCCTGCCTGTGAATTCCTTCTCGGCTCATGGACTTAACATCGTGATGACGTTGCAGATCTTTGAATTGTTTTTCTCCGCTCAAGGAAAGTTTGACAGAAAACCTCTATAAATCAAAAATTCATAATAAAAAAAGTGTCTCGACCTTGTTTGTAGTTTGAGTTGTCCTGTCAACAGTTTTAGAGATATCTCTTTTATAATGGTGGTCTATGGGAAAAATGTTTTTTGGGTTGCAGGGGATTTTTTTCACTGCAATACTGCAAGTGGCCACGAAGAAAAATTGGAAGCAAGGCTGAGCTGCTTTTCGCAGGGCCTAGGGTAACTTGACAGGACTACAAAAATAAATAAATAAAAATAAGAATTAAAGAATATAAATAGAAATAAAAACGAAAATAAATATGAAAATAAAAACGAAAATAAAAATGTAAATGATAATGAAAATAAAAATGAAAATTAAATAAAAATAAAATGAAAATAATTTTTTTTTATTTTCACATCTAACGACAAACTACAACAGTTTTGCTGAGTTTTATTTTGTTTCTGTCAAGTTTGAATGCAGTGTGTTTGCAATGAGTTAACAAGAAAGCAAGTTAAGCGCTGGAAAATAAGGAAAATAGGTGTAAGAATATCATCTTTCTTGACATTTTGTACATTTTTTTTTTTTATTAGACTGAAAAAGTGAAGCGAGCTTGTGTAATGTAGCAAACTTGGCAGTCATGTGGGAGGTTGGGGTGGGCGAGGATTAGGTTGTGCCGCATACACGCATATACCATTGTATAGGTTACCATATACCCAGTTAAAATATCAGGAAGGTATGACGATGTGAAAAAATAGATATCACCAAAGGCTAACAGACAGCATTTACTGAAGGCAAGTCACAGCAACACAAACAAACACACACACAGACTTACAGAGGGTTCCCAGTGACGGAGCAGGTGAGGCTGAGCGAGTCGCCTTCCCGCAAAATGCCGGAGGGAGGAACAATTCTCACTGTTGGTGCAACTGTGGGGAGAAAGACAGAGAGAAGGGGAGGTGGGGGAGATAAATGAGTATGCATGTGAGGGAGAAAACAAGAAAGGCACAATACAGAACAAAGTTGATCAAAGGGATCAAAACGGAGCGACAATCAGAGAGGACTGAGGAAAAAAATCAGGAATGAGAGAGAGAGAGAGAGAGAGAGAGAAAGAGAGAGAGAGAGAGAGAGAGACAGAGTGAGGGAACAAAAAGGAGGAACAAGGGGAAACGTGAGAAAGTGGCGGGAGAAAGGGTCTTTAACATCTGTTTCCAAGGCAACCAGCCGACAACTCTACGGTTGAGACACCTGTTATCATAAGCAGCCCACCGCTCCAGCAGCTGTTGTACCGCACTTACTTCTGTAAGAGAGCGATGGGAAGCCAAATCCACGCTGACAGTTGGTCATTATTATCAGTTCTCGGGCTGGAGGAACAACCAGCTCGCAGATTGACAAAACTGTTGAATATTAATCATTGTGATCTATCAGCAAACATTAGTGTACATGTGGCAAATTAATTGTACCCAAAGACCGATGCAGAAGAGTGCTGAATATGAATACTATCACCAACGGCAAATGTTTGTGTGTGACTGTGGAATGTTTGATCATCCAAAATGATTGATATATTGTAGATAAGAATCATATTGAACTGACAGGAATACTAATATGAGGCGAGAACAAATAGAGTAATTGGATATTGGCTGTCTTGAGGAGAAAAAGAGCTTAATTGTAATAGTTTATATATCAACTAATGACTGGAAATCTGTTGCCGCTCAGTTGATGTGTTCCTGTGTTGTCTGTATTTAAAAAAAAGGATTTGCAGACGCAATAAAACACATAAATATCATTATTTAATATTAATCATCACTAAAATTGTAAGACATTGACAGTTTGTTTGTCTCCCATCAAAAACAAAAGACAGAAATGTCCAAATTTAAGTAGCAGAAGCAAACTTGACATGTTTGATGGGATTAGAAGCAAACAAAATGGATTAACATTTCACATTAATACATTAAATGATGATTTTCAGACTCTTCCAAGGATATAGATTATAGCTGTCTGACATTTTCAAGATTAATCCCACTGAACCGTGCACAGATTTGTGAGAATATTGAGAATTCATCTTAAAATATAAAATAGGGTTCTATCTGAACTTGTTGCCCTGAGTGAATATTAGACTTAAGCCAATTATAAATTTAAATCTCTCAATATTTTCCACTGTTTGCTTTTGCCTGCCTCAAATGGACATATGTGCAGAGATTTCACAACTTGTGTAAATAAGCCAGCAAAATCAATCAATCCCAGAACTGTGCCGGAAACATTGCCCATACTAATGTGACCCAGGTTTTCTCAGTTGATGTTGGTTAGCTTCTTAAACCACAGGCCAGGACCCTAACCTGGCCACAGGCCTATTTGCCGGCTCTCTGCATGACAGGATTTGTATGTATTAGGTTTTAATGAGAGCAGGTCTCATACAGGGCAGCTTATCACTGCGTTAAAATCCTGGACTGTGTATAAATGAGCTTCACTTTAAAATGAGATATCCACCATTTGAAGAATGAGGCTGCAGCCCTGACAAAATTATTGCTGTCATTAAAGTAAAACACTATAATGAATAGTACTGAAGTAGCAACTTAAGTGACAGCAATACAGATGGAATAATCTATGTTTTTGAAATATTTGGCAATGAACATTATGTTACTTCATTTGTTTCCAAGACGAATAGAAAGCACGATATAAAGGACGCACACACACACACACACATAAACACACTCACAATACACATCCAGACGGTAGTGTCGAATCCTCTTCTGCCCGCTGAGTGCTGCGTGGAACGCCTCACAGCTCAGCGCCGCCCCATTGTCTTTCCTTTCTACCGGGATCCGGATGGTGCTGGACACGCTGAACGTCTTCCCGTTGTCCTGCTGGGATACCACACCTGGAGAGACAAAGAAGGGATGAGATGATGGAGGGAAAGAAGACAGGTGGGATGGCCAAAATACAAGCTAGCAGCCAAAACCTGCCTGTTCTTCCTTTGTCCCCGCTGAGACATCACACCTTTGGTGGGAGAGGTAGAGAGACAGGGAGAAGGATGGGAGGGAGAAGAAGAGACTTTTAGAGGAGACCACAGAGGTGGATGGAAGAAGTGAGCAGACAGAAAGATAGAAGAAGTTAGTAACTTATGAATGAGTTTTTTTTAAGGCAGCACCAGATACCTGTGGAGGGGAGTATGAGTGGTGGAGGACAGAATAAGAGAGAGAGTAGAGAAAGCAATTTGCATCTATATTTCATGGCAATTATGAGCAGCAGAACTGTTTGTTTGCAGATGGCAAATCAACTGAATATTTTGTGTGTGTGTGTGTGTGTGTGTGTGTGTGTGTGTGTGTGTGAGCGTGCGTGCGTGCGTGCGTGGGGGAGAGGGAGGGATAAAAGAGAGAATATGCATAACCGAATTGAGATTTTAACTGAGCCAGACACAGAGAGAGAGGCGATGTCAAAGGACCATGGTTAAAAGACAGGCGAACGAGAGACTCATAGACAGAGAGGGGAGCAAAATGGACATGATTGATGGGGGGAGGAGGGGGGGACGAAGAGAGCTGCAGCGAGACAAGTCCAGACATGAAAGAGGACGATAAGGGTGCCAAGCCAGATGCAGAGTGGAAGAAAGATGCGAGAAGAGAGGAGGAGGAGAGACATAAGGAGAGAGGATGAACAGCGGGGTGACATGGTCACGTCTTGGGAGTTTGTGCTTGTTGAGGCAGAATACAACAATATTACTTATATCGCGCTGAGTTTTCAATTATTGCCGGCGAGAAAATGAGAGCAGGCCCAATCGAAGCGTGAGAGAGGACAGCGGTGGGTGCAGATGAGCAGGAATAAGGCAGCGGTGGGTAAGATAGTGTCTTAATTAAAGAGTGCTTTCCCATATCTGTTGGGATCTGCCTCTAACCTTTAGTGTCACAGTTCATTTACCTCAGGGCCAAACGAGAAGGGAGGGGTGAGGAGATGAGAGGAAACAGAAGGGGGAGATTTTCATTATGCTAACTTATTCTTCCTGGCGTCCTTTCTCCTTCCATGACCTGGAAATCATTCCCCCACTGCTGTTCATGACTAGATGGTGACCCAAGATTTGCAAAATTCTCAGGAATTCCTGCTACAAAATATTTTTGTCTTGCTGATTTATGGCATGACAACACTACGGTTAGGTCCGGTTAGGTTCAGGCACAAAAAGTACTTGGCTAGGGTTCAGGAAAGACAGGAGTTTAGCACCAAATTCTGGGCCCTATGAAAACTAGTCTCTGAGGTCCCCCCATCCCCCACCCCTGATATTGTGGGCCATGTCTCTCATGCACATTTTTTTTTCTAAAGTCAGTTTGCCTTTCTTTCTTCGCTTTTTAGCATCCCTTTCTTGGAGACTGTGAATATTAGCCCCGTTTCCACCAAACACTTTCGGTATGGTACCTTTGGAACCAGAAGTAACCCTTCAGACATGGTACCTAGACCCTAGGTCCGCTTAACATTCCCACCGCAAACTACTCTTTAATGTGGATGGGGTTGTTGTCACTCACAGAACAAAATAAAACAGGCTGCGATGACAGTCTCTCTCGATGGGTTATAAAAATAGCGGGTTTGTGCATCTAGTCCTTCTCAGGCAAGCTCAGGGGGTTAACGTTGCCGTAGCCCACAGAAACGACGCTCCACAACCCTTTTTTTTTTTCTCCGAGTGAGGATTGGGATATATGCAGTTCACATAATCTGGTTGAAATTAATATATATTGTTAGAGACAATAAACAACTAATGAAATCGTCAAAGTTGTCACAGTGAAATTTAAGGTGAGCTGATGGACTCACGTCGTCAGCTCCTGCATTGGGTAACATAATAAGTAACAGTTCCACCTCAAAAGTTGTCGGCATTCAGCCCAGTGAATGAAGTTATTTTTTCTCAGACTCCAGCTGCTGTAAGAGGCAGCAAAACATCCTTTCATTTTATAGTTACAGTTTACAATTTATGTAAAACTCTCCACAGTATGAACAGTGGTTACATGAGCCTCAAAACCAGCCACAACTCAGCCCTGAGCAGAGTGACCATCCGCTATTGACCAATCAATGGACTGCAGTGTTCACAGCTCCACCTTTTAGTACCAGATCTGTGTGCTAGGCACCCCAATAGAGGGGGGACCAAAAATGGGGACGATATGGAACGGTTCCATTGGTACCATCCACAACTTTTCACAGTGGAAACTTAACAAAAAGCGTACCGAACTGAACTGTACCCCACTGCTCAATGGCAACGAAACATTTTGCACCTGTAAAGGGTGAAAGGGAACTCAGAGAGCTTCCACTATTTTTTATACAACGTTCAGTGTTTAAACCAGGTTAGTCAGCCAATTTTAATTTAGATATGGCAGTAATTACTATTAATTACCAAACTTCTTCTTCCAGACTTTCCCAGGTTCCCCCTCTCACTGGGGCCCACTTAATCAGTCCTACTCCCCCCTCACAATGGCGCCCCTGGGTAAAGATAATGGTTTGGGTTCAAATGATTACTTGAAACACAGAACATGAAATCTTGTGTGAGTTTTCTCAAATCTGGGGTTGCCATATGGATCCGACCCCCCCCTTTGCCATCATGGAGGATCTTCCAATCCCTTAAATGCACCTTGAGGAGCGAGGAGGCTTCTGTAGAAGCTTAGAGCGATTAGTCTGTATCCTACGTGTCTCTTTCTTGAATCTCTCTCACATCCTCGCTGGGAGGAACTAAGACATGAAGACGAGACGTGAGTGAGAGAAGCTAGAATAAAGAAAAGCACCCAAGGAGAAGTAAGGAAAAAAGAGGAATGAAGGGGAGAGGGGAAACAAGAGAAGAAAAGGGGAAACAAGAACATAGGAGGTGAGGAGCGTTAGTAAAAAAAAAAGATGAGGCGATAGAGACAAAAGTGCGGCCCCCTCTCTGTCTTTTGACTATTAAAGCCCTTTGCAACCAATAACCAAGCTGAGGAGCGTCACGTCTTTGTCACAAGTGAAATCTGAGGCAAAAAAGAGAAAGGGAGATTAGATGAAAAGAAAGGGAAGGAGCAGAGGGGAAGGACAGAGAGGGGAGAGACAGAATGATGGTGACAGGCGAGTTCCGACAGAGAAAAAGGGAAGAGACTGGATGAAAGAGACGTTGAGTGTCAGACAAAAATAGAAAGTAAAAGAGACGACGGCTGACATGAAGTTTGAAAGGGCAAAACATTGCTCAATGCGTGTCCCAAAAACTGTTGACACCAGATTATCTCACGCTATTTCATCTGGTCCGTGTGAGTTATTTGAGGGTGGAGAGTATGAATAATGCAGCGCACTTGACAGCGATTTGTACTTTTAAACAATGTTGTCTGTATTTATTAGAATCTGAGATTAATTGAATAAAAAATAATAGCCATGAGCCTGAGCGATAGACGCTTTGCATAAATTAGTCTCCAAGTTTGGTCTCGTTCGTGCTCAGTCAAGTGTTCAAGGTTTTTGAGGAATTCACATCAGAACGGCGCATTATACACAAATGCTGATTTAACAGCGGGGCGCGAAAATAAGCGACTTCTCGGGGGTTAAATAGACTGAAGGCAAGGAAAAGATCGGTCTCAGATGTATTATTGAGTGAAGTGCCCCTTTAACTGAGAGAAGCCAAGGAAGACAGAGAGTTAGAGGAGGATAGATCAAGGTAACAGGCTGATGGATGGCTCATAGATTTATCAGAGGCAAAGAAGTAGGGAGAGTGAGATGATGGTGAATTAAAAAGTGTTTCTTTGTAAGTGTGTGAGAGAGGTAGGGTGAGAAAAGGGGAAAATCTGGAGTGTCTGTAGCATCTGTGCTTTCAAGTATTGGTTTACTTGTCAGATTATGTACAAATAAAACACATTTGAAATAGAATTTTCAAGCATGAGCGCAGAGACAGAAATATTCAGAGAGGGGGGGAGATGTGAATCTGTTTTGATCGGGAGAGACTTTGACTAGTGGACGCATTAAAAAGACAGAAGAGCATTGAAATGTCTCTAATACTTGCTGTTGACATCCGTCTCCTCAACACACAGATCAACACACATACACGTAGATGTATGTTTCTTCTATGAACTTTTGACTCGTCCTCGAAGGAATGGAGACAGAAAAGTTCACATCTCGAGGAGCGTGTTTGATCATTTGAAACTAGATCATCGCCTATAAATATTGCAAAAAACACTTGATCAAAATCATGGAAACAGGAGGAGAATAGAGATTTTGACAGCCCCACAGCCCAAACCTTAATTTTCTCCACCCATTTATCCATCCATCCATCTTCACCTGCTCCCATCAACTGATCCATCTGCCATTCCCTCTGTCATTCCATCAATCACCCATCCATTCTTCTTTCATCCACTCAATTTGGGATATTATCCACCCATTTCACTTCACCTGCCCTAAATTCCCCCATTAGCTCTCTCATTTATCTCTCATAATCATCAAACCGTCCATTAGTCCATTGTCAGCCACGTCCAGGTACCTGGTATCTCTCGGCCATTACGGATCCAGCGCAGGGTGGCAGCTGGCTTGCTGCGAGGTGACATACAGGTGAGCTCCACCTCACCGCCCTCCACGGCCTCTTGCTTCACCTCCACCGTGGGCGTCTCCGGGGGCACCAAAACAGAAAGCGTCGCCACCTGGTGGTGCGTGGCATCCGTGTAGAGCTGGCAGAAGTAGCCACCCTCATCCGAAACACTGACGTTGGTCAGCGTGATGCGCACCAGCCGTGGCGTGAAGAGCACCATCTGGAAACGGTCGTCCTTCAGGGCTGGAGGTGGATAAAGATGATGGAGAGAGTGGAAGTGCGGTGGAGGTGGAAGTGGAGGGCGGAAGTGAAACGGCATGGGATGGAGTTGGGGAGTGGGGAGAGGAAGATGAGGTGGGAGGGAAAGCAGGGAGGTGTGATGGGAGAGGAGGTGGGGGGTAAGAGACAGGAAGACAAGGAGAGGGAAGGTGAGTACATCAGTCACTTGGAGAAACATCACAATCTGTCTGTGAAGTGAGATCAAATTAAAATAAATGCTAAACACTGTATTCATGTAAAAAAAGAGTAATGGCAAAAACAGAATATATATATTTCACCCTGGGTCAGTGTAATTGATTCATTTTTTGGAAAGCTTCAGGGACAGGCAGAGCTTTAAGAATTGCTGCTGAGTGTCATATTAAAGAAGTTGCTTCAACACATTTTACCAACGGGCTTTTTCCTGCTTCATTTTTTAATTTGTTTTCAGATGAGAAGCCCCTCAAGAAGTGGGTTTGTACCTCACACAGAAATTCACTTATTCCCTTTTAGCAGGCTGCAGGTTCTTTACAAAGGGGAGTTCTCTGGTCACTTACAGAGCAAACAGAGCTAGATAATCAGACTGGAAATGCATCTTTGGTCTGATGTGTATGTAAGCTGCTGTAGAAAGTAATTACATATGGATAATGAAGGTATGATAAACCCATGGCAGTGGTTTAGATATTTTTAAAAGCTTCAGTGCTTTAAGACACTGCAAGAGCGAGACCTTGTAGATCAGTGGTTTTCAAACTTTTTGTGTCCAAGGCACACCTGTTTGAGTTGTGACATGAAATCCAAACATGTCGTTAATGAATTTAAAACATAAATTTTAAGGTCAAGAAAGTCATACTTTGTGGTAAAACTGTTGAGATATAAGCTTTTGAAAAAACGTAATTACAAAGACTACACAGGAGGCGCTCGCGTATGTGACGTCATAGCTTTCGCTCACTTCCAGCAGCTTGGAGTAACTGCAACCTGGCACAAAACACACAGACATCTTCAATCATAAATCGATTAATCATAAAACAGTGGAATTTCAGCGGGGAGGCCAAGCTGCAGGAAGCGAGCGAAAGCTGTGACGTCACATACGCGACCGCCTCCTGTGTACTCTTGAGTCTTTTTAATTAAAAAGCTTATAGGCTATCTCAACAGTTTTACCACAAAGTATGACTTTCTTGACCTTAAAATGTATGTTTTAAATTCATTATCAACATATTTAGATTTCATGTCGCAAATCAAACGGGAACAAAAGATAATATTGCTCTCCCCATTCACTGCCATTCATATTTTTTCCAATCTAAGGTCCCATGAGCTCTACCGGAAGGGGCGTTACTTCGGCACTCTATACAGTCGGACATTCTCTGCCTGGACGTCCATTGAAATGCACTACAGAAAGCCAGTTTTGTTCGGTTTTATGAGCTTTTTCTGAGATGTGAAGTTTAAAAATGGCCAAACGGTGTGCATGGGGTACATGCAACTCCGACACAAGGTATCCTGAGAGGCTGGGCGACGAAGTGTATTTTTTACCCGTTCCTAAACCACATCTCAACCGAGAAAAGTGTCTCCTTTGGATAAAGTTGTGTGGTAACGTTAGACCACAACATCAACTCAACGTGAATAAGATTAACAATGATGTCTACATCTGTTCTAAGGTAAGTCAACATCATGTTTGAGGCAACATATTGTCACTTTGTTGGAAATAAATATAAAGCAGAGCTGCCAAGCGTCACGCTTTGAGTGTGACAGTCACGCAATTTGACCCATTCTCACACCACACGCCACACTTGACATTTCTCACGCTTATATTTCACCATTCAATACTCTATATTTATTTTTTTATGATAATAAACTTTGGTCCTCGCGGCTTGCCGTAGTTCGAGTAACTCTGATTGACTGACCGAGATAACCAATCCAAGACCAATCCATCAGCCCTTTGTGCCTAAATCTAACCAACCACGGAAGGCACCACGCAATATAAACTAATCAGAAGCAACGTAAGGCAGGTCTTGGCGTCTCTAACTATCTTTCACACAAAACAGCGCCGACATTTAAAACCCACTCGACGTTCTCCTGCTAGAAGACGGACGGTAGGTAACTACCCAATTTTGTTCACTGTTGATTTGCTGTTTCTCCTTGAGTTTCCTAGTTAATATGTACTGTTTTAAGGCTGCTATAAGTCTATCATTGTCCTGTATTTGTTGCAGAGCTGTGTAACATTTATTTGACTCTTCTCTTGGCCAGTTCACACTTGAAAAAAAGAGACTCTAACGTTAGTCTCAATGTGTGTGTGTGTGTGTGTGTGTGTGTGTGTGTGAGTTACAGACTTGTAAATATCAATTTAGACCCCCCTAAAGCAGTGTTTCTCAAAATTCTAAATTTCAAGGTCTATCCTTAACTCTGACAGTGTACGGTTCCATTTGTACACTGTCAGAGTTACAGACCTTGTAAGGGTCAATTTAGACCCCCCTAAAGGAACCCACAGAGTCCCTGGAATCCACTTTGAGAACCACTGTAAAACAGTATTCAATCAAACAGTAACATGTAGCTATCTTTTGAAAGATGCTAGGTAAGAGGAAGAGACAGCAGAGAGATCTGCTGTCATTCTGGGCAGTGCCAGCGACAGCCCCCCCTTATGCACCCCCTGAAAGTGAGAGTGCAGAGGGCACAGAAGAGACAGAAGATCAAGAGAGATCAGAAGAGATTGAGGACAGTGAGGACGAAGATGTAGAAGAGATACAAATTGAGAACACAGAGACAGAGGATGAGACAGAAGAGCCAGCAGAGAAAACAGTGGAGATGAGAGTAGACACAGGGAAGAAGCAGAAGGCCAAGAGTGGAGCAGCCATCTACAGGTGCACTTTTTAAAGGGAGTGGACAGCAGAATGGCCCTTCATCACTGTAGGCACAACCACCTCCTACTTTTGGTGCTCTATATGCAGACACGAGAACAGCTGTGCCCATCAAGGAAAGGCAGATATCACAAGGCATATAAAAAGCTGGCATGGAGGTGAGGACATCAGTCTTCAGGTATAAATCGACGTTAAAACAGGCCAAATTGATGTTAAAAAAGGCCAAATTTTTTCCGAACGCATCATGACACTAAAGTCTCACTCTTGTCATTTTCTGAAACTTGGCAGCCCTGATAAAGTCTAATATAAAGTCTCTATAACATCTCTAGCTAACGTTAGCTAAAGTTAGCCTAACGTTAGCTCCTAGCTGCGCTGTTTATCATGTCACCTTGTTTGCTAGGAGTTCATTAGCCTATTTTGTTCTAGTTTTTGTACTTTGGTGATCGTACATCATTGTTAGCTGTTGTCCAAAGGGCTCTAGTTAAGCTAACGTTAACTTCTGGAGCTTAGCATCATTAATTTATCTGTAATCGCAGAGATAACAAAGGTTGGCAAATGTTATACTGAATGATTCAGTGTAAATACTGTGGTATGGTAAAAAGGCTGTTATCCTTTTCTCATATTCTGAGCCAAAAACCTTAACTTCAGTGGCACTTTGATGCACAAAAAAAAACAGGTTAATTTAAAAACAAACCTAACTGACAGATACTTTCCGTCTGTTTTCTCTCCATGTTATGATGGATGGATGTAGCTGCTTTAAAGCTAACTCTTGACAAAGCTATTTTGAAGCTAATGCTTGGCTTCTGGCTTGTTTGTCCATCAATATGGACATAATTGCCACTGATGGCTAATTTAGTGAGCTAAAATTTAGTGAGTTACAACTTAAATGTCCCCGAGGGGGCAATTTGACATAGTCATGAGTACAACAAAACAGACAGTACAGTACATAACACAGAGTATCCAGTACCACACACTGTCAGGGGAAATCATGGAAAATGAGTGGTCACTGCTGGTTAAGATAAGCGATAGCAGACGGGGCAAAGGACAATCTGTAACGCTTAGTGCTGCATTTAGGGAGGCAAAACATCCGCCCTGATGGAAAACTCAACATGGAGAGGATGTTGAGAGTCTGAGCTTTAGAGGTGACCCTCTCTTCATACAGACACTGTAGGTTATTTAAAGTAACACCAGTGATCTCACAGTACAACTTGACCAATTTTTCCAAGGCTCAGATTACCAAACCAACAAACACTGTCAAACGAAAGAACAGACTCATGATTTCATGATTGTCCTATCTACATTGAAACTCCTCAGCTTTCTTAAAAAGAGCAGGCATTAGTTTGCTTTCTTGCAGACAGTGGTCACATCAAAATACAACTTGTCATCAAAGACACTGCCCAAATACTTGTGCTGCTGCACTGCTGCCACTGGGTCCCCCTTGATCACACAAGGAGCAGAAAGGCAGGGCCTCCTCTGGTAATCAATAAACTCTCATTGGTCTTAATGTGGAGGAAAAACTGGTCACACCAATTAGCATTCATCCAGTACTGGACCATGAAGAGGGCTTACAAAACAGTGTGATCCGCGGACTTAAGGACAAATCTTGATACATGATTACTCTGACATTCATTTGTGTGTAAACAAATAAAAGAAGAGAAAGAACACAGGTTGCAGAGACAGTGGTGTATAACAATAAATTATTTCATGCTGTTTGTTGGCGACAGTTTAAAGTAAATCCTTTATTTCTACAACAGAAACTTAAGCAATTAAACATTTGTGACAATTCCTTTTAATTCTTGGTGCATGGCTGCATCTTTACTGTCCATTTATCAAATCCCACTTTTTTTAATTACAGTGGCCTACTTACTTTTAAAGTAACATATATTTGATTTTCTTATTTGCAAGTTGTTTAAACAGGATTGTAGAAGGTGACAAGAAAAAACTTTTGTTCGTTGAATAAAATGCCAATTAAGCTTTTTTTTAATTATTATTATGGGGTTAATAATTTATTAATTAAAGTAATAATTGACAGATTAATCGATTATCATAGTATCTGTTACTTGCAGGCCAAGTCAGTAACAGATCCAGCAGTAGCTGAGCATGGCATGTGAACTAGCTGGGTCGGCAAATTAACAGGTTTGCTCAGAGAGTAGGTAGCTTGCCTCTGATAGTGATAAGAAAGAGATAAAGTCCTTTAAGACTGCTGTCTTGTGACGAAATCGGTTGTTGGCTTTGACAAAGACATAGGCTCTTGCAGCAGGTCAGTGGTCCTTTTTTGGCGTGTTACCTGCACCATACTAACTGGCTTGGTTGTTTTCTAACCAGAAATCAGCTGTCAATGACTACAACACCAGGGATCAGCAGAGGTCTGGTGTAGAGGTTTGCACTGTCCTCAAGAGGTCTAGAGGATAGTGCAAACATGCACCACCTACTGGGGAGTCATATCAGTTTTTAGCAAGTGGAGAGAATTCACATCACCTGTGGATGTACGCTGATGTTGCCAGTTCACAGGCCAAGAAAGTGACAGCTGCTGCAATTGCTTGCACTTCTCTTGCTGATAAGGGTGCAGGTTAGATTAAAACTACAGGTCCAGAGTTGCAGGGCTGAACATGCTGCTCTGCAGTTGAGTGACACTAGCCGGGCCTGGTTGCAGGCACTTTGCATCACTAACAGCATGCATTCATGTTAATTAATGTCTATATTTACAGCATATTTAACATTTTCTGTTTATCTTTGAAACTATGGTGCATTTACCTTTTCTGCAAGGGGTAATTGGCAAGTACATCATGTACAAGAGAAGCAAGGGCTGCTTTAATTGAGTGGTATGACATTTTCAGCTTTGGAATCAGTCATTGCTAAGCCTCAAGATAGTTTGCTCTGCATTAGCAAACAGTCGTTTCTATCTCCCACAGTCTGGAACGGGAGGCGAGTTTTCACCACCCTCTAATTTGTGATGTCACTCCGGTGGACAGCACTGCAGAGGAAAAACTGCAAAACACTGGAGAAATAGTGGCTGTGACAGCACCCCGGACGATTTTCTAGAATTGATAGTGCTGCTAAATCTAAAGCTCAGTTTGATATAAAAAGTTCAGAGAGAGTTTGCAAAGTCAGTCTCGATGGAGCAGCTCCAGGCTGCGCATTGATACAACATAACAGATGTCTTGGTTCTCTCATTTCCAGCTTTGAGGGAGCATGTTGTTCATTTTCCCGAGCACTGATTGGACTATCCTAAACTAGAATGTATTCATTCATTCTCTTTGTAAGTGCTTTGCTTTATTCCTCTGTAAGCCCATTTCTAATTAGTGTCTGGCATTTTTATTGTTGATCTTATTAGGTTTTAATCATTATTGTTTTACTCGCTGTGAAGCACTTGGTAACTCTTTTGAAAACCGCTATGCAAATAAAGCTCATTGCACAAGCAAAAATTATTTTAGGAAAGCGATTAAACTGAGCAGTGCTGCTCTTTGAGTCAGTGTGAGACAGGCTAAATGCTACAATTGTACATAGCGTAAACACTGCAATCTAGACTATGAAAATTAACCAAAGATTGGAAACAAAGAGTAAAAACACATCAGCTTTCTAAAGTCTACAGCCAAACATGGACCTCAGCCCAATGAGCTGCACTTGCTAACCCCATAATGCACAAAGGAAAAAGAAAAGAAAGCACAGAGAGGATGAGAAAAGTTGAACATCCAACAATTTTTCTTTTGTTACTCAAAGAAACAGTGAAATCAATGGCGAGAAAAATGCTGATAACAAATAACGCTAATAACAGGCTGTGGGTGACAGTGGCTCGATGTCCATAGATTCTCATTGGAGACTCACTTTGCATCGACTTGACTGTGAAACCTCTCCCTCACTCCCCGCCTCTATTCTATTCGGTACCTCTCCTCGCTCCTTTGTGTTTGCTTTGGTTCACGCAGGGAACAGCACACACTTCCCTGATGTAACAACCAGCCATCTCGCAGCATAATTCATCACAACACAGACACTACAGTATAGATATTGGCTTTGCGTGTTCGCGTGTGTGCCAGCGAGAGTGGAGGAGGAAGAAAGAATGAGAGAAATAGTCTAATATAGCCACATAATGCGGCAGGCGGGGAAAAAAATTGTATAGATAGAGACAGAAATCCACAGGGGACTGAAAGAGCGGCCTGGAGCGATGGAGTCAGTCCACTCCTCCTGGAAGTACACCACACTAATCTCTCCACCCCGCCCCCAAAATTTCCCCTCCACCGGATGACGGCGAGAGCATTGTCAGAGAGCTATTCCCCACAGATAGGTAAATCTTTTTTTCCCTCGCTGCACTAAATGGCAACTAAATGTCAGACTTCTGTTCAAGTCCAAGTTCACCTTTATTGTCCTATCTCATTTGCATGCTGAGGAGAGTTGGCAATAGGGGGAGAAAGAGAGATATGGACCACTGAGGAGAAAGGGTCCATTTGGTTAGTTCCACCGCTCTATTATAGCTATCAGTCCCCACAATCTCATAAAACACACCCCTGGCTGGTTGCTCACTTGCAAAACAGGCAGCCTAATTCACAGCACTTACAGCAGCACCTCAATTTGGGCAGTTAGAGTGGAATGGCTCGGCACAGAAAAGGCCTCAGTTTGTTAGCCTGATATCTGGGCGCCAGATGGGCAATAGGCAGAAATGGAAGAGCCCTACAGCGAGTGATGGAGCAAACGTGGAGGTAGAGAGAGCCAGAGTGAGATGTAATTTACGCTCCCAGAAAATGTCCCCCAACGAGGCTTTTCAGTGCTTACGGGAGCCAAATTAGTTACGGGAAGCCATCTATACTTTATACCTTGCCTAACCTTTGGATCATTTCCCAGTGCTGTCTCTCATTCTGCGTAGCCCGCTGCTGCTTTTCCTTATTCTCTCTGTTGCTGTGTCGTTCCTAACCCTCCACCCATCCTCTCATTCTCCCCCACTCTTTTCTTCATTCTCTCTCATTTTCTCTTTCATTCTAGCTTTCGCAGCCCGTCTTCCTCCTCGCTCTGATTAGGCTTTGTCGCGCTTTCCGAAGGGTGCAAGTCCGTGTCTCGTGGGAGAGCATACGGGGCGGCTCTGTTTAAATACTTAATGGAACTTACCAGCAGTGCTGATCTAATAGAATTGGGGGGAGAGTTGAAAGTAAGGTTTCCAAAAGCAGCGACCTCAACTACCCAATTAAGGCTGCTCCGTGATCGAGGAGACTAACAAGTGAAGAAAAGGTGTGTAGAACAAAAGTATTTGAATGCCGTACCAGTGAACAGCGGTAGCACCTCTTTTGTCTTTGGTATTTTTAGTCTGATCTCGGCGTACTGAGCAGAAAATCTTCAGTGACTACCGCTTTGACGGAGACTGTTCCCGAGGGGAGAGTGGGAGTCTGATTGTCGAATAAATGTAATTACAAGTGCTGGAAGTTGTAATGATAAGAAATGGGAAAATGTGTGGAATGGAAATTTTCATGTACAAAAATATCACGTCATATGTCACATATGTGACATCTCTCTCTCTCTCTCTCTATATATATATATATATATATATACAAGCCCTTGAGTTGCAAGACCTTGGATGAATTTTCTGTTGTTAAAAACACAGGTTCAAGTATGCTGGAGCAGTGCTTAGACAGTCTGAGCATGGTCTATTTTCATATAGGATAGTCAAGTAAAAATATTCCCCCCTCTGGATCTGTCATCTGTTCATCTTTTTGAAACTTCCACAAGTCATTTCCTTTAACCACACTGCTATCACTGAGCATGTCTACCTACGACTACATCACAGTACTTGCACTTGAATTTAATTTTCCATTTTATATGCTGGAAAGATAATGAACATGCAGCCATGTTAATACGATATTCAACCAGCTTTGCACCATCACAATGTGAGTAGTGTGTGTAAATGAGCTATGGTAAGCTACCCTCCATCTTACCAACGCCCAGATCTCCCTGCTCATCTCTCAGCTCAAATCTGCTGGATGACACCTTTTGAGTTTCGCTGGCTGTAGGGCTGTTGCTTGAACTACAGATTGTGCTTCCACATTACCGTACGCCTGCCACCGTGGACACAAAGAGTAAAGATGCTGATCTAGAGAGAGACCCACTCCTCTCTCTTTCTCTCAAAGGCAAACCAAAGTCTGATAAAACTGCAAAACTAGGCAGTTCTGATCAAATATCAACCAAGTTTCTGTTACAGTATTGCATATTTCTCTCTTAAAATGTCTTTTGGGACATATTTTAGTGCACTGTTTGGCTGTAATAGGAGAGTTTTTGAACAGGAAGTGTTTCTTGTGTTGTAAAAATGGAGGCTGAAACAACTGAGATGATGCATTATACACATTTTACGCAATAAAAGTAAGCAGTGTTGATCAGTGTTGGGCAGTAACAGTACAGTAATAATATTGCTTTTTTCAATAACAAGTATTGAAACTAATTACTAATAAAATTTCAGTAATAATATTACAGTAACTCTAAAACCAAACAGCTCGTTACACGATACTTTTATTACATCACTCCTGACTTGACAACACCTTAGCAGACTCATTTTAGTAATTTGCACTGCGCAAACACGTCACAAAGCAGCAAGCTAGTTGGAAACACTTTAGTGGCTTGAAATATTCCCATTAATTTGATTTTGTTGGGTGGAAAGAAGACAAGAACACTGCTGCTTCAGGTAGTCGTACTAAAACTCTTTCCACTGCAAAAAACAAACCCCAAACCTCAGATTTGAAACACTTCAGCTACTACGTCCAACAGCACAACAAAGTGAAGCTCCAGGAAATACATCCCACCAAAACCAAAGGTGAGCCTCCTTGGCTGCGGTGGTCGGCTGTGGCCCTGCAACACAGCAATGGCTTAGCAACCAAAACTGGATTTTAATCGTGGACAGCTGTAGCTCCAAAGAAGTAATGTAGCTTGTGGCTGGATATGTTGTGGATGAAATGTTGCTCCATGGCAGAGCCTTGGGAAAATACTGGTCACAGGCAACAGAAAGCCCCCAGGTAATTAGAAGCTATCTAGCTTTAGCTACACTTACCAGCGTTTACTCTGACATTCACGCAAAGGCACACATCTGAATTTTGGGGAGATGCACAATTACCAATTTTATGGGGTGTAACAGAAAAATGATGTACAAGTAGTGTAAGGAATTACTGTTGGCAGGGAGTAATGAGTAATATTATTACTTTTAATAAGAGTAACAATTAATATGTTACATTTTTAGAGTAATGAGCTAAATACTGGTGCTGATCAAATATGTGCCAAGATTCTGTCACTGCGTTGCCTATTTACTTGCCAGCTGCCATATTGCTTCCTGTGTCAAAACAGCCAAGCTCTCTGTTTTCCTCTGGTCATGTAGCACCATTTTTCAAAAAGTATTTGCATCTTTCCACTGCATAGACAGCCCAGTTTTATGAAGAGACAGTTTTCTTTCCAGCAGTGAAATACTTCTTTAAGGCTGAGTGAGACTGGCACTTGCATGGTCCTTACAGCTGAGGCGTTCTTTATTTATCACAAGCTCAAAGCCATGAGACAAATACAAACACCATTATATTTGGAACTAAAATTTTGGCTGTCTGATGCTGTCGTCAGTGCAAATCAATTAAATCCAATTACACTGAATTCTTGAATAACCGTTCAAAAATATGGCCTGAGCAACAGTAGCAGATTGAGATTAAAATAATTATGTGCAACAGTATATTATAAGCGGCTCTGGAACTCAGCAACATTCAGCCCGAGCAGCTTGAGTGAAGTTAGCTCAGCAAACAGACTCTCTAAGAGTCTAAATCATGCTGGGAAATTAGCACCTGTCACGCAATTACAACAGCAGAACAATCCTTTCCGGGATTGTTACTAATCAAAACTATTTTTGGAGCAGCGTGTCAGCACTGACCATTCAGTGAACTGAGAGGATCAGATCTTGGGATGAAGACAGAAAAGACACTGTTGAAGAGTTTGAACAATGTCAAGCTCCTCGGATCACAGGTGAGCAGCTGCTCTTTCAACAGGATTTGGGGAATCAGGTTGACTTCTGTGCCAACCTGTTTGAGCCTGTCTATGCAGAATCACTTCAGCTGTGTTTTGATGTAAAACGGGAAAAACCTTGCAAGAGAATGGCATTATTAGCATACAATACAATGTGAGCTCAAAATCCTGCGTGTGTGCAGATTTGTGCTGTTCCTCATAGCCTCAGTGTACTTATCAAAGATTTAGGTGATAGGATTTTGTTAGTGTTTGCCAAGTTTATGCCTATTTGCATAAGTCAGTGGTGTTAACATGAAATAATTCCCACTAAATCCAGCATGTGCTTTGTTTTTATGCATATTTTTTTTTTGCATACAATATAACATTCACAGCCAATTAGTGGTATTACTGATTTGGCACAATGTATGAATTACTTAAAACCAAAGCTTTGATTGAGTTGTTGGGCTGATGTTGTCTTTTAATGCTACAGTTGGTACCTTTCGTGAAAATACTTTTAGTCATTGTTGGAGCCATTTCTAGCAAGTCCTAGTTTCCTATTATTTTTAGGTCACACAAATGTGTCACCTGACCTGGCATCTTGGGAACCTTTTATTAAAGGCAGGTGTGCTGAAGTGAGTGTAGAACCTGGAAGACACCACGGGGGTACAGTCTTTAACCGCCATGTGTTTGGCCAATCTTAGTTTTTATTGTTTGCTGAAGTCGCTTAATACCCCATTGATTTGAACTTTGTTTTTCTAAAGGCCTCTTTATTTGGGGAATTTTGTTTTCATTATTTTTTTCTTTGAAAGCGACAGTCAAGACAATCAGTCCATAGCGTCCTGGATCATCAAACAGTGAGTAAAACTAAACCAAAGACAGTGAGTTCATCATATCTCCTGTTATGGTGTCTGTGGCCATCCATATTTGCTTAAAAGTGTCACTACATCCAAGTATTACATGACACAGATAGTCTGAAAATCATGTATGTCCTCCTCATCCTATTGCCTCTATGGCATTCACTAGAATCTATTACGGCTGAAAGAAAACAACCAAGCTGTCAATCATGTCAAATGTTTTCAGGAACCTATTTCATTGTACTGGTTAGCTGTAGAATGAGAACCTTTGTGACTCGGTTGCCATGATGGAAATAGTCAAGCGACACATCAAGCACTGCCCACCGGCCAGTGCAAACATTCTCATTCTACAGCTAAACAGTACACTAAGATGTGTTTATGAAAACATCTGAGGTGAGAAATAGGTAATGCAGTTACATAATCTCTATTTAGATTTGATCAGTGCTGCCTAGTTTGACAATTTGACTGCAATTTATGAGCAGTGACCGGGGCGGCAGTAGCTCAGTCCATAACTGGAGGGTCACTGTTTCAAGTCCCCATCCAAACCAAATATGGAGCATGGACTGGTAGCTGGAGAGGTGCCAGTTCACCTCCTGGGCACTGCAGAGGTGCCCCTGAGCAAGGCACCAAACCCCCAACTGCTCGGGGCGCCTCTCCAGGGGCAGTCTCACTTGACATCTCTCCATATAATGCATGTATAGGTCCTGTTTGTGCATGTGTGTGTATTTCGGGCCTGTGTGTACATGACAACAGAGTGAAAAAACTGAATTTGCCCTCAGGGATTAATAAAGTATATGAAATTGAAATGTATAGGATTGACAGCTGCATTAGAGAGTCCTTGCTTTTATTCACGTGTGGTAAGGCTACTTGAAGCAATATGAGGCAGCAGAGGAATCTGATTTTTTTCATGTACTATTGTGTGGCTATAAGCTATTTTATTTTATAAAAGTTACCAAATTTTCAAACGTGAGCATCCTAAACTTTTTGAATATATCCAAATTCACCCTCTTGCCACACAGTTTCAGACAGCCTTAAGCCCGAACTACCGTCTTAAGAAGTTTATTACATAGATTACATAGGACATAAACTATTGCTACACTAAAAACATAATACAAAATTTTGCTCCAATTAAGCTGCCCACACGTATTTCAAAGGCTGTGTTTAATATCCTTGAACATTGTTCTTATGCTCAAAGGTTTCCTAGCAGCACTAGAATAAAATCAGGCTAAGGTGGCAGCTTTCGCCTTTAATTAGTTAGGAAAAAACAAGCAGTGTTTGCCTACCCCGAGGCCCTCAATGAAATCTGCCTTCATTATAATATTGGTTACAATGATAATTTGCCATAAAGCTGCCTTTAAAAAAAACATGTGATTGCCAAGGCCATGCTCTAATGAGGAGATGTAATAAGTTCTGATCTCATCACAGGGGTTAAAAGTGGATTATGCAGAGAGCTTTGAACTATGCTTTTAAAACAGTTAAAGCAGTCACACTGTTAGGGCTGAGAGGAAAACCATCATCCAAATTAACTCTGGGGTTATCTGACTTTTTAATGTGGAATCGCTTCAAAGGCAAAGTGAGGACATTTGCAATAAGAAAAATGTAAAGTGCAAGTGTTGGTGAGTCACTGCTAATGTGTTTAAAAGGCTGGCTTCAAATGGAACTGGGGGCAAATGCACACACAGATGGATTAAGTTTGTCTGCAGAGACAAATGTGCGCGCAGCTACACACCTCGCGTGCCGTTGAAGAAGAGGGTCTGCCGGCGGGGATTCTGGATAACCACGATTGATCCATCGTAGTTCTGCAGGCGGCAGGAGATCTGAGCCGTACCTCCCTCCAAGACTGTCACATTCTCCGCCTGCACCGCCTGACAACGGGCTGTGGGAGAGAAAGATGGACGTTAATGTAGTGACACAGAGGGTGGACGATGGAGAGGAAGAAAGAGAGGGTGAGGAGAGGAGAGGGACAAATAGGAGGAACAGATGGGGAAGAAAAAAAGATGTTCAATCTGCACTGCATTTGAGACAGAACTTTTCAAAATAAGGTAGTTAAAGCATCCTTCATTTACTCGCTATTCATCATATGGACACAAGGAGAGGGGGAGGAAAAGAGGGGAGGAGACAGAGTGATGGAGATAAAGAGATTGAAAGCGAGAGAAAAGACACTGAAGGACTCAACAAGTAAAACACGGTCCTTATGAACAATGTGTTCTCATGATTATAATAGGGATGATTATAATTACTGTTATTCATCTTGATACGTGCACAAGCGTAGACACGCAAACAGGCCTACTGCCGCTGGCTAGTCTAACAGAATGCATCAACACACACATTTGAATACATAATGCCTTATTAAATCTCTAAGTGGCTGTCGGTCTTGAATTTAGACACACACCAGCTCACACACACATGAATGGACACACACATGGGCCGACACACAAGGCGATGGCGGGTTGGACTGCGGCCCTGCCACCACCTGTGTGTATATTAATAGTTTATACTGCGTGTCATGGTATGAAACTGTGATCGCCTTGGTGTGAAAGCTGGCCAGAGAGCAGAGCGGTGGGACCATGGTGTCAGCCTCCGATGCACTTCACACATTCTTAGTGCCATTTCTCATCCAGGTGCTAGCTAAACCAATTGATTACACTCCATTATCCTGATGTAATGGTTCTTATTACAGGTATTTGGAAAGTGCTGGGAGGGGATCACTCACCATTTACATCCATACACACAGACACCTGTATGAACATTCTTATGAGTGCAGCTGTTCTCATGCACATACACCTAAGAAAGGTAATGCACCACAATTCATATATAACCTGCATGATGTAGCAAGTCATGTATAACCTCAGCAAGGCTGCTTTTATGTGAGTGATGACGGGAGTAAAGAAGCCAGTAGTATGAAGACTGAAAGTCCGCTTAGGGAGGCAGGTTGGGGTGGTGGATCGGTCAAATAACACATGCGTTCACCCAGGAGACACTCAGTGTGTTTGTAACCATGTGAAACCCCTCGGTGGATTATGAGAAAGTGGCCCCCTGGACACAGATATGCAAAAGGCCCCACAACCTCTCCTACACAGGAGCAAGACACACAGACTTTGTGCTGGTTTTGCCTCTTTTTTGTTGTTTTGTGTCTGTCTGAGGGAAGTTTGTGTCTTTTTTGGTTGTTTTGTGTCCTTTCGTAATCATTTTGTGTCTTTTTCTAGTCGTTTGGTGGCTCTTTGTAATTATTTTGTGTTTATTTGTAGTCATTTTGTGTTGTTTTGTAGTCATTTTGTGTCCTTTTTGTAGTCATTTTGTGTCTCTGAAGTCATTTTGTGTCATTTTGTAGTCATTTTGTGTTGTTTTGTAGTCATTTTGTAATCATTTTGTTTCTTTTTTGTAGTCATTTTGTGTGTCTTTGTAGTCATTTTGTGTTTCTTTGTAGTTATTTTGTGTTTATTTGTAGTCATTTTGTGTCTTTTTGTAGTTATTTTGTGTTTCTTTGTAGTCATTTTGTCTCTTTCGTCATTTTGTGTTTACTTGTAGTCATTTTGTGTCTCTGAAGTGAATTTGTGTTTATTTGTAGTCATTTTGTTTCTTTTTGTAGTCATTTTGTGTTTACTTGTAGTCATTTTGTGGCTCTTTGGAGTCATTTTGTGTCTTTTTGTAGTTATTTTGTGTCGTTTTTGTAGTCATTTTGTGTTTCTTTGTCGTCATTTTGTGTTTACTTGTAGTCATTTTGTCTCTCTTTGAAGTCATTTTATGTTGTTTTGTAGTCATTTTGTGTTTATTTGTAGTCATTTTGTTTCTTTTTGTAGTCATTTTGTGTTTACTTGTAGTCATTTTGTGTCCTTCTCTAGCCATTTTGTGTCTTTGTAGTCATTCTGTCTCTTTGTAGTCATTTTCTGTCATTTTGTACTCATTTTGTGTCCCTCTCTAGCCATTTTGTGTCTTTGTAGTCATTCTGTGTCTCTTTGTAGTAATTTTCTGTCATTTTGTACTCATTTTGTGTCTCTTTGTAGTCATTCTGTGTCTCTTTGTAGTAATTTTCTGTCATTTTGTACTCATTTTGTGTCTCTTTGTAGTCATTTTGTTTCTTTTTGTACTCATTTTGTGTCCCTCTCTAGCCATTTTGTGTCTTTGTAGTCATTCTGTGTCTCTTTGTAGTAATTTTCTGTCATTTTGTACTCATTTTGTGTCTCTTTGTAGTCATTCTGTGTCTCTTTGTAGTAATTTTCTGTCATTTTGTACTCATTTTGTGTCTCTTTGTAGTCATTTTGTTTCTTTTTGTACTCATTTTGTGTCCCTCTCTAGCCATTTTGTGTCTTTGTAGTCATTCTGTGTCTCTTTGTAGTCATTTTCTGTCATTTTGTACTCATTTTGTGTCTCTTTTTTGTTTCTTTTTGTACTCATTTTGTGTCCCTCTCTAGCCATTTTGTGTCTTTGTAGTCATTCTGTGTCTCTTTGTAGTAATTTTCTGTCATTTTGTACTCATTTTGTGTCTCTTTGTAGTCATTTTGTTTCTTTTTGTACTCATTTTGTGTCCCTCTCTAGCCATTTTGTGTGTCTTTGTAGTTATTTCGTGTCTCTTTGTGGGTTTTTTTCTTTTTTTTTCAGTTTTTGTAGTTACTTTGTGTCTCTTTTCAGTTCCTTTGTATCCCTTTTTGGTCTTCTTGTGTCTCTTCCTGGTCGGTGATTTGAGTGACATTTTGCAAATGAAGGCCGGGGGGGGCCTGACACTTTCGGCCCCTGGGGCCCGTTCAGTATTCCATCCACGGTGAAACCAAGTGAACGTTGAGTTAATTTGATGTACGTCATCACCATGTTTCTTTTCTTAAACCTGACCTACGTACATTCATGTGAAGTACGTAACGTCATTTGTCGGGTGCTAATTCGTTAGATATCATGCATGACCGTTGACGTAGGTTATCATATGAAGCATTGTATGAGGATGAGTTGGCATGTGCACGTGTTCCAGCAGGCACACACTCACAAATGAGGAAGCACACACGCTGAACTATGCATATATGCGGGCTGATGCAAATACTCAGAGAAACTTTCAAACATTATCTTTCAAACAAACTTGTCTGGCCCCTAAAACCAATATTTTTAGGCAAGGGGGCTGAGAAACAGCAGGGAGTCTCTTTGATGTTGCTGACAACCCAAGAGTCAGTAATGAGTAGGTTGATTATGCTCTGATTGGAGCACCCTCCGTGTTTGTGGGTCAGGCTGTTGACACGTCTCGGCTGAGTCACACCTCCCGCTGAGCACAATGGACACCAGGCTATGCCATATGAATTCAAATGATTTATGCACAATTAGCCATAAGGCTTCAGCCAGCAGCGGAATGTGATTGCCTTGAAGAGAGTACCAGCTTGCTGGGCTCCCTAAACTAGTATTTACCAATTTGCATCCCCATTTGCATTCCCTCTCTCCCTGGCAAAGTGTTGGCCGTGGGGAGGATTTAGAGGAAGAACGACATCAATATCGAAGCATGATGATGAAGCAGGCAATAAGAAGTGCCGATAAAGACGACGCGACTATATATATTTCACTGCTGGGTCTAGCAGTGTCTCTGAGCTCTGTAAAACACCTTCAGAAGGCAGGAAATGTTGTGAGACAAACAGATGGTGGCTGCCATAGCAGGATTTGCTGACTTGACTGCTTTGGGCCAAAATGAATGTCTATATCTGCAACTGAGTGTGTCTTGAGTTTCAGCGTGTGTGCGTCTGTGCATGCACAATAGGTGAGCATGTGCATCGGGTGTGCATATGCATTGGCTGGCATATTGCAATTAAGCTGCTTTGACATCATCTGATCCCGCCAAGTTCATCCAAATTTAATTCTCCCCTCGATTTTAATCTCTTTTAATGAAATACTCAAAGCCTACATATTCATCACATCAGGGGAAACAGAGAGACACAGTGGATATTGAACTAAAGACGGAAAGAAACCAAGAGGGGATAAAGACAAAGGGGACTCTAATACTCTATGGAACGGAGAAAAAAAATCTTGACAATTACCACTAATTGTAGTCATTATTGCTCCCATTCTCTGCATCAATATTGTGATTCATATCGGCGGCCATCAGGGCCTGCCACCGCCATCCCAATTATTTTTCTAATGGCTGTTATTACTCATCACCGTGGCAACCGGGCAAGGCCGCCATTGTTTTAAACAGTGTTAATTGTAATAGTGCTGCTGTGCATCCTGACAAAGTCAGTGCAGCGCCTGTGTGTGATTAGTGACCCATCAGAACCGACGGAGAAAGAGGGCTTCAAGTGGAAGAGTGACTCCAGACAAAGGAAGTGGCCAAAAGTTTGTTTCTGGGGAGAGGCCAGAAAAACTAATTAGCCGTCCATTTGCACACCCACTTCTCGTGACAGCTGTCACCCCTTCAAAGGAAATTAGCTGCAGTGGCATCGCAGTAGAGCGCAAAGAAAGGCGTCAAAGAGAAGTGAAAATAAAAAAAATCGACGCTGTTGCGAGCGGGATGGCTGGCATCCGTCGCCTGCTGAGAGATGCCACCCAGAAACACCTGCTGGCTGCTGCTGGATGATCAGTCTGGGCAAAGAGAACAGAGGGATGGAGAGACGGTGGGGGAGTGAGGGCTCTAACCAGGAAATGATAGCAGGGAGTTAGGAAGCGATGGCTTGGGTATAATAATGCAGCTGGCGGGGGCTGGACGGAATATACGAGAGATGACGCATATTCTCCCACTCCCGCTCATAACGCAGCTGGGTACAGCACTTTAGTTTGACTGTAGGTTTTATAGGCTGCCATTCACATCAAGGCCATGCGCCTGTGCTTCTGATCAGCAGCATAAGTATAGTACAGAGAGGGAATGAGAGGGAGGGGGAGGGAATCAACCTCTGTGACAGAGGTATTAATCTGGCCCCCATTAAAATCTGCGCCCATAATAAAATACTCCACAAGCGTCGAATCATATTAAGAGAGAATGCTGAGAGCAATCGATACCATGGTAGTGCACTGACTGCTATGATCAACGGATAAATAAAACAGGAGGGGGAACAACAACAATCACTTCTCTCTCCAACCAAGCGGGGGCAGTATTTCATAGCAGTGAATTGGTGCTCCTCATCATCCGAAATGCCTCTACCCCTGCTGTCACTGGGAAAAAAAAGGAGCCTTTATTTACAACAGCAATAGAGATCCGAGAAGGGCCATCATTTCAAAATACATAAACAAATAAATAAATAATAGGCGTGCAAATTCATAAGACAAGGCTGTTCGGGGGCCCCTCCTAATGGTCCCGCAATGGGGTTGAGTTATAAGCCGAGGGAGGCAGGGGATAGAGGGACAGAGGGAGGGGATGAAGGGAGGTGTGGAGAGTTAAAAGAGGGGGATTTGGGAGGCAGCCAGGTGGACTGCTGGCTCACCCTTGGTCACGGTAAATTCTAGAAACTGCCTCACTGGTGCAGGGTTAGCGGGCTGAATTACCGCCTTGCTGCGTCTCTCTCCCTCCGTTTCACTCTGCCCTTATTTCTCTCCCCCTCTCTCTCTCTCTCTGTGTCTCTGAGAGTGAAGAGAGGAAAAGACAGAACAAAAAAGGACAAGCCACATAAGAGATGAGCTGTCTCCATTTGCCCCAAACAAGCCCCCATGTATCCTTGAAGTAGTGCAGTCACTGTCTCCCTATTCATTATCTCTCATTATCTTTCAATTGGACGGGGGCCAAGAGCTTGTGTTTTCTTTGCATGCTGGCCACGGATTTACAAGGGAATCGATGCAGGAGAGTACAATGCACAACCCCGCATGCTATTACTGCTTTAATTAAAACAATAACAGCGGCTCATAGTTTCCACTCTTATGGGGTCGTCCGTTGGCATCTTCTCCATCTCTTCCCATCTGGATGTACATTTTTCCTGTTATCCCCCGAGCCTGCGAGGCGAGCCGGTTTCCACAGTATGTATGCAAATGAAGTTTGCGATGTTTATGTGTGTGTGTGGGTGTGTGTGTGTGTGTGTATGTGTGTATGCACACTTGCTCCAGGTTAATCACAGAGTTTTGCGGTGTACTGACTTTATAAAATAGCTGACTTTGAGGTTCTTCTCCTCCATACCTCCCTCTGCAGGCCCGCAACTCTCCCCCCCGTCCCCTCTTCCCCCCTCTCTCTCCTCTTCCCAGTCTAAAATTATCACTCCATCTCTCTGAGAGAGCCAGAACTCTGCCAATCAAATCCAGAGCAAGGGAAAAAAAAAATGCTCCCTCTATAAATAATACATAATCCTTTACAAATCTCGCTCTCGTCTCTCTCATTACCTTCGTTCTGTCGCTTTCTCCTGTCCTCCTTTTCTTTCGTTCTTATTTTTTTTAGAGTAAAACACCCCCATCCCCACACCCCTGCCTCCACTTAGTCCACAGCTCATAATTCTCTCCTCCCGCTGCATCTGTGTCTAATCTCATTCTCACCATCTTCTTTTTCCTTTTATTTAAACCCACAGTCTCTCCATCCCTCTCCCCCCTCTACCTCCTGCCTGATCTAATCCTTGATTCCTCCTCCCTCCATCAGTCCCTTCTCCTTTCTTCTTGTCCTCTTCCTCCTTCTCTACTGCCTTATCTTTCATTGCATCGCTCATCATGCATCTTCCTCATCAGCGCCGTCCTAAAGATGATCTCTTCCTCTCCCCAGGCCTCAGGAGGATTCTCGCAACTCTTTCTTTCTCTCCCCCGTTAGCTGCTGTCTCTTTGCTCTGTCTCTTCGCTCTTGTCCCTCCTTCCTTTTCTGTCTCTTTGCCCCCCCCCACCCCCCACCCCCCACCCCCCAACCGCAATAGTTTCCTTTCAAGCTGCAATAGGCTTTCATTCCCCTTGCAATCTCTCTTTCTCTTTTTCTGACTCAGTGGGAATCTTTTCCTGCCTCTCTGCTGGTTCTCCCTCCACACTCTCCTTCGCTAAATGTGATTTGTTCTGCAGCTCAAGTCTGCAGCATAATCGCGCTGTTTTTATAGTGTGCCGGGAGAGCGGAAGAGAGGGAGCAAGGGAAAGACAGGGGGGAAAAAAAAGTGAGAGGAGTGAATGGGACAAGAGGACAAAACAAATTATTGAAGCGGGAGACTGAATATCTCCAGTTTCTTTCTTCCCTTTTTCAACTTCTTCTCCACTTTCTCTTCTGTTAATTGCCAGTTATAGCTCTGCCCTCTCCCCACTTTCCATCCCTTTCTTTCTGTCTTTCTAAATCCCTCCCTCTCTTTGGCAGGAGCTCCAGACCCTCTCTCCATCACCCACTGGTGTTCTGTGAGCACCGCACTGCTAATCAGCAAAATCAGCATAACACTGTCTCTGCTCACTCTTGACCTCTCATTAGAAACATTTACTTTCATTCATTTATATATTTCACATCCTGCCTTTAACAGTCTGGCTTTGCTCCCCAGTCACACCGCCTCCACCCTTAGCATTAAAATTTGTTGTCTTCTTCCTCTGTCTCATCACCTCTTCCTTTTACCTCCTCCCCTCCCCTCCCGTCTCTCGGATCTCTCGTTTTGACCTTCGCATCTTTATGTCTCTCCGGCCCTTTGGCGTATTTCAATCACCTCTTCCCTCTCTTCCCCCATCCCCTCTTCTTCCCTCTCCCGCTGCATTGCATCTCCCTGAGCGCTCTCCTTTCCTCTTGTCCACCCATCCCATTACTTATTCTGCTCTCTTATTCACCTCCTCTTACCCTTCACAAACCACCGTCATCCTCCCTCTTTCCTTTCTCCCTCTCCTTCATGCCTCCCCTCTCCCTTTTTTCCTGACAGTTAAAGCTGGTTAGCTCTATCTACTGTGCAGCGTTTTATGGCCCGGGTCTGTCACAGCCTCAACAACCCTGCGACAATGGCCACCACACACACCCCAACAGCGGCTTAAAGGAAATTTACAGGGCTATTACATGACGGCTACCACACTGGAGATTCACCACAGCCAAAAGAACTGGTCTTAACACCCCTTCAAAATCCAGCACATGGCTGCCTTTCCTTTTGGTGTGTATGTGAGGGAGAGAAAATGTACGAGCATGTGCGTGCGTTTCAAAGTGTGTGCTTGTGACGATTGTGTACGAGAGAGTTAATGTGTGTGCACATTCAAGGACCGACACAAAACTGCCCTACTAGCATGAATTACATAACAACGCTGGCTGCCAAGACACAAACTCATTCTTTCTCTGTATCCCTCGCTCCCCTATTGTCACCCCCACCCAGCATCCCCCTCAACATCCCACAAAACACAATGTCCTTCTGTTGATCTAATATGCAAGGAGAAAAAAACTGAATTGAGATTTTGGCTGGCGCAGAGGAGAAGGTACTGTGCACAGCGGCACAACACTTGTTTACCAATGAGCAGCGGGGAAAGAACACCTTCCTGTAATAGATGCACAATAATAATAATGACAGGCGGTATTAATAGCACCTAGCAACTCTGCCACTGATCCCACTCCACTTCATGTACTGCTCTTTCTCATCTCTGCCTCGTGTTCAATCAATCTGACGACTCGTGGTTTCATATCTCGACCTCATGCAGCTCTTTTTAAAGCCCATAGTCTCTTGTTTTATCTCCGCACCCTGACCCTCCATCTCTGTCTTTCTTGCACACACACAGGCTGTGTTGTTCTCCATCTCTGTCTCGCTATTTCTCTTTTTCTGCCTCTGCTGCTCCCTCGCATTCAAGTTTCTGTCTGGCCATCCTTCTTTCCTTGTGTCAGTCTGTCTCTCTTTCAATATTGGTCTCTTGCACTGCACTTCTTTGCCCCCCCAATTCTCCCTCTATTCGTCAACCTCTACATTTGGCTTGCTATATCTCTCCCACTCTGGGGTCCAACTTTCTTTTATTATGTTTTTCAGAGGAGAGCTGAGAGAAAGGCTTCAGCCGCTCTTATATCTCTCTGTCTTTCTCTGTTTTCATTTGTGACTGTTCCCCTTTAAGTCTTTGTGTCCATCCGTCCAGTCTCTTTCTCTGCCTGGTCTCTCACTCCCCAGTACTGTCACCTCCTGGGCATATGCTCCTTGTCTTCCTATTCTCTCTATCCTGAATCTTAATTACCAATTCTAACTCAATTACGGGCATTTTGAACAATTCATCTGGAGCTCTCATTCCATCGCGAGCTATTCCTCCCTTGGTCATGTGCTGGGCACTGCACTGGATCACATTCTGTATCAATTTACACCAATTAGTAACACATACACAATTGTGTTCTCTTTCTCTACATGAAGGCATCGCATTACAACATTTAGAGATATATCTGCAGGGAGTTTAAATTAAAAGAACAAGGAGCTTGTGCTTACGCTAAATTGCCACATCCTGTATGTAATATGAAATGAGCGTGCACATGTGAACATTATGTGCTTGTTTCCCTGACTTATTTGGTGTTTAATGACACCTGAGTTTCCCTCTGGAATCAATACTGCACGTCTCATTTAATCTACGTATGTGTGCGTGTGTGTATGCACATGTGGGCGTTCATGCGTGCATGACTTACGAGTGATGCAGAGCAGGAGCAGGACCAGGCTGCGTAGGGCCAGAGAGAAGGGGGCAGGGAGGAGGCGGCAGAGGACAGAGCTCCGGACAGGCCTCATTGTGTATTGAGAAGCCGTGTGTGTGTGTGTGTGTGTGTGTGTGTGTATATGTGTGTGGATGTGCACGTTTGATCAATGGCTCCTCTGTGACCCTGCCTGCACCGCTACAGACAAACTAGTCCACACACACACACGCACACACTCCGATTTGTTCTCGTCTGCAATGCTGCGGACACGTGCACACGCTAACTGCCCAGCTTTACTTCAGTGCAATCAGACAGAAGTTGTTGTTTGAGGACAACACTTAGAGAAAGGACTCTTATGTGCTACACTGCATCACAGCACATGCACAGAAAGTGCTTTAGCAGCGAAGTCACATAGAACTGAATTGTAGCCTGAGCTTGCACGAAATCCACAGCAGTTTGGCCAGAGCTCAGGGCGCTAACAGAGCTAGCGATTTAGACACTTTATCACAATGCACACAGAGATGAGCTTAGAGAAACAAAAAGCTCCACTGTTGACTTTAGCACCTTGTGCTGCTTAGGAAGAACTTATGACATGCATTGTCTTAAATCCATACAGTGCCGAGGCTTTGCCGCTACAAGGCAGTACAGGAGCTCAGGCCCATCTAACCAAAACGACAACAAAGCAAACACTGCTAGGCTAGCTATTTTCTACCACAGTGCCTCGAGCCTCCTGAGACCAAAGCCCAAGACTCTGAGATCAATAACGCAGAAAAACCAATACCAGAAGTGACCGAAACAGACCTGCAATACTGAGTTCTTTATCAGGAAGGGTATCAGTAACAGCAGCTCTGCAATTAACCAAATGAGGAACAATCTAATTAGCTCATCACTGACTGTACACTGCAGTGTCAAACTGGCAGCTAAGCTAGTGGTGAGCACCAGGCGCCCAAACAATCAGCCACACAATTAACCACAACACACCGCCTGTCTCGTGTAGGTCAAACCACACGATTCGGAGGAACTGAAAATGTCAATAATATTATATTTCAGTGGGACAGAGGCTGAGAAACTGTCTTCCAAAGCAAGTCAAGTTTATCTCCACTGATGTTGACAGAATGCTAACTTTTGAAATAGAGCTACCTACATTATTGTGCCCTGGAGGACGGAGAAATCTAGGGCAACAATGTTCATTCTCGAGCACATTGTATTTTAATGAGTCAAACAGGGTTTTTTGCACTTTTCACTCGACAAATCAGCAGGCAGAAGTCAATGTTCCTTTGAGGTATAACCAAACCGGCCAGGCCTCTGGAGAGATGGAGACACTATCACACTACAACTCATCTGGAGATAGCTAAGGTTAAATAAAATCCATTCAGCTGGAGTGCTGCTCTATAAAGACAGAGAGTGGAAGTGCTTGCCCCGTGTAGAATAACCAACCTGCAAGGAGTTGAGCAAACTGCAGTCAGACGCTTTAGTCTCAGATATTACACTTTTTAGTCTGCTATTTCACCCCAGAGACTTGCACATTACTCGCACAAGGTATCTGCTATTATTCGCTTGAATGCTAGAAGTCTTTTGATACGCTATCATGTATACTCTGTAGCGTAAACGGACAGTGATTTTACATGGTAATCTGAAACTCCTCAGAATAATCACAGGCTATCAGACGGTGTAATCGTGCAGCATCGACCTGCCCAACTCTTCCTTTCCAATATGCTCCACTGGGTGCACTCCAGACACACACTCACTCATACCCACTGATCTGATGCTGTGGTTCAGGTCCGGACAGAGTCCCACTGATTGTCAGGATCTAATGCATCATCGCTCTCTGGGAGTGTGTAGCTGTGTTTGTATGTGTAAGTACGTGTGTTTAATATGTGTGTGTGTTTGTAGTGCAGAGACAAAGCGTGATGAGCTGCACCACACACCTCACTGAGCACTATCTGATGGAATAAAGTGCGGGTGTCATCCTTAGATTACTACACACTGCCCTGCTCTCTCTCACTCTCCGTGCCACTGCAAACACAATGAGCTCTAACGGCAATGGCCCTGACACTTCTGGCAAAGCCGAAAGCGGATCATCGCCAATCTTCCCTACGGCGCTGACTTCTCCGGTCAACTGGCTGATGCTGAGAAAATTACTCTGTGTTGGTGTTCACCAACAACTCAGGCCTGGCAGGTCTGGGGACTGGCAGCAGACGGACTGCCAAAAAGAAAAAACTCTATTCACTTGTTCAAATTGATCTCCTCAAATTGTGTTTAGTTTATCCGTTCTGCCTTCTTTCTCTCTCTCCTCTTTCTCTCTCTCCTCTTCCTTCAGTCCTCCAGTCAATCCGCAGCAGCTTGTTAGTTCCTACAAGTTTGTCCTCCTTTCGCTTCACTTCTTTCCTGTTGATCTATGAAAATTGCTATAATCCCAATGTGATATCGTTGTTGATCACGTCCATCTGTCTATCCGTTTTCTGTGTTCCACTTGTTTATATAACCCTGGCTACCCTCCCCTTGCAAAGAATGTGTGTGTGTCAGTGTGGGATCAGTGTCTGCATATTTTGCATCCTATTTTGTGAAGGTTAGAGATGAGTGTGTGTGGATGGACGCAGCGACAATGGTTCTCTTTCAGGTCAACACACAGTGGCGGCGTGTGTGTCTGAATGTGCTCGTCTGTCCAGTGTTGACTGAAGCAGAGTGTACATTTGGCTGTCTGTTTGGCCCTTTCACTATCTACTACCCATTAATTTATCCTTGCAGGCACACACAGAGGCATCATAGTGCCTCTTTATGTTAAATGGCCGTTTTTATGGCTGCAGGGATGCGCACGGCTGTCTGCTGACAAGGACTGTGTACATGTTTGTGTGTGGCGTTTGTAATTCAAAGCGGATGTGGATGAAGCAGAAATGAACGTGACTACAACTGTGTCAAGAGTTATGCTGATGCGAGCCGGGCTCAATAAAAGGCAGCAGCTCCATATTTTTATACTGATGAAACAGAAATCATTGCTAACAGCTAGTCCCACCTGTCAGTATGTTTTGCATCAACACATCGTGCATAATGCAATTCCTTTGTTCGTGCACATTGCCACATGTACTAACATCACTGCTACTGGCAATAAAACTGGCAATACAAAGCCAGCGGTGGAAGCTAACTACACTCGACTCTGTGTCTGTGACTTTCATTGTCCTGTAAAATGCGAAAGGCAACACAGCCTTGCTATTATAACAGCACCTCTTCTTGTTCTTAATCAACCGATCGTAAACTATCACTTCTAATCTGCCACACGCTGTATTTACAAACATCTTTACGCATTCAATTTGAAACATGCTGTTCCCTATTATCAAGTCAAATAAAGTCAAATTTATTTATCAAGTGCTTTCAACAAAATAGGGTCATCACAGAGTGCTTTATAGAGCAACAAAGGACATAATTACAGACAAAAAGAAGAAGGCATTGCAAACATTGCACTGCTGGCGAGTTTGTGTGTATAAATGTGTGTCAAAGTCCCTGTGTGGGCAACCCCCTGATGGGTGTATTTGTTTTTGTCGCAGTGTGTGCGGAAGGAAGGGAGGTAATGGCAAATTGTGTCCCCTGTCCCCCTTCCCCTTTTTTCCTCTCCCTCCCTCACTTTCTCTCTCTCTCTCGTCCAAATCAAATTTTTAATGGGCTTCATTGGTGCCACCGTGGAATAAGTGTTGCCAAAGCACTTAAGGGGCTTAAGTCAGCAGCGTGCTGAAAATATTAAGCACTCAAACAGCCTTACAAGGATCCCTGCCTGCTTAAGTATGCCGAGGAGGTCGTGCCAGCATTTAATACCAATGGTATTAAAGCACTCCGACATGGGAGAGGAACAGAAATATAGATATGTACAGTATGTTCCAAAACTGGGAATAGATGAAGCGATAGAGGCTGGTGAGAAGAATGGAAAGAGGCGGTGGAGGCATGCGGCGGGAGACAAGGGAGAGTCAAAGGGATGGAGGGAGTAACAGAGCAAGTAGTGAGGTGAAGAAAAGAGTGCAGCTAAAGGACAAAGGAGAGGAGTGGAGAGTGAAAAGAAGTGGCGAGGCAGACTGAGAGATGGCAAGGGAGGAGAGGAGAAGAAATTTAGAAGAAGAAAAAAAACAAGCAGTGTAGAGGAGGAGAGATGCGAGGGAATCGGGCCAAGGTGTGGGAGGTAAGGGTTGATGGGATAGCTGTGAACCAGCAGCAGAGGGCTAATGCAGAGATTCTATCGGGAGGCTTATCCAAGATTAAATTTCTCTTTGTCCTTAAGGCGCTTCTTGGGTAAGCGGAAGTGTCGAATTTATTTCTTATGTCTCCCTTGAGGTTGTGCGGGCGAGTGGGCTGGGAGAATGTGTGTGTGTATGTGTGTGTGAGCGTGTTGTGGGGGTTACATGTGTCTGTGTAGGCGTGAATCTTGAGGGTTTATTAGTTGGCAAAGTGTGAAGGAGGGCATGTGTTCCTGAAAGGTAAAGATAAATCAAATGAACATCTCCCCAGGGGTGTTTCAGCACAAGAGAACATCCAAGTATTAGTGCGGTTACATTAACGTAGGCATGTGAGCTCATACATATAGATATTCATGAATATAGATTGTATATATCCTGAGTGGATTGCAAAGAGTAGTTTCAAGTTTTCTTCTTTTCTTGTACAAAAAGTTTGTTTTATGGAGTTGCCACAAAGTCCCCGAAAGTTTAATCACTCACAGCAAAGTATTATCTGAACTGTCCTGATTGAATAATCTCTGGGATTCTCTCCAGTGTAAACAAAATACACAACACTCTACAACTGCTGTTTAAGATACTGCACAACCTGATGCTTGATTCCTTAGATGCCATCTTTAATCTTCCTGTAAGTGATTTTCTTCACAAAAGATCTGAATTTGAAGCATATTTTAACACGTTTGCTCGATCTCAGAAGATGAAACCATGGACTATCTATTTTTTGAATGTCCGTATGCTAGTTTGTTTTGGTCTATTATTAATATTCACAACTGGTTGTCTCTGAAAATAGATAATATCCCGTCATTAGTTACTGTGATATACTTTATTTTATGGACAACCTGGATGCAAACATTTCAGATACTGTTAATCCTGTGAATATTTTGAGTAACTAACTAGGGGCGGCACGGTGGTGTGGTGGTTAGCACTGTCGCCTCACAGCAAGAGGGTTCCCGGTTCGATCCCGGGTGTGGGAGCCCTTCTGTGCGGAGTTTGCATGTTCTCCCCGGTCTCTCCAGGCACTCCGGCTTCCTCCCACAGTCCAAAAACATGCAGATTGGGGACTAGGTTAATTGATAACTCTAAATTGTCCGTAGGTGTGAATGTGAGTGTGAATGTTTGTCTGTCTCTATGTGTCAGCCCTGTGATAGTCTGGCAACCTGTCCAGGGTGTACCCTGCCTCTCGCCCGATGTCAGCTGGGATAGGCTCCAGCCCCCCGCAACCCTCAAGAGGATGAAGCGGTTAGAAGATGAATGAATGAATGAATGAACTTTGCCAACTACTTCAAGTCGTTAAAATATATGGAAAAAGTTGAATAGTAAAAGCAAAAAACATGTTTAAATCTATATCTACGTCTTTACTCTTTTAACTGAACATAGCGTTACTTCAGGCAGGACACAATGTCAAACTCAGCTCACATCCCAGCTCCATCAGCTGATCTCAAACAGCCCAATCAACTGATGGAGCAGCTGATTGATAAAATCATATCACATGATACCTTTCTATGCAACCAATTGGCAAATCTCATTCAGGGCGCCCTATTTAAACTGCTCTGGCCTGCCTACTGTTGCTGCTTCCTCTGCAAGCCGCTTTGCAACCCACCTCCACCCCAGCTCTTCCTTTTGTATGCTGTGTCTGACTTATCAATGTCATTTCTGTTTGTCATTGATGCTGCTCTGTTCTGTTCCTGGGGGGTCTTTGCTGCTGCTCTCTCTGCCTTAGGCTTTCCATGTAGGCGCATGGAAGGGCAGGAGCTTTGGTCTCTCTGCCCCAGGCTTTTCTCCTTTGCATGTGGAAGGGCAGAAAGGTGTGCTGTCTCCGCCTTAGGCTTTTCATGTTAGCGCATGGAAGAGGCTTTCTGCGTGGACCTAGAAAAAGCAGAGGCCCCAGAACAGAGCCATGCTGCCACATATAATCCTGCAAATGGAAATTAAGTTTTCTTTGACTAAACTTGTCCTGACTTAATTTAAAAAAATCTTTTCCCCTCTTGAATTTCAATATACCTGTTGTTTCTTTTTGTTTTTGACCGTTTTGTAACATCATTTCCACCATTGTTGTTAAATTCTGTCCTTTGTCTTGATATATTGATTCCCTCATTTGTTTTGTATATTTTTCTTCTACAAGAAGAACATTATAAATACCCAATTATGGACCTTTCCAAAAATAATGATAATAAAAACAACTATTTTGATCCAGGTCTGTGCACATTCACATAAGAGCTGGCATGCCCATCCCCTCCCTGGCCCTCCTCTCTCCTTCCCCTCTCGTCTTTCTGATTTCTTGTTTGTCTGACTTGGTGTTAATAGCTAGCCTAGAGCCATGCACTCGCTAATCCAACTGGGTTTGGCTGTGAACTCTCTAATTAGAAAAGTCACAGCTCCTCGATCTATGGACACTATCAGTGACTGCATTTTCTGGAGGCACGGCTCAGGCTACTTCCTACTCACCTCATGCTCCTGGGCACAGGGATCAATATGGCCCAATCATTTGGGTACATTTCGAGTGACACCAGCCGTCTTCCTTCACCCAATTTAGGATTACAAAGTTTTGATTTTCTTTATTTTTCGACAGACTGTTGACAGTGGGGCCTGGCAAATAAATACAAGTCGATATGGCTCACATCATGACAGACTAACAAGAATACAAAACAGATATTAGTATTTGAATCACTGGCTGCCTGAAAATACATGTTTTGGAAGGGAATACATGACCAGACGGTGTGTTTTTTCATATACTCCTACTGCCTCACCTTCCTCTACAAAAAAAGCAGGAGGTTAAATTCACTCTCTGGCAGACAACAGACTTGGCACTGTCTTTTCACTGGTTTTACAGGGTGGAGGGAAAGTCATAAAGGCGCTGTGGTAGCCATTGTAGACATCCTATTATTAGTCTCATCCCATTATACATTTACCATGCATCAACCGTGCTTTAAAGGGGGACAACTTTAGCTTTTTCTGTTCGAGCCTGGCGGAGAACTGAGCATACATTTTAGAACAAAACACTCTCAAGTGACAGACTGCCAGAACTGAAGATGGAAACTTCTATTGATAGCTGGTGCTTGTGTAGTTGAAGAAGCCTGTTGAAGCTTACCACTTCCATAGAAATGCTCTTCGGTTAATTCACTGCATTGAGTTCACTTAATCAGATAGAGCAGTTATTTAACAAACACAGGACCCTGAACAGCTCTCACAAGCCAGAGGTGCAATCTGTCTCAACAACAGATTCAGGGGGAATCTTCCTCTTAGGTGCCAGTGCGGACAAAAGCTTTAAGATTCTCAGGTCTAAAACACAAAAAGAAGACTCCTGGAAACTGCTCACACAAACAGACGAATTAACCAAATTGGCACAAATTAGATCCTTTTTATCCCAGCATGGATTTATATTCTTAGAATATAATCTGGTGTCTTAATACCAAAACAAAGCCATCATTTTTCTCACAACAGAACACAAATCCTGATCTCCAGTGCCAAAGTCCTGTGCTTTGTACACCAAAATGAAGCTCAGCATAAGTTCAATCAGGTGGACTGTCTTTGTGCTCATCCAGTCACAAACTTCGCCACGATCTCTATCAGCCAATCAGGATGCTACTGCAAAATTTAAAATCTGCTCTCTCCTCTGCTGCTGTCCGCCGTCATTTTAGGCATAACTGTCACACCCTTCTCCACCCCGTTCACCTGCAGTCATTGTATCCAGAGTCCAGGATAAGCTCAACGAAGACTCATTCCTCTACTCATCCAGATCATCAGCAATTTTCCATCTTCTCCACATCTTCTTCTCATCTCATCTTCACCACATCTACCACCACCAGCGTCTAGACCCCGCGGGGTTCCCTATTCAACTATGGATTCATCGCCCTCCTTAAACCACACCATCTCTATGGGGTCTTATCACCAAAGACTTATGATCAATCCCAATTCCACCCCTTAGCCCTACCCCTTAGTTTTACGCGTTCACATGAGGAGAAGAGGTATCCCAATTCTCCTGTGGATCGAGGGCGAGTGCCAAGGGCTAGGGCCAAATAGCCCTTAAAACGAAGATTCTCCCGGACCACACTAGCAACCAAGGGGTACATGGAATTTTCCCACAATTAAGTGCGAACACCGGCAAAATGGCGCAACGAGCAGCCAAAGCGAGCTATAAATGTATACCAGAATGTTTACACATGTTTAGGTAAGCTCGTTAGCTAATGTTAGCGTTGATTAGCTCGGTTAACGTTAAATACAACGTCTATTTACAGCCAATCCATACATACCAAAAACTGGTCCATCAGCACTTGTATGCGTCGAAGATATGTTCTCCTCTTTTGATTTCTGCGAATTGTGGACAGCTGCAGAAATAACACTAAAACCCAAGCAGTGGACATTACAATGTTTGCAGACGGCATTTTGAATGTTTGTGATAAACACTTGTCGCCTCTGCTGACGTAACAGCCAGCTAGCGACAACGTTTGATGACGTAGCAGTAATCGAGTGCTGTCCCATTTCTTAGGGTAATATCTTCACCCCTAGCTCTTGGCACTCCGTTTTGAGGGGCAAGGACTAGACGAAGGGGAATGGGTAGACGAAGGGGTAGGGGTAAAAATGAGAATTGGGATTGAGCCTTAGACTTAGATATTCTTTTTACTAGCTCAATGAAGACTCATTCCTCTACTCGTCCAGATTGTTGGCACTTCTTCATCTTCTTCTCATCTCATCGCCACCACATCTACCACCACCAGCTTCTAGACCCCGCGGGGATCCCTCTTCGACTATGGATTCATCACCCTCCTTAAATCATACCATCTCAATGGGGTCCAATCGCCAAAGACTTAGACTTAGATATTCTTTTTACTGTAAAAACCAGTCTCTTTTGATTAAAGTATCTATATTAATGTCCTCCCTGTGATGTCTGTGCTATGTAAGACAGTCAAACTTCCTGGAGTGGAAAAAACCTTGCTACTAAACGTAATCCTCACAGCAATTACTGTCCCCACAAAACGTAATTGGCAAAGCAAATTAGTATAAGTATTTGTAAGAGACAGGGCTGCATTGAGTGAGTGACTATCGGGTCAACTGTTCAGGGACAAAAACAATAACACCAATGGCACCTATAGTTTAAACAGCCAAAGAAAACACAGCCACAGCTGCAACAGCTATTGTACAGGTTATGTGTGAAAAAGCCTCGACAACAGTCATTGCTGGTGTGAATAACATCTGTAACACAAGCAGCCAAGACAGAGACAGTGGGATTCAAGGTAGCTGCAGGTTTTTTTTCATTTGCTCAGATAAAGAGAATTGCAGGATACAATACGTTTGAGTATATAGTCCAACAAGGGTGGATGATTTTTAATGCAGGCATGACACTTTCATGTGTTCCTGGCCCTTCTCATACATGCATTCATAAAAAGACACCCAGTTTAAGTATGCGAACGCTTTACATGCATATTATATTATGCAGAATCATGCGAGCCCCCCACCCGTTGGGATGTAACAGAACGCTAAGCTCAGTCATCCCTTATTCAGTAAGATAAATGCAAACAGTGTTACCTGCCAAGTTGAGAACGTACTGTCTGAGCTTCCTAACGAGTGTTTCCGTGCGCGCTGTGAGCCACACGCTACACAGCTACCTGCTGGGAGTAACACTCATTATCCATGTGGCATCATACCTCCCAGTGACAGGCCACGACTCTCTGCTCACTGTTTTCTCTGCTGCAGTGCATGTGTCAGTCTCTCTTCCTCTGTTCCCCTGTGCATGAGCTAACATTTGCACGTTACACGCGTGGAATTCTCCTTTGTTCCCTGATGTGTGTGTGTGAGACAGGTTTGTTTGTCACTGTGCCTATATATGCATGCACCCAGTTCAGTGCCTTGCTCTTAACTTCCAGGTATACGTGTGTGATGTGTTATTGATGTGCATATCAAGCTGTCAGGCTGAAGCTTCTGATGTTTCATTTCCATGCGCTCTGCAGGAGGACGGTTTGTATATTTTGGTGTAGCTGGAAGCGGGGTCTGGACCAGGTTAGCTGTGCGCTGTCGTGGTGTAGTGTGGGTGACTAGAATTGAGTGGCTATGAGCCACCTCGCCGGGGGGGTACCCTGCCCACCGCCATGCCCCCATTCCGCCAATTCACAAACGCCTAACAAAGGGATAATTTCTCCCTCGCATGATATAATCTTTCCTTTCACCCACTGCCTCAATGGAACCCTTTATGGCTTTTTATCACATCTCTCTTTCCCTTCCCTCCCTCTTTCTCACTCTGTCTGTTGCTTTCCCGACCCCTCCCTGCTCGTCTGTCTCTCTCCCCGCTTGCCCTCTCTCTGTCTCTGTTGCTTTTTCCCCCGATCCTTTTCATGCTCTACTCTTCTCTCACTCTGACCTTACAGAGGGTCTTTGCACTGAAGTCACTCTTGTTACTCTTTCTCTCCCTTTCTCTCTCACTCTCTCTGGAGGAAAATCACACACTCATCAGTTTGCCGGCTCTGCTCCTGACGAGCAGGCTCGCAAGGAGAATATTAACGAAGCTCCTCAGCCAATTAACACCTAAAGCACATAACAACCTTTTATGCCAGCAGACACACTCGCATGCGTGTGCGCGCGCACTCGCACACACGCGGACGTGCTGCTGCGCATGCACAGACACACTGGCTGGAAAATACACACACTGACTGCCACAAACAGTCGGGCCTGTACACACCTACTCATCCAAGCAAAAGGCAACAGAAACACACACACAGAGGCCTCAAAGCAAGGATGCGCTGACACACACACACACACACACACTAATAGATTGCACTGATGAGTGTGGGTGTGGAAGGAGGGGGACATTTATAGGAGCAAGGGGAAGTAATGTAGAGAGAAAGGAGATGCAAACAAAGTGATGAGCAGCGGTGAGGCAGGGAGGGAGAAGGAGAGACAGGCAAGGAGAGAGGGAGGGAAGGAAAGACTGTGAGTGCGAGGAGAAAGACAGATTTATGGAGTGTGAAGAAAGGCATAAAGAAAAGGGGAAAATCAGTGATAGAAGGTTAACGTGGCTTGGCTGCTCCTGACATGGTTCATGCTAATTTGAAAGGTTTAATAGCGGATGGGTGCGCACACACACACGCACACACACACACACACACACACACACACTCACACACACAGATATTGAACACTGACTTACACATAGTTCGCTAGGACAACACAATGCATAAAACATGGTGGTAGAAAGGGCATTAGCAGTGAACCTTTGCACACACACACACACATTTTTGGACACATGTGAGGCAGTATCCTCGTATGCATAAAACATGGTGAGAGACAGCAGGAGCAGGGGGCGTGAGGGAGATAGGGAGAACAAGTGCGAACGGACAAAAAGCGTATGGTAATGACCCGGATAACGAAAGGCTGCTGCGAGGGGTGGAGAGTCAGAGAGAGTGAGATGGGGGGGACAAGTGTGCATGTGATAAAGTAATGGTGAGGAGGGAGAGAGAGAGAGAGAGAGAGAGAGAGAGAGAGAAAGTTTCCTCACGGCCTGCTGCTTTTGGATTGAACAGCGAGCAAATGAAAAATGGAGATGAAATAATTAGACAGGCTGACTAGAAGCGCTCATCTAAATATGTAAATGCACTTAATTTTACTTTGATTTGCTCCACTGCTTCCCTATCACTCTCCCACTTCTATCTCCCCCACTTTCTTCCTTCCATTCTCTCCCTCTCATCTGCTCCCATTCCGCTCTCGCTTCATGTTTTTCATCTCCTCTCCCCCCCTCTCTCTGTCTCCCTCTCCCTCTCCGTCCGTCTTTCCTCTCTGTTTTCTCTCTCTGCATATTAAAGCTACAGTATGTTAATACACTGTAGGTATGTCAGCTCGATTATTCACTGTTTTATGGACTTGCAGGAGAGTGTGTTTAATTAGTTCATTCACGCCTGTCTGGCTCTGTGATGGGGCGTGCATGCCTGTGCATGGTTGCACACACAGCGACATTCGTGTGTACATATTTGCGGTAATGGATAAGTTTGGATAGGTCCAACTTAATACAATACTCACATGCCATAAAATCATTCCTCCTGTCCATACTGGCAGTGAAGTAATCCCTGAAGCTCAGCAAAGCCAATATGAAGCTTCAGCAGTCTGAGTTAACAGAGGTTAGTCTTCTCCGTACAATATTTCCTCTTAGTGTGTCCACAGACACTCGTCTTGTGGTGGAGGGATACCTCCTGACATGTAGGTTTGTTCCTGGGCTGCAACTGTGGCAGTAAAGCTAATAGCAACTGCTTGGATGAAGATACCTGCTTAATTTGGCTAACTAGCCTCATTAGATGGTAAATGGAGTTGCATTTTTAAAGCGCTTTTCCAGTCTGCTGAGCCTTCAAAGTGCTTTTACACTACATGTCACATTCACCCACTCACACACACATTCATACACTGCTGGCTGAGGCTACATTACAAGCTGCCACCTGTCACTCACTTAACCATTCACATGTACTCACAAACCAACTGGGGCTCAGTGTCTTCCCCAAAGATACTTCCACATGCAGACTGGAGGAGCTGGGGATTGAACTAACGATCTAGTGGACGTCCTGCTCTACCTCCTGAGCCACAGCCGGCAGCAGAGCAGAGCAAGTTTCCACTTCGATTCATGTTTTGTGAATCTGACCACTGCACTGCTGTGAATTTGTGCAGTCTGCATTGGTTCTCCCCAAACAGCAAGTATACCAACTGTACAACCATTAGCTGTAAGCTGGCAAGACGCTAGCATCTCAGCCTCTGACTGATCTCAGAACTCACCGGGAGCTCCAGTTCTTTCTTTCATGTCCCTGCAGTGTCTCTATTTTTTCTTCTCATCTCTGTAAATATGTGAAGCAAATTCATAAGGCGCAGGGATAAACTCAAATCTTTCATTCAAGCTGAGACATTTGCAAGCCGTGTGGACATGTCTTCACCAAAAGCAAATTTGAGGGTATCATTCACAGACAGTATAAAAAAAGCGATATAGCTACCGTGACGTCACCTGTTGGGACCCACGTTTTGAGGCCTCAGGTTTGGCATTTCAGCAGTCGCCATCTTGTTTTTTTGGAGCTAGAAGTGACCATACATATTTGGATGAGAGGGTCGAGCTTTGGATGAGCAAAAGGTAGAACTGAGTGAGAACCTGTGGACACTACGTCATGGATGAATAAAGAGACCTGAATACAGTGTTGGAGGCGGGGACGCTTTCATTCCTATGAAGTTGCTCAATGGCGCAAAAGCCCAAAATGTTCAACTGCGTATAAAATTACCCGGGTGATCGTTGCTGCTTCTGCATCAATGGCCAATAGAGCAAAAGCACCAGGAAGCTGACTACTACATTCAGTTTGGCGCTCTGCTAAACTGAATAGGGATAAAATGATGTATTCGTGTGACTCTTCTAGACTTTCCAAATGTTATCAGACTGATTGGATCAAATCTGGATAGTGAAACAAGTCATTTCGCTCAAAAAAATGTATCCACTGATTTTACAGACGTCTCTTTCACAACGTAAGTCTGTGGGAAAAAGTACGCCAGGCATCAAACCCTTTCTACACGTATACATATTTGGATACCTGTGTGTCTGCATGTGTGTTTTCCTGAAAATAGTCTGACACCCATGTTGTGATTCATACAAAAAGGTGGCTGTTGTAATCCCCCAGTAAGAAGATAAGGCACAAAGCATTTTATTTATCTCGTTCTGAACTTTTCTCCTAAAGCTGGCCATGTAGTCTGAATCTCTACTGTCTTTTTTAAAGTCCAATAATTATGGTAACACTTCACAGATCCTGTTCTAATTAAATACATTGTGCATAAATTCCAAACATGACTGGTTTCTGCACATTGTAAACAAAACTGGCTGCAAAGCACTGTGAAATTAAAATCTCCCCTCCTCTCGTATTTTCAGAGAATTTTAATAATTGCTTTTTTAAGTGTATGTTGACTGAACATGTTATTAAATTAGATTGTGCATTTTCCATTGTCACTCGCAGAAGTTTCTCTCGAAACAGAGATCTCAATTTTAATGAGACTACAGTACCTGCAAGCGTAAGTGAGAAATGAAAGTGTGAGCCAGTTTGTGTGTGTCTGTTCGTGTGTGTGTGTGTGTGTGTGTGTGAGTGTGGATTATAGATTAGAAGTCACCGCGGAAAAAGGCAGCTGTCTTTCTTAATGACAATCTGTCAGAGCTCTTCTCCAACCGTTCCTCCTCTTTCATCCGCCTGTCTTCTCTTCCTCCAACCCCGTCCTCCTCTCTTTAGTCCGACTTGTACCAAACATCCCTCACAGGGACACTCACTTCCTGTTCCTGCAAGGTGACTCTGACAGCCGTCCTCCTCATTTTACTTCTTTGTGGCTCCTTTTGTGTCTTTTGCTTTCTTTCTGCCTGCCGTTGTCTTTCTATATCAATTTGAACACTTCTTTTTAGTACATCTTTCTAGTATGAGCAGCTTGATCTGTGATCTATACGCATTAGCTGTTGTATACATCATCATAATATATATATATTTTACATTTATTTTGCACTGTTTTATCACTCTGCAGTGCACTTTGCATGACTTTGTGCTCTACAAATGAAGTGGTACTTGAACGTCCACCTACATTTTAGCTTCCCACATCAGAGTTAAATGATCACATCAGACAAATGATGACTGATGCAGACAAACGACTTTCACACTAACTGTGACACATGACGTGGCCGCTAATTGTGGTTTAAGAGGCAATGCTTGGAATAAGGTAATGATTGCTGATAGAAAAAACAAGTATGATTTATTGGATCAGAGCAAGTTTATCACTTTTCTTCAGGCAATAACTTTGCTCTCTTTTCCGCCATCTGTCTTTCTGCCTCTGCCGTCTCAAGTCCAGGAACATGAACCGTCTTATGGGTTTTGATTTGATTCCTTTCAGTCCCTTTGTTGTTGTTTTTGAGGCGTTGTTATTTTTCTGTTTTCATGTTGTTGTTTTCCCCTCGCAGGAGAAAAACAAGGGTGACATTCTTTGTGCTCGAAGTTTGTTACTTTTCCTGACATCAGATAGCTAAAGGTATCAAATGCTGCATATTTTTTTCCCGGTCCCTCCCGCACTAACACTCACCATGCTGCCCACATGCATGAGTGCTGTGCTGAACAGCCAGCTGGCATGTTCGAGGTAGGCCTACCTATCGCTGCCTCCACACAAGTGACCCTGACACCGCACTGTTTTTATTCATGAGCCCTTTCCTCCTCTTCACCTCTCTTCTTCACGTCCTCCTGCTTGAACTACCCTCAGGCTCTGTTTACTCATTTATAATAAGCCACCGCTGTTTTTACCTACATGATCGGTATTAGTCTTTTCTCACACTGGACTGAGAAATGAACATATGGCTGTCCAAACACACTTGAATGCATTTACCACCATTAATGTGTGAGAATAATTAAATTGACAAACCCACAATGCATTAGTCATACTTTAATAAGCCAAGAGGTCCAAATGTATACACACACTGGCAGACCTTACAGTCCCCCTCTGCTCAAAAATGTTTCTCCCCTAAAATGAATAACCTTGAATGACTTGTATCTTTGCAAAGCTTGTCATGAGAGAAGTGTTTTCACATTTGTTTACTGAAGGGGGAGATGTCTGTGCACTTCCCCTACAATCTGACATTCAAGCGTAAGCTACATTAGGCATGTCACCGATACAAAAGACAATATCTGTCTAATACGGGAAACATGTATCAACAGCATGGATGTATAAAGTGACCTGGATACAGAATGACAGAACAGAAGTTGTTGGCCACTATGACAAGTGGCTTCACAGCCAAATGCAACTGTTCTCTTCTTCAAGTGTACTCTTCTTCAACGTTTTGTTTACTTCCTGGATTTTTCGCAGATGGAAATTTTGACCAAGGCGTTTTATCTGGTCCGCTTGTAAATGCTGCCAATTAGTCCCTGATTCGTACCAAAACAAGCGAACTCTAGGTCTGAAAGCATCCTAAACTTAAAGATGGTTAACGCACTTACCATTCTGAAACGTCTGCTAATCACAAATTTGGTACACAACAGACTTCTCCTCTGAGTCGGGGTCTAAATGAGGCTCAAAGATGTATGGTTGGATTTCTCCGATGTTTTATTTCACACTAATGGCAGCCATTTTGATGCACACTGCTCTTTCACTTATAAACCTAGCATGGGCTGCACTGGAGAAAGTAGAGTGTGAAAGCGAAACTTACAGCAAACAAATTTGTCAAAGCAGGAGTAGGAGTTTATCTGCTTTCAGCCACTTTTCAGAGTGTTTTTTTTAAAATACTATGTGGGAAAAAGCATGTTAAAAAAATTCTAGTATTATACTTTAAAACATGTCTGCAGAGGGACTTTAACAAAGACTTGCGTCTCCAATCTGCTAATTGTTTTTCAACTGGACTTTTGATTTAATATTATGAGTTTAATGATTCAAAAAAAAAAAAAAAAAAATCGTATTAAAAGCTTTTACATCCTACTTTTTATAAGGGCTTTCAATCACACACAGCACTCAGCGGATCACAGCTGGGACCGTGAGGAGCAAATGATGGCTCAGCCTCCATCCATCTCATGCCCAAGTGAAAGAAAATAAAATTATCAATTCTTCCATGAGAATTTCTTTCCCTCGTTTATTGTACAGCATGCTGCTGGGCGCTGTTTGCCTTTAACAAGCAAATACTTGTTCAAACTGCTTTAACAAGCCAATAGCACACCGTGCCTCACAAAACACACAATCACGGGCACACACACACACAGACACACACACACACAGACACAGACACAGACACACGCACGCACATTCCTCTATTTACTCCTGGACGACTCAAAGTGGACGGAGAGTCCGCAAAGCCACAGCAGAGGGATCCACCAAATGAGCCGAAGTAGCTCGGAGCAATTAACCAGCCTGAGTTTTATACACCTCTCGCCCCTTTTAAAAAAAAATTTGCATTTCATTCAGCTTCCCTTCAACAGCACGGTCTGTTAACTAGCTTGAGGGAACTTGGGGGATTTGAGACCTTTTAGAGACTAACCACAAGAAGAAGAATTAGACCCCAACTAGCATGACTAACACTTGTAACGCTGCTGCTATCAGGCAGTGTTTTATCTGTGAGGTTCCCAGTACACCTGTTGGTAATTCTAATGAAGAGAATAACACCCCCAGCAGGGGACTAAATTAAGCTGCAGCAGTCACAAACAGGCCTAATAAGGCACGATGTGGGGCCCGCACAGGCGTACGCGGATCTCAAGCTGTGTGTGCGTACAGTATGTGCGATATCGATGGAGGGGATCCACTTTTATTACATGACCTGCGGAAACTCTTCATAACCAGAGGCGTGTTTGCATAAGTATTCTATATGTATTCATCTGCCCTCCCAACACACACACACACACACACACACACACACACACACACACACACACACAGTTTTTTATGGCTGCTGTGGCTCTGACAGCAGCCCTCCTTTAATTTCCTTTTAGTCTTAAATGAGAGCTTCAGACCATGGTTTGGTAATGATAGTTATTACATTGCTCTGCCTGCAGGAGGCTATTGCACTGACACGCACACACACACACACACACACACATCCATAAACACACACATACACTCTTACACGCCATTTAATTGATACATTTGCAATTGTGCAGTTCAATCACGGAGTTATATTATGGAAGGAACCAGCACAGTAAACCACACAGCAACGCGCTCATGCGTGCAAACACATAAAAAAAATACACACACACATTCATAGTTACACACAATTATCCTTTGCAGCTGGTCCTTCCTCCACACCCAGCTACTCATACTAGCATCCATCGCCTAGCAACCGCCTATCAGAAAACCCGCTCACCTCCGGACCTGAGTCGCCTGCCCCTGACAGGCAGCCAATCAGGTGAGTTGCTCCCCTGGGAAAAAACTACTGTGATCAAGAGGAGAGGGGGAGGGGAAGTGTGGAGGGTTAGTCAATAAGGCTTCAGTGTCACCAGCACAAACCTTCCTCTCTTTTTCTCTGTCAAGCTCATCACTCTGTTTCTGTTATGTTCTTTTGACACAGTTATTGATGTTGGAGCACTCGAACTTCTTGCCAGCTCTACTCCTCTGTCTGTGTGTAGGAGGCACTCTGTCACTTTAAAATCCAAACCTATATTTTATAGATACAGTGCCTCGGATGCATGCACAGAGGATTGTGTTTTATCAGTGTGCTCACAGACAGATTAGAGGAAGATGAGATACCGCTCTCACAAAAATGAACAACAGTGTCATTTGCAGGTTATGGATATTTCTGAATTCCTGTCTCTGGTTTATATTTCACCAAAAAACATTTGCATTGCAGGAAATTAAATTTCCTTGTCATTGTCTCTGTTGCCGCCATTGTTTTCTAGTCTTCATCTCGTCAAATGTGGCTTGAAATTTGCTTCTTACACGGGCTAACAAAGATGCCTCAAATAACAAGACGTGGCTGTGACGATATTTTAGATTGTGACAGTGTTTGTATTGCAACTTGTTTTGAGAGGGATTATGTCCCGCCAGAGAATTTCATTCCTTCTCGTTGGTGTCAGGTGATTGACAGTAAGCGGAGCACAATGTAACTCAGTGATATGAAAGCACTCAACCTGGGGACTCTCTGGCACAATGAGATAATGATAAAACAGAGCTCTAACAAGACCAAATCAAGGCTTCATTTTTTACTGTGATGGATTTTCTGTCTTAGGCAATTTTCAAGTCTGTTGCAAGTTGTTTTTCCAAGCGGAGTAAAAATGGCAGCGAAAATGGCTTCTTCTGATGGTTGGAAAATGAACTATTTTGTCTGCAGCTCTTTTAATACACTACTGGGAGAACTATAAAGAATGAGAGGCACAAACTTAAACAAACAACAATATTATCTGTCGACAATAAAACTGAGATGATCCCGCTGGCTTCTTATGTGACACTGACCTCTAATCTCTCAAGAACTCACTTGATCCAATGAAAGCCCAATCAAAACAACAATGGAGGCAGAGGATCAGTCTCAGCGAGCTCAGCCTCACCTCACACAGTAATAAACTCTGCTCTGTCCAAAGGCTGGTTATTGTCGGATCTACAGTTGGACTGAATCTGTGACAGGATTTGGTCCGGATCTGTTCAGATGTTGGGTTATAATTATCAGACGTGTTTGACATTATTAGGTAAGCTTTGCAGGGTTAACTGAAATTGAACCCCCCGCACTCTACCAGATAAATCTGGGCTGACCACTGGTCCTGATCAAGACTTTGATCCAATTGTCCGGGTGGGAAAATCTGCTGTAAATCAGCCTGATAATCCTCTGGCATCCCACCAGCCCCACTCTGTCTCCCTTACTCCCTTTCAGACTCTCTTTCTCATTCCGTGCTGCACCTATTTTAGGGTGACAACCACGCTGTTATTATTCTGTTGCAGGACAGCAGACGTGATTTTGAGAGACAATGCGAGACACGCTTGAGAGAGAAATAACCATTTTTCAGGCTATATAAATATTGATTTTATCTTAGATGTAATGCCTCTTTGAAATGATGTTGGATTTTAACCTGCTTTAAATCGCGCTGGGCTTTATGAAATAATAATTCTACTGGCACTGGACTTGTTCGATCTAATAAATATAATGAAGTTAATATAACAGCCTTATATTTTACCTCACTAATTTTATGAATAGTAGATGAGGAACAGACCAATATTTCCAAGGTAGAGACTAAGCAACTTTACATAAACTAGGTAACCGAAAGATTAAATGCGTTCTTACAAGATTAATGCTTCTTAACTTGTACAATTTGTTGCTTGGGGCAATTTTGAGCTGGGCCTTCTCCTTCAGTATGTGAGTGTAGAGCTGCTTGCAGGTGCAACTGGGAGGCTATCACTACCACTTATGTTTGCTAACTTTCTAACAAGTGGCTTTAGAACGTTAAAAAATGACAGCTGCACAGATTATTGTTTTTAAAACAATCACAGATTCTGGTGGGAGAAAAAACGTGGGACGGTAATTACAGGAAATGATGGTACACAGGCGCACATATAGTAACATGTAATGCAGTGGCGGCTGCTTGTCTTTCAAACGGGGGGGCTCACTTTAAGTTTACATCATAAAATTTGTCATATTTTAGTGAGGCAGTAACTTATAAAAGGAACATTTAATTGAAGCCATTTTTCAACCACACTCATGCCATAGAACCACAGCAAAACACTCCTCAAAGATTTTCAGATGGGTTTAAACACCTGAACTGTACTGTTCAAACGGTGAAAATGAGCTATATGGCTTATGGAAATAAGGAACTCCGGACGGCACTCTGTCAGAAGACTCCACTTGCAAATATCTGCATGGAACTGAGCTCGAAATACGAATCGCTGTCAGACAATTGTTAGACAATTCCTCCAATCATCACGCATACACCGAGCGTCCTCTCCCGCCTACCGCTCCATTAGGTCCCAGGGAAGCTGAGTCTCCCTGGAAGTGACGATTTTGTCACAATTATCCAATGACCGTCTCGCTTTGCTGCATGAAAAAAACCTGCTCAGCGCTGTCTCATAGGAATGCTTGGAGGCTCCGCGTCCACCGTGCTGACACAAGCATGTATGACAGGGAGGTTGCGTTTGAAAACTGGTGATAAACAGCTGACGTTTGAACGTCATGTTAGATGCATCATAGCGCACGTTTAATGCAATGTAAATTCTTATTTTAATGTAAATTCAATAGCAAATATTTGACCATTTCTTCTATGAAATTTTAGGGGAAGTTCAGACTCCCTTGTCGCAATCGCCCCTGATGTAATGCTTTGACTACAAAAAGAAATGGGCCTGATTATTGAAATGCAAGACATTTGTGATGATTTTCCCTCAACAATGCTACTTCGTTGGGTTAAGAAAAACATCACAGCACTGCAAAATGTAATGTGTTCTTAAATACAAAATGCATGACGTGAGCGACAGCAATGTGTGATGACCGCACACAAATTACATTATGTTGAGGTAAAACAACTGACTTTTGGTTTCACACAGGACATGAACTATGGTCACCTAGATGAAAGTCCGCTTTGCTCAACCAATCCACCTATGCAGACTTTCTTGCTCTTTAAACTACCTCAGCTGCTCTCAGTGTTAAGTTTTGCCATGAATGGGTTTGCATTGGATTTAGTTGAAAGCCCAGTGTGTCTCATAAAGACACTATAGGGTGCCTTTGGTGTCGGGATCACACTCAGAGGGGCCTGACAAAGCGGCTGTAGGCTATTTGATGCCCTGGTAATGAGAACAGGCTGGGCATACAAGTCCTGTTCATTTTCTGGAAAGATAATGGCAGGTACAGGCAGACGAGGCCTCTCCAAACTCTCATGATTAAATAATCTGAGCAGCTGCTTTAGAAAAATATCTGGCTTATTGATACAAATAAAAAAAACGTATAAGCCTGTGCACATATACATGTGCTTTAGAACTCCCAGGGTGCATTTTAGTGAGAGGAAGCCAATCACTGAGCTAAAAGTGATGTTACACACACAGCTTATGGCTGAAATACATGGCGCATGGACACAATGCATCACGTAGTTGGAGCAGAGCCATTTTATTTCTTACCTGCCACCAAGACAATGTCTCTGCAGCTTGTGGTTACTGCCAGCTTCACTGTGTGCTTATTGAGTTTTGCCAAGCGATAATGCAGTTTATGTCAGGTTTGGAAGCGTAGGCTATATTAACTGGGACTGAATTAATTAACTGGATCGTTTTAACAAAGGGATGCATTGATTTAATTGATTTATTTTAATGTGAAATGTAAAAAACACACCCACAAGGTTGCTCTGCTACTTTGCTTTGCCTCTGGTACAATGAGGTATTCATTTTAATCATCACGTATTCATTGATAAAATACACCAGCCATGTAAAAGTAGGGCTGAGGAGAGCTGTTCCCATGCAGGCAAGTGGAGCTCCCACGGTCACTGTAGCAGCTTCGGTTGACTATAACACTTGCACTCTGCTGCAGGCGTGCTGCGACAGACGTGTTGAGCCGCGTCCGCGTCCCATGTATTTTGGCCCTTGCAGTGGAAGCTGAATATTAAAGGTTATGGAGCCATTATAATACAACCACCAGTTTAAATCAGATCACTCAATTCTGGATGAATTAAGCAATAACATGGTGCATGCTTTGTTCCCAATTACAATGATTTATTGTTTTCTGAAGTTTACGACCACGACTCCTTTTCCCCCACTGTGCTGTGGCCGAGGCTCATGGGTACTGTAGTATCGAGAGCCATTCGCTACACGTAAAAAAGCTGAAATAATTAAAACTGATAACCATATCTTAAACCTATTATTACTTTTAATCTACCTAGTAAACGTCAATGTTTCTATAAAGAGGAACAGAAAGGATATCATTAAAATTTACAGCGGCGACAAAAATATTTCCGAAGCTGGCAGCACCTCTCACTTTAAGGCCGCTCCATTCCCACCCCGGCCCCTCACGCCAATAAAAATGTATGTGCACAGGTGTGAGGAACTCTGGCGACGAGCATCTGTCAAGCACTATGTTATTATGTTACCATGTCATCATTTCAGGCAGCGGGAAACACTGAAAACCTCCTGCTTTTTGTCTCACTCCATCCCTCCCTCTGCCCTCCTCTATCACTGTGTCTCTATCCGTCTGTCCCTGTGCCTCAGCTGCGATCCTTCCATCATTTCTATCTCTCCCGGGTGTGCTGTGCTTTTTCGCCTCATCGCTTCACCAGCCCCCCCGTTCCTCCCTGGCCCCCCTTTTTCCTCTCTCTTTCCCTCTCTTGTTCTCGTTCAATACCCCACACACCCACTTCCTGCACCCCCCCCCTCCATCAGGCTACCTCTCCTTGACTCCATCCTTTTTTCTCCCACCGCCACTCCCTCCTGTCCTTCTTCATGTCACCATGCATCAAGCCATTTCTTATCTGTTTGTCACATTCTGCTTCTTGCTGGGTATTCATAATCCGTTACACTCTCTCTCTCTCTCTCTCTCTCTCTCTCTCTCTCTCTCTCTCTCTCTCTCTCTCTTTCTTTCTTTGTGTCCTGTGTTTCATCTCCTCCACATGACGCAATTATCTGGCTTTCATCGCTGTCCTTGTCGCTCTCTCCTACTTACATGTGCTGAAGCCTCGGTGTGTCCTCGCTCCTGTATGCGCTGTGTCCACATCTAACACGTGTCTATACGCTGCTGGTTGGGGGCTCATTATTTCCCATTTTTTTATTTTTCAAAGAAAATGATTTTATCCACTTTTTTTTTTTTTTTTTTAAATAAAAGGAAATATCAAGAATGCAAAACTCTTGGTGAATACTGGGTAATAAAAACAGCATCAGTGTTTTTTATTCTCTTATTATATTATTGTTTATTACTTCCAGGGGCTCTTGGAGGGCCGATCTGCAGCATAATCAGCAGCTTGTGCATTTTCCTCCTCATTTTCACTTCTCCATCTATTAGCACAAGCATATCCTGAGTTGTCTTTGCCACAGGAAGACCTTAGTGTGCTGTAATATGTGGTGAACACTTTCCTCTGGCAGCGGGAAACAGTGAAACTTTCTGGCGCGTGGGAGCATAAAATTCAACTGAAAATCAGTTTGAACGGATGTGCTGTGTTCGTTTCAATAAAACGCTGGGTGTTTTTTTTTCAGGTAGAAATCGTTAAGAACTGAAACTGATGAGCCTCGTGCGTGTGTGTGTGCGTGTGTGTGTGCGTGTGTGTGTGCGTGTGTGTGTGCGTGTGTTCCCAGAATCAAATTGGTATGGTCCTTGAGTCCGGCCGTTGTTGCCGTGAACATTGGAACAGAGTTCAAAGAGAGGACAAGAGAGGGGAGGAGCTAGGTAGGATGCGCACACACACACACACACACACACACACACACACACACCTACACACACACAAAGGGGAACCACAATTCAAAGTGATGGCTCCTGTATAATATTGGAGCACAGGGACACACACACAAATTATAGCCGCACACAGATGAAATGTGAAGCAGAAGCTGATGATACCTTACAATGTACTAGAGCAGGGGGACTTACACTCATGCACAGGCGGGGAGCAGACAAATGCAAATTAAAATAGCTAATATCCCTGTGTGGAGTCATAGCATGGACACACGCTCACACACACACACACACAAAAACACAAGCTTGCTGCATTCAAGAGAGCACTTTGATAATGCCACAGCCCTTCGGCCAAAACTGTCCCAGGGAGATCACCTCCCTGCTGCTTTGAGTCAGCATCTTAAAATCTGTGTGTGTGCATGCAAGAGTGTGTGTATGTGCGCTCCTTTAAGGCCAGCGGTGATGAAAGCTGCCTGCAGTGACAAGACAAGCTTCACCATGACACCAAACACACCCTGGAGGACTGTAGACACCCTGCCGCTCATGGAGGAGCGAAAGAGGGATAGGGGGACGGATGAGTGGGGGAGGAAAAAAAAGAGAGAGCACGGGAATGGGAGACGGATGCCAGCGAGGGAGACAATTGTGCGCTGAGAAGGAGAGACTGAGAGGGGAGGTAATTTGCGATGACAGAACAAGAAAGGGGGGAAAACACAGAGGTAGAGAGAGAGAGACGGAGAGAGGGAGGAAGCGGGAGAGATGTGCAGCGTGATGGATAAGAAAACACAGAAACAAGAAAAGATGAAAGGCGTCAGAGAGAGATGGAGGGAATCTTCATCAGTGAGGAGGAAGAGGTAGAAAGAGTATTTATCTAAGCCCTGAGGGGAGGAGGAAGAAAAAAAACAGAGCGAGTGTGGGAGACAGAGTATACAAGAAAGAAAGCAAAAAGAGGAGCGAGGGATGAACATGAGCAATGAGAAACGCTGAAGAGGAGCTGCCTTTTGAAAGCTATTTGGTCCTGAGCCCCCATTAATTCAGCCCGCATTTAGCTCTCTCTCTGTGAAGTGCTTTGGTAACAATGGATTCATCAAGCAGCCTGCATGATTTGAATTTAACTCCAGGAAGGGAGAAGGGGATGGAAAAGGGTTGAGGGATGGGTGGTGGTGGGGAGGGTCTGAGTGGTGGCATAGATGGAGTTATAGGGAAGGAGAGGAGGGACGGGCCGAGTGTGTGGCGCTCCTTCATTGTGTTGAGGGCCATTCATCGCGAATAGATGCTCATGGGAAGGGCGGAGTGTCAACTTTTATTGTCACAAAGATGAGTTATTGTTTATTCACCAAGACGGACACAAAGGGAGGCCGGGAAGATAAGGGCGCCTTTGTGTGTGTATGTGAGTTTGCAAGTATGCGAGAGAGTGCAAATGCAGCGATATATTGACGCAAGTACACGTGTGTATGTGGGCAGAATCCATCAAGTGCAAGGAAAATGCAGCGCGATTACTACAGATGGGGAATCGAAATAATTACATGCAATTTATTCCCTAGAACATCATGTTTAAATGTCATCTTGGGATGTTTCTCCGCAATCTCGTGCAGAGTAGGCTACCATGCTGCATTTTCAGGAGGCCGCACATTTCTGACATACCCCATTCCCCACATAATTGACTATACACTCCTCTTCTCTCCTCCCCTCCTCTGCCCCNTTACCATTTACAGTACGCCGCTGCATCATCTGTCACTTGCTCGTCTCTCCTTCCCTCCCTCCTATTTTACTTGTCAAACACTGAGGTCATTGTGAGCTGTGAAATAACAGCATTCTCTCTTTTTCTCTTTCCATCTTTCGCGTCCTCCATTGTCTCCCTCTTCCCTCCTTCTTCTTCTTCTCCTGCTCCCATACTTATCTGCTGACTTTGAAACCCGGTGCAGGACAACGGAGGCCAAGTAAGCGCCATAGGCTGAGATAACAGCACTCAGCTAATGCGGCGACCAATAAACAACGCAGTAAACACACTGCAGAGTTGTTTATCCATATCAACAATCAGAGCCTCTATAAAGTCACATGGTTTATCACCTCTGTAGTCCTACTGTTTTACACAACAACATGGGAAAGTCAAAGACATTCAAAGCTCATTGTCTTTGGTTCAAACACCCAGATTTTCTCAAAAAAAAAAAACAGAGTTTACACCTGTATTTTTAGATCCCAACACATTCACAAATGCTGCTGCAGGTCGTGTGGTAAAAAGACTGCTGGTGTTTACAGTAAACGAGGTCCTTTTGTGAGGAGACAGCTCAGAGAATGTTCCTGTAATAGAAAGTGAAGAGACAAATGGGTATAGAATGCAAATGAGCTGCAGAGTCCCTCTAAGTCATAGGAGGATTATGCGATGATTGTCCCCTGAGTATGGATGTGTAAAAGCCCCCCCTCCCTTTTCCAAACTTCGGTGGCCAAGTGACCACACAGGTGTAGACTTTTTTTTTGTATGTCTTCTTTGTAGAGTCAAAGCGTCCATATTGCACGGTGTCACTACAGAGCGGAGGACCTACTGTAACCATCCTACAGAAAGCCTGAAGGGACAAACACACACCGACTCTTTGAAGGTGTCACAATGCTTTCTTTCTTTTGGCTACTTCAAAGAGAATATGTGGGCTCTTTTCTTCAGTTTGTCAGAAAGACTTTTTGCTTTTTCACTCCACAATAAAAAACCTCGCTGTCAGTTCACACAGAGGCTCTGGCTTACATTGGTCTCCTGCCCTATTGGGCCCCTGGGCTTGTACACAGTCAGCCTGACTGACAATCAATCCATGCTCTGGATAAGTTAAGATGTAGAGCTTAAAAAGGCTGTTTTTATCATCTGATATTCAGGTTTTTATACTATTGATTCGAGTTCAGATCATTTGCCCGAGAAGTATTAACTGCTGGAAAGAACTGAGCTGTCTATGCAGTAGAGAGATGCAAATACTTGTTAAAACTGGTGCTACATGACCAGAGAAAACAGAGAAAGGGCTGTGGCGTTCACCTACCAAAATGCACTGCGCCAAACCAGACCAAATAATGCTCCCACTGGTGTGTGAAGCTGGTTAAGAAAGATTTCGTTACATAGTTTAACAGTAAGCTAAAGTGTGTTTCTGAAAACATTTGAGCCGAGAAATAGGCAACACAGTAACACAGTCTTGGTTTATATTTGATCAGCACAACTTAGTTTCACCATCTGATCTCAGTTATTTCAGCCTCCATACTCACAATACAGAAAACAATATGGGGCTTTCTTCCTGTTCACCTTTTTTCATATTACAGCCAAACAGTGCACTAAAAAATGTTTTAAAGACATTGTTGGTGAGAAATGGGCAACACAGGGACAGCATCTTGGTTTATATTTGATCAGCACTGCCTAGTTTTACAATTTGATCCAAGTTTGAGAGGCAGGAGGATGGCTCTCTCTCAATACACTTTTATACTCTTTGTGTCCATGGTGGCGGGACTATAACAATGCAGACATACAATCTGTCATTCCAGCAACAGCCCTAGAGCAGGCAAAAATACTTGAGATGCGTCATCGGACAGATTTTTGAGCTGGAAGATGAACAGGGAGGTGTGGGCGCTGGTAAAATGGAGAGTAGTTTATCAGCAACACATTCTCATTGCATCGTCGTTGCATATTGATGTTTGGTCATGGACTTTTCCTGTCCAGATATGACGTGCAAGATACCCTGGGTGTGTTGGTTGTTGACGCCGTGTCAAGTTCTGCCTGTTACATGCATTGTCTTCTTTCAAAGTACACTTCTGTTTTCACAGGAGATTTACCGTTCACATACAGTCTCCTTCAAAATAAATGCACTTTGTCGGTACAACACCCCAATTTGACGGGGTTTTTTTCCTTTCAACAACTAACGCATGTGGTTTGGTTAAGGAAAAAAGAACAGGGTTTGGCTATATAATCTTATGGGATGCTGAACACCACTCTCCCAAGTGAAAGTCAGTGTTTGTTGGACCCGTCCACCATCGCTCCCGCCTGCCCTACACAGACTTTCACCGCCTTAACTTTCATTCTTGTCATGCTGGGTGCCGTGTATCATGCCAACATTAAAGGACAACTTTTTTCATCTGTGTTTGATGCCACAAGTTACTCCCTAAGCACTGGGCTCCGATGACTTCGGAGTGAGACCAGGTTGTTACCATTTACACATACTACCCACATTGTTATGATACAACAGTGAAAATTGGCAAATTAACCCTTTAATGCCTCATATTACACAATAAAATGCATATATATTACCACAGGTTTTCTTTATACAATAAAAGTATGCAGTATATTTCATAATGCTGCAGATATGCCACAGATAAACTGGAGAACATAGTGGGGAAAAAAAATGTACACACTACAGGACAAGTTGACTTACACATCACTTGGATATACACATACTACACACATGCACACACAAACAGATGCACACAGACACGCATGCGCACACCATCACCCCTAACCACAACAACAACATCAATACAGCTACTATACATTAATCGAAGCTGATTTGACAGTCAGGCCAACCTCCTATTTATTCTCAACATTGGGCCTCGTTACATCAGCCTATCATCAGTCTTTCTTGACCCTTATACACACACACACACACACACACACACACACACACACACACACACACACTGCATGTCTCAGTGACACAAACAGAATTCAGAAAACCCCAGAGAGAGTCAGTGTATGAAAAGGCTCTCCTCCAAATGGCTCATGTATTCAGCCCGTTCCCCCAGTGGATCTGCCCTATATTGACAGAGCAGAATGGTGAAGGCCCTTGTCAAAGTATGAGACAGAACAGTGTGACACAGTTCTCACACTACCTGAATGACACGCCAAATAATACAACACAGTGTCCCCTCCCTTTTGAAAGGCCAATTTCACACAATTGTGGCAATGATCTCATTGTGTAAGCGACCACTGTGAAGCTACATTTAAAACCCTCTAAAGGTGAACAAATAGCTTAGATTCTGGGGGAATGAAGCAGTGTCTGAAATATGGATGCGGTTTGAAAATAAAATCAATGCGGATAACACGGTGAAAGCAAAAAAGCTGAAGAAGCAGTAGTGAAGTGTTATTCTTACCAAGAGCTTTTATCTAACTTGTCAACCTTGAGAGCCATACACAGTGTGTGTGTGTCAGTGTGTCTGTGTGTGTATTTTCAAATACCCAAAAGTCTGTTTTGCTGCTCTTACTTGTTGATAAAACAATAATTTATCACTACGCATTTCATAAGAAAGGCTTACATTTGTTGTTGCAGGTAAGGTACTGTAAAAAGCAATATATTTGTGGACTTTATATAGCTGGTGTCACAAAGTACTCCTCAAGCCAATAAAGCAAACAATGCCAAAGACAGACTTCACGCAGTCAAACACAGTCATTGATAAAAGGCCAGTTTGTACAAATAGGCACTCAGACGCACTTTAAGAGTCCAGCCCACCTGAGGGCAATAAGAAGGCTTCTGCAGACCCTCAACAGCAACTGAAACTTGACTGAGGAACGGCCAGTGAAGCTCCTCCAATATGAAAGGTGAGGGGTTCTCGAAATATAAGCAGGGCCCTGACAGTAGTGAGACCTGCAAGTTTTAAACTGAGTCTCGAAATCAACATTGCATTTTACCAGCATTCAGTGACACGAAATCAAGAATAGGGGCGATATGTGCCCTGCGGCTGATTCCACACACAAAAAAAAGTCTTGCTGTGGCATTCTGAAGTAGCTGTAATTTCTGTAGCGCCGACAGCCAAGAGAAACCGAAGCATATATAATCAATTCTAGCAGTTGTTTTGAAGCACAATAGGCTCTAGTTTAGAAATATTTCTAGGATGGAGAAAGCAGAAATGGAACCGAAGCCCCTAAATGAGCTGTTTAGGGTTTAAAGTTTTACTCACCAAAAACAACATTAAAGTTTATACAAGATTATTTTGAGTTAATCAATAGCGGGGCTATTGGCTTTAGGAACTATTGGCTATCTAATTCTTATCAGCTCCTATACAGCCTTGTAAAGCAACAACAACAAATAAAATGGTGCCTCTTCTAAAAACATTGACGTAACCAGTGGAGTATTTAGAGCAGAGGAGGCAGTGAAGGTTGATCCTCTGTTAGTTTTGAGGAGTAAGAGGGAGATTAAAATATAAAAAAAAGTAAGTGGTTGAAAGAAACTATTACCAAGTGTTAATATAATTTGAAAAAATACATTTTCTCTCCTCTTTAGAAAAAAAATCCATTATTGAAATTCCGATTAAAATGCTTCAACAGCAACACTTACAGAGCTGGCTAGAAGGGGCGGCAGTCTGTGTGATGTGGTGGTGGAGGGCAGAGGAGGACGGACGCCTGCTGTCCTCAGTAAGGCAGCATCTATCATGTTTTTGCATGTCAGTTTTTCATGGTAGTCTGTTTCTGGCCAAAACATGTGAAATAATGCTCCAACGGAAGACAACCAGAGTACAATATAGATACTGTGCTGGTCTAATGATAATTTCAACTTCAGTTTCCAAAAAGTTTCAGGCCTTTTTGACGGAGTCCAAATCTCCTTTTGTCAGATTTACATTTCCCTTTCTTTACGAAGCAGTAGCTAGCTACTTGTGTTAGTCATCGTAACAGTTAGCTTGTTGTAGCGCCCTGGAAGGACTGTTACGTGGGATTCGTACTTCTGTGTCAAATCGACGCCATACCTACAGCGTAGGCTCTGTGTCGACGTAAAGCCTCCCTAGAAATGTAACGACACATTGCGGCAACGCAGACCTCCTGTCTATTTTTGTAAGCTAAGGCCATTTCCCTCTGTGGAAGGGAAACTTTTATTCACGTTTTTAGATAGTTTTAAGTCTTGTGCATGATTTAGCCTGGATTCATATGAGTAGAGGAAATCTCCGCTCGTCGCTCGGCTAATTTATACAATGTAAAATGCCATAGGCTTGTGCTAATAACGTTAGCATGTTATATTTGTTTGGAAAATATGTTAAGTAAAACACAGTTGTTTTGTCAGTGAACCTTGTAAGTTGTAAAGGAGCTGTATTTTGTAACATTACCTTTGTTTAATGTTGCTGTTGCCCTGGCTTCAAATGAGTAGAGGAAAAATCAGCTAGCTGCTAGGCTAATTTATACAATGTAAAATGCCAAAGACTTGTGCTAATAACATTAGCATGTTGTATTTGTGGGGAAAATGTGTCCAGATAAAGACAAGTGCTTTGTCTGTGAATGCTGCGAGTTATAGTGAAGCCGATTTATGTACTTGTGTTTGAAATTGATGCTATGAAGCCATGTTTAATGTGTGTTTATGTGTGTTTTGAATCAACTTAACTTTACAGCACTTCACAGAAACCCTGCCAACGACTAGTGTTTTGGAGGTGTAACTGCAAAGTAGAAATCTTTTTGAGTGGATCCTCATTTTGTAAGCAGCTTTTGGTCTACTAGACATATAGGCAGACACAGTGCCAACACTTTCACACTATTCTACAGTCAGGAGGTGTTACTATGAAAAGAAACTTAATATAGCACCAACAATAGGTGTAAACTGCTAGCTGGTGGAAATGGATGTAAACCATGAACCATTAATTCAACATGTTTATTATAGTAGAGGAAATACATGAACAACTAAATGACAGCATGCACAGGTGAAAAAAGCTGCCAAACAAATCAATAAATAGAGTAGTAATAAGCTCAGGCACTTCCACTTTCACTATTTAATGTTGCCTGACAAATCAACTTGAGCTCAGTAACCCCTTTCTTAATCTAAAGTGTTATTGGAGTAAAATTGCCAGGGAGGAGGACATTTTCCCCGTTATATTTTCAGTCTCCATCCTCGTTTGCTGCTGATGGCCGGAGCGAACTAGAGGAAAGCGGTGAGGCTGAGAGGTGGGAGGGAAGGACAGTGGGTGGGGAAGAAAAGTGGTGCTGCGCTGATGGGACTTTTATGATGTCCTGTGTCGCTGAAGCGTGGAGCTGGAAGAGGAGGGATAAGGGCCAAGAGAAAGGAGTGTCAGCAAGGCTTCTGGAAGGATACGCTCCAGCGTGAGCGCCTGGTGGGTTTGGAGGGCTTAACAGAGTGGGACAAAGACAGAGAGAGAGTACCTCCAAATGTGTGTGTGTGAGAATGAGCGTGTGTATGTGTGTGTGTTCCTCTACACTATACTCTTATTTTTAGATATGCAGGATGAGAAACTTTCTGCAAAATGATTTCCTCAGAAGTTTCACTTGGGTTTGGGCTTTAGGTTTGAAGCACCATGTAACAGTAGTGATGCACAAAGTAGTGTTTTAAGTCAAAAGGGAAAAGCATTTCAATAAGTAATTCACTGCAGTTCTTGCTGGAACAGATGTTGGTGCTGCACGAGGCAGGGATGAGCACAGAAGAAGAAAATATGTCTTAAAATCTCCAAACAGCTCTCTGCATGAAAGTGACTTCTCACACATTGAAATAAATAGATAACAGCCGCTCATTTGTGTATTTGGAAGACATGTTATAATACACCTGACATTTGTGTCATGACAGAATAAGGTACTGTATGTTACGCCTCATCTTGCATTTAAACCTTGGAGACACGAAGGGGTTGGTTAACCTCTTCCACCCTCTGGAAGAGAATAGAAATAAATAGAAATAAAATGCACAATTTTCTATTCATGTAAATGAGTCACTTAACACATGATAGTTTCTCATTTCTTTCTCGTTTAAGGAAGAGGCCATTATTACAATGGTGACAAACTATCCAATCACACTGTGCAGCAGCCCTTGACATTGCTGGCACATTACGAAATTCTGCACATGCACAAAAGGATCAAAAATCATGCCCTGTGACTCTTTGCTCCCAATGGAAATGTGTCATTTCTGTCAAGACACATCTGTGTCAATTTACAAATGAAGTTTCAGAAAGTCAGATCAGGAGGGAGCAGCCTGTAAGCATGGACGGATTGCTGAATGGGCCTACTGGGCGCAGGTCCAGGGGCCCAAAGTGTCAGGGGGCACTCTAGCCTTCACCTGCAAAATGTCACTCATATTAACGTGTACCGAGCAGGAAGAGACTCAAAATGACTACAAAGAGACACACACAAGGAGACACAAAATGAATACAAAGAGATGCTAAATGAGAAAAACAAAACAAAATTATCTCAGAGACACGAAACAACCACAAGGAGGGACAAAATGACCACAAAGAGACACCTAAAGATTACAAAGAGATGCAAAGGAACTGCAAAGAGACAAAAAATAACTACAAAAATGAGCTAAACAACCACAAAGACAGACATAATGACTATGAAGAGGCACAGCCACAAAATTACAACAAAAACACACCACTACTAAAAACTCAGACACACAAAACAACAACAGGGAGGGACACGATTACCACAAAGACACTCAAAAAGACCATAAGGAGATCTCAAGTGACTGCAAAGAGACAAGAATAACTACAAAATGGGCAAAACAAAAAACACAAAGGCCCCGTTTCCACCACACAATTTTTGGTGTGGCACCTTTGGAACCAAAGGTAACCCTTCAAACATGGTACCTAGACCTTAGGTCCACTCAGCGTTTCCACTGCAAACAGTAGTGTATCATGTGGACGGGGTTGTTGTTACTCACTGTATTTCCTCCTTTATCAGCCTGCACTTTGTTTATCGTCCACAGAATAAGGGTTACATGCTGACATTTTCAGAACAAATAGAACAGGCTGCAGTGAGAGTCTCTCTCAGTGGGATATTTAGGAATGGTGGGTTTGTGCATTTAGTCCTTCTAAGGCAAGCTCAGGGGTTTAGTGTTGCCGTAGCCCACAGGAATGACACTCCACAACACTTTTTTTTTCTCAGAGTGAGGATTAGAATATATACAGTTCACATAACCCGGTCGAAATTAATATGTATAAACACTTAGATCCACTCATTACTAAAAGTGTATGTCATCCAAGAGCGAAAATAAAAAATAAAGTAATGGTTAAGTTGTCACACTGAAATTTAAGGTGTGCTGATTGATTCACGTTGTCCCCTCGCAACATAACAAGTAAACATTCCACCTTAAAAGTTGCCGGCAGTCGGCCCAGTGAATTAAGTAATTTTTGTCACAGACTCCAGCTGCTGCGAGAGGCAAAACATCCTTTCATTTTATTGCAATAGTCTACTAATATATGTAAAACTCTTCACGGTATGAAGATTGGTTACATGAACCAGCCACAACTCAGCCCTGAGCAGAGTGACCATCCACTATCGACCAATCAACAGACTGCAGTGTTCACAGCTCCACCTTTTAGTACCAGATCTGTGTGCTAGGTACCCCAACAGAGGGGGGACCAAAAATGGGGATGGTAGAGAACGGATTCCATTGGTACCATCCACAACTTTTCAACGTGGAAATGTGAAAAATACTTTGCAAACTGAACTGAACCGTACTGGACTGCACAATATTACCTCAAAGAGACACAAAATAACCACAAGGCAATACAAAACGACCTTAAAGTGAAACAAAATTATCAAAAAAAAAAAGACCCCAAAGAGACGCAAACAACTACAAACAGACACAGAACAACCACGAGGTGACACAAAAACTACAAAGAGACACCAAATGACTACAGAAAGATGCATATCCACCACGTAGTCTGTGTGTTTTGCTCCTATGTACAAGAGATGCAGGAGCCCTCTGCATTAAATATGTATGTAAATATGCTTCCACTCTTGTCTCTTTGAAAGTTATGAAGTTTCATGTCTTACCTGATGGATTTGATTGTTCCAGAAATGGTATTTGGATAAAGGCCTAACATACAAAATGAAAATAAATATCAAAAATGTAAATATTTCTGTTTTTATGTTGAGATCTATGTGTGAACTATGTTGAAATATCCCTACACACAGTTTTCTGCCTTCTGTATTTAAAGTTTGGGCCTTGGTTAGGAAAGATGAGTAGGTGAGGTTAGGGCGAAGGCTGGGTTCAGGTTAAGGTGAGTGGAAACACAAATTGATGGGAAAACAGACTTTGACACAACACCAGCGCGTCCTGTGAGGGAGTCAGCGCTTGAGAGAAAATGTCTCTCCATCTCATGAGAGTTGGCGTGTGGTATGTTTAGGGGTCAGTGAATAAGGCTAATCAATGAGAGGTAAGGATGAGTTCACAGACACGACGATGAGTGTGCTACCCCAATTTACCCATCAAATCATGTCTGTGTGTATCTCTGTCTGCCTGCGTCTGTATCGTTTGTGTCTGTGTGTGTTCACTCATGTGTGCATGATGCAGTGTTTGGAGGTGCCTGAGTACATCTCTCGCTGTGTGCAATCTGGAGCCGGTCTGTGGTTGTTGTATTTTTTCTTTCCCCTTCATCCCTCCGTTGGCTCTTCTCAAATGGCAATTTGTAAAACACGGCCCTCTGTTAGCCCTCTCCCTCGCCTCGCAGCCCTTCCCTGCACGACTGCTCCCCTCCCTCATCTGTCCTCCCCCTTCTCCTCTTCGCATCACTCGTTTTACTTCCTTCCCTCACTTTCCCTCCTTTTTCCCGTCTCCCTCCTCTCATTTCCATACCTCCTGTGCACACTGCATCCTAGGCCATCTCCCTCTCCGTGCCTGTTTATCTCCCTCTGTCGTTCGGCCTCTCTCTCATTTGCCCTTCGTAGTCTGTGTGATTTTTCTTCTTCATTATCTCTGCCTCTTTTTTTGCTTTGTCCATCGTTGCCGCTGCTGCTGCTGCTGCTGCTGCTGCTGCTGCTGAGAGTCATTACCTCCTCCAGCTCGCCCTCCTGTACTTATTTTATGCCTTCTTTTTAGGGTTCTCAGTTGGCTTCTTACTCATAATGTAATTAAGAGTTTGTTTCTCTGCATACAGTATCATATTGATATGCACATAAAGATGCATGAATCTCCACTTTAAACTGCATACTTTATGAACTGCTGCTCACTCGGGCTCCATTCCCAAGAGGAAGTGGTTGGGAACAATAAAAGTTTTGAGCCGCTTTCACTGTCACTCAAAACTGAAAGGAGCGACCTGCAGACTGTGTTGGCTGAGTTGTTGTCGGTATAATACTTTGGCCTTTTTTGAAAGGAACACTCTGATTGAGGAACACAAAAATATATGATGAGGGACTTGCTCATGGCTGCCAGTGTGCATGCATGCGTTTCACTTAACAGTTAGAGTACCTGTAGTGCCTAATGGTGCTTCAACAGTGTCGGACAAGGCGGCTGTTGCAGAGATCGAACCTTGAAAATTGAAAGAGGAATGGCTGAGAGCCGCAAAGTGTGGAGGGAAAGTGATGGAGGATAATGCATAAATGGAGGAGAGGAAGAATAACCTGAAGGACGGAGGAGGAGGAGAGAGTGATGAACAGACGACACAGACGCTCTCCTCGATCAGGCTCGTCTGCTTCATATTACTCCCCTTCCTCTCCACTTGTCTTGTCTCATTTTCCACCAATAACGTCAATTGTTTACCCTCGCCGATTATTCAGTTCACCTCTATTAAATTTGTTCCAGGATTCTCCAGTATTTTGCGTTATTGGCCAGATGCAGCGCCACGTCCTCTCCCTGCTTAACTCCGAGGTAAACAGTCTCACACTCTTTCATCTTCATTAGCCGTCCGTCCACCCCTTCTTTTATATCCCCCTCCCACCCCCTTGACCGATCCATCCATCCAGCCACATGCCTGCACACAAACACACACACGTGCGCTCGTGTGTGTGTGTGTGTGTGTGTGTGTGTGTCACTGGGCATTTCCATGACAACGTCAACATAGAGACCGCCCCTCTCCACCCGCAGTTTAGCTCATTTGCACTTCATTTGCATGTTTCTCAAGCGACCGGCGGCATTTGACTTTGACAATGGTGGGGAAACTGGCATGACCCTGTCGCTCTCCCTCTCAGTGTGTGTGTTTCTCTCTTGCTTCATCCTCTAACCCTGCGTTTTTGTCACTTAACCTCTCAACTCAATCTCCGCTCATCCCTCCTTTCCCTTTTTTTACCCTCCCTCTGTCCACTGCCATAATAGTGTCAGTCACATTCCCTTTTTCCTCCCTCCCCTTCCTTCCTGTTTTGAAAACACACCACTTTTACTTTGTCAAATTGCACGTGTACCTCCTCCTTTTCCTGCTTCTCTCATTTGTAAACATTTTCCTTCCATCATTATCCATCCCTCTCCATTCCTAACACCCATCTGAAAGAAGCTGCAACATTAAGTCTTTCATTCCTCCTCTGAATAAGAGTCACACTTGCGGCTTATTTGCGATTGGACAAAGAGCTTTCCATCCATTTCCTTTGCAGACAAACACAGCTGCTGCTAAAGACTCGTGCGCGCGCACACACTTCACTATTGACACTGCATCGCATTACAATTATTGACAGTCTATAGAACGAGAAACATGCTGGCACGTGTGCGCAAACAGACATCCAAGAAAAACACACATACATCAGCGGCGGCGAACAGACACAGAGACACGCACATACACACAACTACAGTAATGCTATTTACACTTCTGCAAACACCCACGTTCACAAAGACGTCCCCAAGTAGCTGTGAAATTAAACTTTTTCAGATCTGACATGTTGAAAAATCTTTTGAGTGGTTAACCAGACACAAAAGCACTCGCCTTTTTTTCACTTAATTTATTTTCTGTTTTTTTTTTTCTCCTCCATCATGAGGATTTCCAATTAAACAAATTCTCCATAACTGAGATTAGCATCACTAATTTGCTTCCTCCACTCCACAACAAATTACATGCCAGCATCAACAATATGGCAAAGTCACCTCCCATTCCCCCCATATTCTGCCGGAGACACGTCAAAGTTAAAGTGATGTGAGAGTATAACAGAACATGGCTGTCGCACGACTCTGTCTGTTCACATCCTCCGCTGTGGAGAATTTTAAAAGCCATGCTCGGGAACCCTGCTGTAATTGGCTGTGCTGTTGAAGAGCAGAAGTGTTCACAGGCTTCATTACTGGCAAGCCTACATGAGGCATGTCAACGGGGTAAAAATTAGACGGCATCACCAGTCACTACACTGTGTATATATTGTAAGAGTGTGTTTTGCTGTCTTTGCGAGGAACCAATTGTGTGTTTGGCATACATAAAAGACAGCATTACCTGTTAGTATGAGTCACCAAATGTATGTGCGTGAGCAGGGGCGGATGTGATGATGTGTGTGTGTGTGTTTGTGTGTGCAGGAGCAGAGGAAGCATTCATTAATGTAAGAGTCTGTATGTGTGTGTGTACTTACTCGGCTGTGTTTGTGAGAGGCAGAGAGAGGGACATTGTGTGTTTCAAAGGAAAAAAACTGCTCTCTGGCTCTCATCTGACATTTTAAAATCCAGCCGGCGGAGGACAGAGAAAGTTTTTATGAAAACAGACTAACTGTCCAGCCGAGATGACAGGCAGCGAGACAGCCAGGCAGAGAGAGACAGACGGGCGAACAGAGAGACGGGGGCGAGAGTATTCAAAGAGGGAGACAGAGGGAGAAAACTCAGCAGGAGGGGAAAGTATTCAGAGAACGAGAGAGAGAACAGTATTCAGAAAGTCAGGGTGAGAGGAAGGGCCTGTGCAGTTTCATTGATTTGAACCAGTAGGAGGGGAGAGAGCGGGTACAAGGGGAGGCTCGGAGACAGAGCGGCTACTGTAAGAAAATGGGTTTATAATACAGTTAAAGAGCAGCACAGAAGACACAGAGTCTGACAGACAGACGGGTAAAAAAGGGACGGCATAGAAGTCGCAGAGAGGAAGAAACGGGCAAAACAGATGGCGAGCATTTCATTTTTATATTTGTGCATATTGGACTTCTCGAATTCTGCGATCCACGTTCATGTAAACAGCTGGAAGCGTTATTAACATTTCCAAGTGGCAATCTGCGGTCCTTCTCACACTTCATACGTCCCACTTGTGATGTCTGATTAATGCCGTAATTGTCAACAGCCCATTTATTAGTGTAAACTCACAATTTCCGAACAAGGATCAACAAACTGTCATCCGTTATGATAAAGGTCACTGAATCTCCCTGATGTTCGGAACAATGAGGAAACAGACAGCCGTATGTCATGTGCCAGACCTAGCACATTCAGCACCCTGGGCAATTTCAGCCCGCTATTTTCCTTTATGTTAAAAAAATTGGCCCCCAAATTGGCTGCCTTTGTCACCTATAGAAAGACCGCCATTATCTGTAAAGACGTATTTATTCAACCTCAACTGAGATGTATTGGTGATGTGACTCCCTCACGTGCTCAAGCAATGTGAGAAGGATTTAATCATGTCAATAAAGCATCTTCAAATTTATTCAAACTGGCCAGAGACAGACGGGGGAGAGAGAGAGAGAGAAGTGGTGAGAAAAAACGAGAGGAGAAAAAGCAGTGATAATAGAATAAGCCTGGTGAGATTTAATATTTTTTTCTTATTGTTAACAAATTCTATGAAAAGATCAAAACCAGTAATGAATGTATCCTGCTAAGTATTGTCAGTGTAGCCAAAGCCTGATGTAGCTTATTCCTCTGTGGTATTGTTGCCGAAAAACTATTAAAAACACATGAATGAGCCACACCGCGGCACTGGGTGACATGTTACTTCATTACCATGAGAGGCACTAGATTATTTTGAGTCAATACCACATACATCATCCTGCTGCTGTGTGTATATACACACTAGGGCGATGAATGTGTATGAATCCACAGCTATAAAATAGCCCCCGACAGATGTACCGTTCAGTCTTGTCTGTGAAATGTTTGCTGAAAGCCATCAGTGTCCAGCTGTTTTAGGAAATTACTTTCTCATTTTAAAAAAAGCCTGATAAAATTTGTGACCTGCTTATAGAGATTTATGACATCAAGAGAAAACAGATGAGGCAAATATAGCCTTGTGTATCTGCATGATTTGTAAAGGTGTGCATGCTTGCTTGTTTGATCTAAACTGAGATGTACTGGTAATGTGATTTGCATTTGTACTTTGGCAACGAGAGAAGTACGTGATCATGCCAATAAGCCATCTTAAATAGATCTGAACTGAGGTGAAACAGATATGGAGTGGGAAGAGGTAGGAAAGTGAATAAAGAGAACATCAGAAAGTGATAAACATAGTGTTGATTTGGTAGAATTAATTGCTTTGGCAAAATAGTCCATTTCCCTGCTAAAAACACCATCTGTGGAATATGTATACATCAGGGGAGAGACAAGGAGGCTGTAAGTGCGATAAAACCTCTGCCAGCCAAGCCAATACTTTATCAATACATGTGATCAGCATGTAGAAAGCCATATTTCAATCTGCTCTGTCCGCAGTCTCTCATTCACCATTATTATGATTTACGATCGCGGTCGACACAAGCACATCGCACTCGCGGTGCTAACAACAAACTGTTGAAGACTAGTCTCTATATACAGACTCTACATTCAGTGAATGTAGAGTCTGGAGGCAAACCCCGGAGATCTTGCCTCCGGAATAAGAGCGGAAGAGCCCTGGTTTCCGGTTGTAGGCTGTTTGTAGTCCGCGTGATATTGACCAATCATGTTTGAGCCGGCTGCAGTTGTTGCCAGGTTAAATGGTCCGTGCGGTGAACTAACGAGACGGAACATAATTGGCATCACTGCAAACTCTGAATCCATCGCAATGGTTCAGCATATTTACTTATATATAAACGGAAGTTGGAAACGGAAATTCGCCTCCTCCGCCCAAATCAAACCGGAATGCCAAAAAATTGGTGGTCTGCCCCCAGAGGCTGTATCGCCATCTGCCAGAAGTCAGACCCCTAACCCCAAACTAAAATGAAAGCTGTCTGTATGTAGGCTAACACTTTATCTGAAGATGTACCTGAGGCAGCCGACCTGCAGACAGTGAGTCTCCTAAGCAGAGGGTAACAGCAGTAACAGCGCCAGGTCACTATTGGTCCGCCATCCCTCCTCCTCTTTCAGCTCTCGCCAGCGTGTGAAACCCAGGCCAATATTGATCCTTGTTCGAGCTCTTGTCTTATCACTCTCCCGTTTTCTTTTCTTTGTCTCCTCGGACAACACGTTCACCTTCTTCCTTTTCTTTGTCGCTTCAGCCATGACAACCACGTCTAACTTCGTTCACCTCGGTTCGCCTACCCTACTCTAAAGAGAGGAGGGGGATATGACGTATGCTGTAAAGCAGCCAAATGTTGTAGTCTTTTTCGTGTCCGGGTTCCTACCCAAAACCCGAAACTGCATAGTGCCAGTGCAAGTGAAACAGACACTCTCAAGCAATGACGGAGGTGTCATCCAACCTATTGTACGTTAATGTACCATCACAAGGATCTTGGATACATATTTTGAGGGCTAAAAATCTCCATTGTGTTGCTTTAAACGTGCGCTAGGATGCGTTTAACATCATGACTATGACGTTCAAACGTCAGCTGTTTATCACTAGTTTTCAAACGTAACCTCCCTGTCATACATTCTCGTGTCAGCACGGCAAGCATTCCTATGAGACAGCGCTGAGCAGGTTTTTTTCATTCAGCAAAGCGAGACGGTCATTGGATAAATGCGACAAAATCGTCACTTCCAGGGAGGCTCAGCTTCCCTGGGACCTAATGGAGCGGTACGCGGGAGAGGACGCACGGTGTATGCATGATGATTGGAGGAATTGTCTAAAAGGCTGAACCCCTTTGTGATTGACAGCGCTTTGGAAATACACACCGGCATCGTCGCATCTCGAGCTCAGTCCCATGCCGATATTTGCAAGAGGAGTCTTCTGACAGATTGCCGTCCGGAGTTCCTTATTTCCATAAGCGATACAGCTCATTTTCGCTGTTAAACCCATCTGAAAAATCTCTGACAAATTTTAGGACGTAAACTTAAAGTGAGCTTCCCCTGTTTGAAAGACCAGCAGCTGCCACTGGTATACATGTAGATGTGTAGACATGCATTCTAACTGGATACAATAGAGAGGATGAGCCAGGTAATCAGACATCCAAACGGAAAGACAGTGCTATGAAGTAGCAGTAGGTCAGATAGCTAAGTGGGGAGAGAAACAGAGAAACAGAGACAGACAGAGAGATGAACAGATGAGCTCAGAGCACCAAGGAGTAAACAAGCCCAAGCTGCACTCTGTCGTGACCTGCAGTGACCCCATGACAATGTGACTAATGGCCTTGAAACATACAAGGACCAGGAGACCAACCGCTGATGGAAGCACACAGCAACTCACATAGACAATGCATTGTGTTCAGGGCCGGAGCAGCTCCAGAAGAAAACAGAGTGCGATAGAAGTAGAGTTAGAGAGAGAGGGGGAGATAGAGAAGATAAAAGCACTTCATGGCTAGGAGTTAGATTTGTCTACTCCCGCCACACTGCAGGAGAAAAATGAGCAGAAATATCTCTTTAACCCTCGTTTAGGATAGCTTAAAGGTGCTGCATGCATCATTTGAACAACAGAGAAACAAAGACAAGCTTTTACCAGCTTTTAAAGTCTGTTTTACCTTTGAACCAACAGGAAACCTGCTGCAGGGGAATAATGCACGGGAACATGGTTTACAGCAAAGAGTTCTTCCAGTGTAAACCGAGATGAAGCTACCAGTGTTTGCATTGCAGCAGATGGTGGATCACACTGTACAGTAGTGCTGTTCTGTAGAACACATAATCCGATTGTATTATGAAAAATCATTGTGTCATCATCTTACATTGTGTACTGGCATTGTTGATAACAGATGTGGAGAGAAGGGGAAGAGGACAAAGGATGACATGACAACATCTGGAGTCCAGGGTTGAGGAGAAAAAGGGTAGAATACAACGGTACCACTTTTGATCACTGCTGCCTCAGATGGGTTTTACTCTGTTTGTTAATCATGTGACTGTTTTTCTAACGCTTTACTTAGTGATGTGCACGTGGGTGGATTATTAGACAATGAGCCCCTGGGCACAGACATGCAAAAGGCCTCACCACCTCTCCTACGTAGAAACAAGACACACAGACTTTAGATCTTTGCACACCAAGTCCGTATTGTTCGTCAAAATTGTTGCCTGTCTATCATGTTTGCACACTCCAAAACTTTTGTCCCTCATTAAAGTTTTTCATTTCAGTTATCTATGTTTTTTCACGTCCGTCAAAAGCCTTCAGAGAGTTGTTTGACTAAGAAGCAGTGAAGAAAATGTGGCACATACATCCGCAACAAGACAGAGGAATGGTTCCCAAAGTATTCTTTCATAACTCAAGTGACCTACTTCAGCAGGTCAGATGGTAATATTCATAGGATGATGATGACAAGGAGGAGGATGAGGACCGCACACAGACAGAGCGACAGTGTGGAGACAGAGGGAGGACAGCTCAGCCCCTTCATGTAGCCGCAGGGCAAAATGCAAGACACCAGTATAAAGTGGTGACAGCCAGATTGGTACCTCCAGTGGAGGGAGGCAATGAAGGAAATGTGTCTCTTTTATTTAGTCTCATATAGCAGAAGAACAATAAATGCATCTGCCTCAACTTGCAAGCTTTCTCTGTGTAACCTTGTCTTTTTTTTCGGATAATGGATTGAAAGAATGCATATGAAATTTTTTTTTGGTTTTGTGTCTCTTTGTGATAATTTTGTGTGTCCTTGAGGTTGTTTTATGGTTCTTCGTAATCATTTTGCATCTCCCTGAGGTCAGTTTGTGAGTCTCAGGGGTATATCTGTGTTGATATTGGTCGACTTGTTTCTCTTTGTAGATGTTCTGTCTCTTTGTAGTTTCTTTGCATGTCTTTATTGGCGTTTTGTGACTCTTTTAAGTCATTTTGTGTATCTTTTATGGTCATTATGTGTCTCTTTGTAGATGTTCTTTGTCTCTTTGTAGCTCCTTTGCATCCCTTTGTTGTCGTTTTGTGACTCTAAAGTCATTTTGAGTATCTTTCATGGTTACTATGTGTCTCTTTGTAGCTCGTTTGCATCTCTTTGTTGGCGTTTTGTGACTCTTTCAAGTCATTTTGAGTATCTTTTGGTCACTATGTGTCTCTTTGTAGACATTCTGTGTCTCTTTGTAGGTCCTATGCATATTTTTGTTGTCGCTTTGTGACTCTGTGTCTGTATTTCTATTTCTACTTTGCACGGAGCATTGGAACAAAAACAATTTGCCCCCGGGGATTAATAAAGTATTGTGAATCTGAATCTGAATCTGAATGTCTTTTTGTAGACGTTCTGTGTCTCTTTGTAGGTCTTTTGCATCTCTCTGTTGTCGTTGTGTGACTCTTCGAAGTCATTTTGAGTATCTTTTATGGTCACTACACGCCTCTTTGTAAACGTTCTGTGTCTCTTTGTAGACATTCTGTGTCTCTTTGTAGGTCCTATACATATCTTTGTTGTCGCTTTGTGACTCTGAAGTCATTTGTGTATCTTATACGGTCACTACATGTCTCTTTGTAGACGTTCTGTGTCTCTTTGTAGCTCCTTTGCATCTCTCTGTTGTCGTTGTGTGACTCTTCAAAGTCATTTGTGTATCTTTTATAATCACTTCATGTCTCTTTGTAGATGTTCTGTGTCTCTTTGTAGCTCCTTTGAATCTCTTTGTTGTTGTTTTGTGACTCTTTGAAGTCATTTTGTGTATCTTTAACAGTCACAATGTGTCTCTTTGTAGACATTCTGTGTCTCTTTGTAGCTCATTTGCATCCCTTTGTGGTCATTTTGAGTCACTTCCTGATCACTGCATGTTAAATTGAGTGACACTTGCAAGTGAAGGCCAGGGGGCTCCTGACACTTTGGGCCCCTGAGCCTGTGCCCGATAGGCCCATTAATCCATCCATTATACTGAGGAACAGTAGCAGCTAGTGCACCAGATATCGTCCCACCAAATTCTAATGCAAAAGTTTTTATACCTGTTGGGGGTCGCCACACTTGCTGGCAGGATAAACAGCCAGCGGTCATGGAGAGGAGTAGGAGGCAATAATCTTTTAAATATGGGAATAACACTCCGCATTTATAGACAGTCTCTCCTGGAAGGTATTCATAGTGTTGCAATCTGTTGTGTACATGAAAGGTGCCAGAAGTAGTTTTGCGAGGCACGAAAAAAGAGATCTTGAGAAGAAAACTTTTCTCACCACCGCACAGCTGGCCTATCATCGTGTGAAGTTGGAGCGAATGTCAGATTGTCAGTTTTGGAAAGTTGTGAGATGCTACCTCCCACCACGAAAGATGGGTTCGTACTTAACCATTAGGCAGCTGCTTCGTGTTTTCTATGTTGTGCGGCACTTTTGGAGTAGTTTAAAAGAATCTCTGATGGTTTGAGTAATGTTAGCAATTCTGTAATTAAGTAACTATCGGAGTAATGTCATTATTTTTGTCAGAGAGTAATAAGTTATTGATTACATTTTTTACTGCTGAATATAACAGAGAAGAAGCAAAGACAAAAATGAAGAAACAGTGTGTTTGTCAGGGGCAGAAGGCAGTGAGTCAGGATTAAATTCATAGAAAGATGGGGGAAGGATTGAGATTAATAGAATGATTGATTGCCTGAGCCCAAGAAAAAAACCTCGGAGGTGGCCTATTTTTCATCACCTTCATCTTTTCTCTCATTGAATTTCATTCCCCCCTCTGTCTTTCCTCCTATCTCTCAATCTCTGCATCATTTTGCCACTGGGCTCTCTTGCATCTCTCTTTCTTGTTTGTGTAACTTTGTCACTGTGTGTCTTCCTGCATCTCTTCCCTGTCTTACTGTATCTCCTTAAACATCAAATCCCTTTCAATCTTTACACAGCTTTCCCTTTCTCTGTCTCCCTCTGTGTCTCCGTCTTTGTCACGTTGCTCCCTCTCACTCTCTCCGTCACTCAAATTATACAGTATTGTCGGTGTCAGTTAGGGATGTCTCGCTCACCGCCCACGCTCGCAAACACACCATTAGCTAAGCAAGCTTGGATTGACGTGCACTTGCACACACGCGCACACAAGGTGATGTCTCGGAGAACACACTGTTTCAGTCACCATCAGTAGTGATCTGTCACACTGTCTTGACACACTTTCAAAGACACATGCACAGGGGGCACGTTTCAAGACAGCGCGTGTCAAAACAGGCCTTTTCAACACGTTCAAACCGCCGACAAAAGCTCCTCCCACTCCACAACTTTCTCTTTCTCTCACTGTTTTACAGTTTCATTCTTCCTCTAGGCCTCCGTCCTCTCTCTTTCCCTTTGTCATCCCCCTTTACTCTTGGGAGGCAATTACTGTTTTCCCCTGGACTCAAACTAATTAGCTTAAAAACTCCCACAAATAAATAAAGCATTCTGTGAGTGTGTTTGTGTGTGTGTGTGTGTACTGTTTGTGCACCTATCTGCTTGTGCTTGCGTGTAAACGAGTGGAAAATGAAGTTGAATATATAAATACTAATATGGCACAGATTTAGGCGAGGCTAGAGCCTGTTAGAGTACGCCTCCTAAAAAACTGCACCAGCATGCAGTGCACGCACATACACACACATGCACACGCACACTGTCATAGCTGCTCAGTATCGATCAAAAGTATGTATGCCAAAAGACATGCACATATCTGACAGCTTAAGTGTACACTTGCACAGAGTAGCCTATATACAGTATCTGACAGCTCATTTTGCTCCAGATGCGTTGCTGGTGAAATTCAAAGTCAGTCATGGCAGCCAGCTGTTTCGCAGAGACATTTCTACATGTCACTTTTAATGATTCACTGATAAAAACACGCTCCTTTTCAATCGGCACTCAGTTGAGCTGTAAAAATAATTCAATAAATTGACATGAAATGGAGTTTGAAACAGCTACACACAAACTCAGGTGAAGGTTGCTCTCTCCAACAACAGGGCTGACTTATCACCCCAGGGGGCTTTCCTGGAGGCTGGTAATTCAGATGCATGTAAGCAGGTAATCACGCCACTTATCTGGGCTAAGGCGTGAAAAATTCACAAGCAAAAGATGCAAAAAAAAAAGAGACTGAATTCGAGACATAACATACGGGAAAAAAAAGATTTTCAGGTTTTGTATTTCTTTCGCCGCTTTAGCTTTGTGCAACATTCAGCCCACACATATTATACACACACACGCAGAGTAATGCACGCGAGAATAAGCACACCTATTTCTCGGAGCTCTAAAAGATGCACTTAGTCACAGGCATGCACATACACACAGAGAGACGCACAAATAATTCTTGATTCATTGATTCCTCCAGGGGAACACGGGGTTACTCTTAGTAATAGCACTGTCTCTCTGAAGCCCAAATGAACATCAACACACACACACACATACACACACAAAACACGTGGCACCCTGGTGGCGAGGGGAGCGTGTCCCATTTTTTAATAACAAAAAAGCTCTGGGGAGCCGTGTGTGTTGATAGCTAAATGACACTTACAGGTTGATGTGCTGTGGAAGTGGCAGGGAAAAATAACAGGCTGCCAGGCACAAGGGGGGGGAGGCCAGGCCTACATAGGGAATTCATGCAGCAATGAGGAGCTGATTAAAGTGCCTGGCAGAAAAACTGGCAGCGCTGCAACTAGACACACTAGATCAGGGCTAGCCAGGGAGTCTCAGTTCGCAGAGTAACAATACTAATCCCTGCAGGCACAAATATTGTGTTTTAACAGCCTGTGCTTCCACTGAGGGTCTAAAATAACATTTTAACTTCAACAGTTTTGGAGCAATTTGAATGATTAACCCATTTTAACTTGGGGAAAAAAGCTTGTTTAACTAGCTGGCTGTCCTCATCAATAGCTCACTTGCTGGGGGAAAAAATCCAATACAACTTGCACACCTGAGGCAATTCCTACCCTGCTTGCAAATTACACTTACAGGAAACATTTTCAGTGAAACAATTATAAACATGTGGGAATGCAGGCTATAACTTCATCTACAGGTGGCACAGAGCAAGCATACAACGTCGGTGGTAAAGGAAAACAATGTGGCTTTATTTCGTTTGCAGTAATACGCCTTTTGTGTGCTGTGTTATAGGTAAAGCACTGACTGTAAAATGAATGAACACATTACACTCAAATGCAGAATTGGAAATGCCTAGGTTTGCACCCTGCTGCTACCCAGGCAGCTGTTACACCTCCGCTGTATTACTGACAGCCCTCGCTAACGCCAGAGGAAATTAACGCACATCTATAAAATCAAACCGGAACCTGCAGGGGAGACACAGAAGCAGAGGTGCTGCTTCACACAGCAAAGGCAGTATAGTTAATGACTGAGGCTATTGTTTACACTTCCTCTGGTAACTAAATTGATCACACAGACGAGATGCCATAAGGACCTGTCAGGCTCAGCTCAGCAAATGACAGTGATTGATCAGGTTTGGACATGATACAAATGCTTTAGGTAATTATTAAAAGCAGCACGTAACAAAAGCAGAAAACCTGTTTTTTTTCCTCGAGCCAGACAATGATGAGGTAAATAGTTTAATCTGTCACAATCATCTGGAGACGTGTGGGACGAATAACTGACGGACATAAGAGAGAATGCAAGTAGCCCTGTTGGACGGACACCAGACTGGGGTTAGGATAGTTTGTTCATCACTACCAGTGATGCTGTAGAGCAGGGTGTCAAACTCACTTTAGTTCACGGGTCACATACAGTCCAATTTAATCACAGGTGGGCTGGACCAGTAAAACCATTGCATAATATCCTGTAAATAACAAGCTCCTCCAATTTTTACCCTTTTTTGTGTAAAGACGCACATTTTAAAAACATTAATCCATTTACAAAAGAGATGATGTCTCCAGAAGAATAAATGCAATTTCAACAATATGTCTCAGTTTTTCCATATTCGACTACTCACAGTCATTTCATGTGCATTTTTCTACACATTTCCCCTCCTGTGTAGTAATCCTGACATCACCACACCAAAAAAAAACTGAAAGAAAAGAACTGTATCTTGGTCAAAATCCCCCGAAGCAGCGTTTAACTTGCTCCTGAAGCCCTGGCACCTCTTAGCCTTCACATGTGAATCACTATTGGGTGTGCAAGGTCATCCAGTGGGCCGGATTGGACCCTTTGGCAGGCCAATTCTGGCCCCCAGGCTGTATGTTTGACAGCCCTGCTGCAGAGCAATGTTCCAGTGAGTGAAATTGTTGTTTTTGTATTCTAACTTTCCAACACTGCCAATCTATTTTGTAGAAAAATAAACTGAATGGAGAGCCCAGTCTTGTAGAAATATGTGAATTGGTTAAGAAATCCTAGCAACACATTATGTGGTGGTGGTGAGAGTGAAACAACAACACATGGAGGATGGCAACAACTGCAGCTGCAAATGCTTGGTGTAGGCAGATCGTTAGGATTAATAATACATTCGCAAAACCAGTATGCAAATAGTGTCATCGAGCTTTTCAGACAAAAGGAGGAAACAACCTCGTGAAGCACCTCAGAGACAGACATGTATGGTAACAACATGCCAATGCTCCTTATCTGTAATGTTCAGATGGATGATGAAGTGGATAAGTACATGGGAGTTTGTTGTTTTTACCATGGTATCGAGCAGAGTATTGAGAATTGTGGAAATTCACTGGTATTGGTATCGACTACTACATTTTTGACACTCCTAGAATGGACTGTAACAGGATTATAAGCCTGTGAGGTTTCCGTAGCTCATAAAAACAGATACCAACACTGAGCTGATATCACCACACACGCTGTATAACCTCCAAGCACAACAGGTCCCAAAGCTAGTTGATCATGTTAGCTGTTCAGTGTGTGTGTGTCTTTTAGTCTCAGTTCATATGCGCAGGCTGAGCAGCACGGGGCTCGATAAAAGATTTATACAATCTATATGCTGTACTGTATTGCACAGCACGGAGCAAGCCTTATCAGGTTTATTGGCGCAGAGAGCCACATGTGTCGCCTATGGCGAAGTAGGTGATGTGTACATGTACAGTGTGTGTGAATGTGCGTGTGTATAATGTGTGTGTGTTGTGACAAGGAGGGGAGGAGTAGTGACTTTGCTCAGTGGTGACAATGTGTATTACTCACATCTGATTACAAGAGAAAGGGAGAGGTGGGAGTTGGAGAGATGGAGGGGGTGAAGTGAAGCGGGAAAGAGGGAATAAAATGAAAGAATATGGAGGAGAACCAAGGCGGTGTGTGTGTGTGTGTGTGTGTGTGTGTGTGTGTGTGTGCGTGTTGTACTGTCTTGGCTACAGGTAGTTTATCATTAGAGATAGAAAGACAGAGATCCTTACTTACTGCGGCGGCGTCACACACACGTGCACACAAACACTGTCTACCTGTTCCTTTTATGTCCATCCTTGTCTGTGTACACATACACACACACACACACACACACACACACACACACACACACACGCAAAGATGGACCATGGACACACACAGTAACAGAGCTGTCAGTCCAAGCAGGCGTTTGTTTCCCAAGGTGGAGGTAGTTTGTCCAACAAGCACCACCGGAATTAGCCACATATCTGCCGGTATGGATTTTTAATCTCTGTCAACATCATGATTATATTTAATAGCTTTACTATCGCACCAGAAAAATGCTTTTAATAGAGGGACGCACGCGCACACACACACACACACACACACACAGGTGTACACATTAGCCCCTTAGCCCCTTTTTCCATTCTCTCCCTCTCCCAGCTCCACCCACGCCCCCGCCATATACATCTCCATGGAGACTGCCGCCTGGCAACAGCTGGAGGAGAGCCAGTTGCCGCGGCGACGCTAACACCCGGCGTGCCCCTACAGTAAGGAGCAGTGATGTCACTGGGTGGCCGGGATGGGCAGACTATAACAGGCAGGCCAGATGATGACCATTGTGAGAGTTAAACACTCATCTTGTCCTTTATTGCCGCCATCTATCAGCCATCACTCCTCTTCAGTGACAGATCCACTGTGTTGTTCATCTTCATTAGAGGTGTTTCTGTGCCGTCTTTGTTCATCTCTCTCTCTCGTTCAGTCTCTCTCACACTCTTTCTGTTTCTTTCCCTTCATCTGTCTTTCTGTCCTCTTGTGTGTGTGTGTCTCTTTCTACTTTTTTTTCCCAACTCATTTGCGTCTCCCTCCTCCTTTATTTCCCTCCTCAGGTCAGTTCAACTCAAGAAGCTTTAATGACCTGTTAACATTATTCATATAAAAATGCAAAACACATTGCCTTTATGCATCTCCATTTAGATTAAAACAGACACGACTACATGGCTGGTATTATAAAATCAGTATTATGCTAACACATGCAAGAATGATAATGTTTACTTAACTCATTCTTCACAGACTACAAAGGCCCTTCACAATGTATATACAACTATAGCTGAATTTTCCCAATGAAGATGAACAATGGAGAGTTTAAGTAGAAAACATCTTTGTACTCTGATCATTTATTTACGTAAAAAGTAACAATACCAAGCTGTGAAAATAAAGGTCAATACATTTTACTCAAGTAAAAGGGAAAGTATTATGAGCAGTATTCACACAATGCACTCAAGTATCAAAACTCATTATGTGGATGTGGTTTCTTTCAAAGAGTTATGTCATACATTTTTTATTAGTGTATTATTGTTATTGATGCATTTACATATAAGCAGCATTTTAATGTTGCCGAGGAAGTTCCAGTTACCACGTCATATACTGTGAGGCAGTTTAATCCACTTCAGTATATCATATTAACAAGTTTATCGCAATGTTATGTAACACTTTGTTAGTGTTACATGTACAAAGCATCAGGTCACAATAGCTGTGACTAAATGTGGTGGAATTAAAGTATTATTACAGTCATAATATTTCGCTCTGAAATCTAGTAAAGTACAACTATAAAGGAGCAAAAAATGTATATTCTAAAAATAACTCTATTCTACTTCATGTCATCTGTAGCCGTGTCTCAGATCGAAGGCTACATTTGAAGACCGATTGCGTCACATCGGCGCGACCACGGCAGTCCCATTTCGAAGGCTTCTTCAAATGCGGCTGAGGAATGCTAGCCTGGTGAAACCATCCTGATCTCGCGAGCTCATATTCTATTTCGCTCCGCAGATCAGTCTGGCCGTGCAATCATAAAGGCGCATTCTGGCATCGGTTAAAGCTTACCGGGCCAATCACAACCATTTATTACTTTTGGGGCGGGTTATTTGAAATCACGTCATCAGAATAGGAGGGACAAGGAGCTGGAATGTACATTTTCTTTAAAAGCAGAGCAAACGGCTGCTCTGAAAGCTTTTATTGAAAAAAAGGATGTGTTTGCCGTCCTTCCTACGGGGTTTGGTAAAAGTTTAATTTACCGACTGGCTCCGTTGATCGGGAAAAAGATGGGACTCAGTGAAAACCCAGTGGCTATGTTGTTTCTCCGCTAGTTGCTCTCATGGAGGAGCAGGTAAGGGAAGCGACCAAGCTGAGAATCACAGCCATGCAACTCAGAGTCCACAGTGAGGAGGAAATCCGCAAAGATGGCAACACTCTTTCCCAGACATCATCACAGCTCATCTCCGCTGCACGCTGCACTTGCTTGCTGGTCTGTTTACAGTGGCGTTGTGCGAGCCTACGTCACACGTTTCGTTCACTCTGATTGGTTTTCCATCTTTCCAATTGCATGAAGGGGCATTTGAGGGACAGCCATTGATACCGCCCCTTGGGGATAGAGGAAATGTACACTCCGTGTCCAGACCCATTCCTGTTTTGCGAATTGGGTCTGTCAACGCCAGGCTAGAGGAATGCAGCCTACTTTCCCAGAATTTGGAGTATGCAGCGGATGAATCCTTCGACGCCCAGCATATCCCAAGATGCATTGTGCGCTGATGATGATTATATGTTAAGTTAACTAACAGTTGTTAACTAGCTACCGGTAAACTGTTGTTAACATTACTATTAGCTAAAAGCACACAGCTTAAACAATCAAAGAGCGGCGTCTCCGGCGTATAATCATCTCCTCAAGTGTTAAATAAAAAAAATATATACAATAACAATCTCTGAGTCCATGATTTAGGGATAACAACCTTATTAGCGTACGCCTTCTTTCGTCAAGTGCAGCTGGTTGCTCGGTAATAGTGGTAAAACTGGTGATACAACCAGGAAATCCTTCGCAGACCAGCCCATCCCATCCCATTTCGGAGACCGTTCGGTTTGGCTGATGCAGTCTTCAAACGACGTGGCCGACGTTGACTGTGAAGGCCGCGTCCTTCAAAGGATGCAGCCCCCGAATTGAGACACGGCTTGTCTCGTCATTAGACAGTCAGAGTGATGGATGTAGTATAAAGAGCATGAAAGGCCATTGGGGTGAGTGGGAGGGGTGGTGGATGGTCCCCACAAGCATAGAACTTTGACCCAGGAGCCGAGTGTTTGTGTCATATATGAAACTAAAAGTCAACATAGAGTTCTTCTGTCACATCAGTTGTTAATCACTTGAGTCGTCAGTCACACATTAATCAGTCATGTGAGAGTTAGGCACATTAACTGTGATCTTTTCCTCACCCTAATCAATTGGTTTGGTCGCCTAACGGCCGAAATACTTGGGATACAAATGCGGCTCAACACGTCTGTCACAACAGAGCGTGTTTATCATAATCATCTGAAGCTGCTACGCTCACCACGCATAGGCACAGCATTGCTCAAATCTATTTTTACACAGCTAGTCTACTTTTTTCCTCTAAACGTGGCTCCAACTACATAAAACTGTGTAAAGAAACGAGTGCAATCTGTTTAAAAATGATTCAAATGAATACCGCATTGTACCAGAGGCAGCAGACCAAACTTGTGGGTGTTTTTACATTTCACATTAAAATAAATAAATCAAATTAATGCATTCTGTGGTTGAAACAAACCAGTTAATTAATTTAGTACCAGTTAATATAGCCAGAACGCCTCCAAACTTTGCACAACCAACTGCATTATCACTTGGCAAAACTCACTATGTACACAGTGAGGCTTGCAGCCACCACACGCTACCAAGACAGAGAGTGTGTTGAAGGTAAAAAGCCTCACTTCACCCCAGCTAAGTGATGTATCGCGTTTTTGCCTGATTTATTTCAGATGTCAACCTTATGGCCGACCCCTTCTTATTCATGTGGATTGACTCACGGGACTTACTGACGACCACTTTCGCATCAAGATCTGCCGACCTTTCTGCATCAAGATACAGTACAAAATGTTTGATGCTTGGGGAGAAGCCCCAGGTGTCATTTTACTAATGCTGGGAGCTTCTGCCTAAGCATCAGTTTAAGTCGGGATGAGATTGTGTTGTTTATGTACAAGACCATATGTAAATGCACTGATGTTTTGCTCCATCTGGATTATGTGTGTTGAAAACAAGAAGTGCACTTCACCTGGCAGCCCCCTGGATCTCTGTGTCTCTTGTACAGTATGTGAAAAGTTGTGCTGACAGAGCCCGCGTGTCCCCTCTGATCTGAAATGTTCACTTGTGTTCAGCAATCTGCCACTCCACATGTTGCAAAGTGGCAGTTTAACATGTAACAGAGCTTCACTCCACTGCAAATGTAAATGAAGAGGCGCTTGCTCCAGAGGGGGGGGGGGGTTTCAATTTGAGGAAGAATTTTTGCCTGAGGCACATGTGCAATCAGCTTCAAACAGGACTACTGACATCTTGTATTTCTGACCAATTACGATAACTACTAACCCCCCTCATGTACACCTAGTGGAGAATTTGTCATATCAGTTACAGAGCTTCGGATGATGTACGCCACTGTCGTCATCTCTGCAGAAATCAAAACCACTGATTTTAGGGACTACTGTTTTGGCTGCTCCTGCTGTAGACAGAGTTATGATAAAATGCACCTGCACTTGTTTGCGCACTCCTACTTTGTATTCACCTTTTTCTTGTCACCACCGGCGCTGCCACCCATCGCTCTCCTCTGCTGGACAGCTGTCCTACACCCTGCCTCAATGTTCCCATCCCACTTTCCACTTCATCATGTCATCCATCCCTCTCCCTCCCTGCATTTATCCACTGCACATCCCTTGCTCCAATCAAAATCGAGCCACTAGCAGAACCGCATCTTATTCCATGCACATAAGCTTACACGCATGCACACACAAACACACACACACCCACAAGGGTAGAAAGATAAACCCAGCTTGCAGGGGTAAACACTGCGGATAATAACAGAGCTGCTCTTTGTGTCCTATAGCACATACTGACACACACAGCTGGACATTCATTTCCCGGGCCTTAAACTTATTATTAATCTCTCACTGTTTCACACTTAGCTTAACCTGAACGTGATCCTAATCTTGAGCCTAAAGTAGAGTCATAACCCAAACACATGTTCCAATGACAAGGGTCTAAATCTTAATAAAAGCCTCTCACATGAATAGAAACACGGCACACAGACAGTTCTCTTGCTTGTCATGGTTGGCCGGTGACCCTGGGAGAAAATGAGAGCAGGGGAGGCGAGGAGACAAAGAAGTAAAACCAGAGAAGAGAAACAGGCGTGTGATGAGGGAGGCAACAAGGCAAGACAGAGTGGTCCTGCTTCAGTTAGCGCGCTAACGTGATCTGAAATGCTCTGTGCTAAAAACAGACTTAATTAATAGGGCAGCACAGCGCCTATAGCTAAGCTAATGCTAAATGTAATGAAGAAATGAACACGAAGGCTAATGCTAGTGAAAGTGCTGGAGACAGTAGCGTCTAGTTACTGGGGCGGAAGAGATCAGTGCTAAATGGCTTGTGAATTAAGTAATTTGCTCTCGAGTAACTAATGTCCTTGTCTCGTTGCAGCTGTTGAGTCCTGGGAGAACGCATACTGTTGGTATACATCAAGACTGGTACAGTATATATGCAAAAAGACTTCGCTCTAAGCAAACATGTTTAAATAAAATGAAGGGATTTAGTATTTCTCCCTCAAACGTTTTCCAATCCAATCTTTCTGGCTGTTTAGAGAATTCTTTGAAACAGCATTTGGACCGTGTTAAAAGGAAATAGAATCTACAGGAAGGATCAGTTAAATGACTAAATAAAAACTCTTTGGTGTCTAGTCAAATACTGGGGCTGCACTGAAGAATGTTTGGACTCCTCAGTATTTTTATAATCCTAGACACAACCTTGTGTCCTTGACCACGAAGGTCGCCAGGTGTGCAATTGAGAAAATGTGTGAAGACATACAGTACCAAGATGCTGGTGTTTCAGAGCTCAATAGCACTGAGTGGATATAAGGGTGCACCCCAACACGTGATGTGCATGATTATTGCATGTGTGTCTCTGTGGTCTGTAACTTGTCGTGAGGCCGATTTCTCTCCCGCCTGTGAGCCGTCTTGGGGATTAAACGCTGACTTTGACTGCTTGGCCCTCTCTGACACTTCTCTCATCCCATTTTCTCCCTCGGCCTAACCCCCTCCCATCTAATCTGTTCCTCTTTCTCTCTGCCACGGGTCTTGTTTTTCCTTCCACTCCATTTGTTTTCTGTCCCTTTCGCTCGCTTTTCCTGTTCGTCTCCCTTCTTTCGCTCTCTCTCTCTTCTGGCTGCTTTGTGAATCTAAATAGCCTGACACAAATTAACAGCGAGAACCCCCCCCCTCCCTCCACTCCCCCCAACCCTCACCCTCACCATCAGACACACACCCACACACACTCTTTCTCTAGGCAGTTGCTAATGGTATAGTTGGACGATTGATTGCCTCCCATCACCAACATTGGTTATATGTAGATAAGGGCGCAAACAATCAGGTGCAAATACACACATACACACGAAAGCAAGTAAACAAGCATCCCTCAGGCACGTTAAACACAAACTGGCTCAAATTTGCCTTTTCTGCAGCAACTATTTGGGTTTTTTTTCACTCTCAGACTGCATCAACACCATTGAAATAGAACGAAAGTAGAACGCACTTTCCCATTCAAATCAGCATAGCAGAATGGCCAGAGCAGTGGCCATTTTTATGAACTGTTGCCAAGGCAACTGTTGTTACTTCCATATGAACTTTGGTATAAACAAACTAACTTGCGGCAGATTGTGAACACACTAGTAGTACATTTTCAAATAAGCAATTTATGTTAAAAATGTTACCATAACTGTTATTCATTAATTCGTTATTCATTTTCTGTAACCACTTATCCTGTTGGGGGTCGTGGGGGGTCTGGAGCCTATCCCAGTTGACACTGGGTGAGAGGCGGGGTACAAGGGTACACCATGGACAGGTCGCCAGACTATCACAGGGCTGACACAGAGACAGACAACCATTCACGCTCACATTCACACCTACGGACAATTTAGAGTCACCAATTAACCTGCATGTCTTTGTATTGTAGAAGGTCGGAGTACCCGGAGTACCCTCGCTGACATGGGGAAAGCATGCACCCTGGGTTTGAGCCTTCTTGCTGTGAGGTGACAATGCTAACCACTGCACCACTGTGCCGCCCGTAACTGTTATTTCTCTGTTTATTTTGTTGCTATTAATTGCATGTTTGTATCTGCCTTCCAAGAGCGAGGGAGAGCTGCTGCTCAGTAGACAACTGAGAGGCAGAAAGAGACTGCAGGGATAAAGAGTGCCCAGAACAGCATGTTTTCACATCTAACTCTGTGAATCAAGGGTTTATCACGACCATACCAGACTTTGTGATAGTTGGAAGAGTGGACTAGCTAACGAGATGACTAACAAGACCAACTTAGACGATTTTGGTGTTTTATTTTGTTTGTATTGAGTTTAAATGAAGCGTGTCTTATGATGAGCTCACAAGAAAATTGAGCTAACGTTACTCATTGTTTGGTCAAAGACAGAAACTTGGACTGGAGTAGACTACCACTGTATTTTTCTGTTCAGTAAGTCAGTCTCAAACTTGTCAGTCTTGTGAATGTTGTCACCATAACAACTAAAAATGGTCACCATTTCTCTTGTGCTAGTCAAACGACCACGGCAAACAGGTCAATGTCCTTTCTATTCAGTCTATTTCTATGGTCCACACTAAGCAGGCTAAATCTGTAAACACTGTTCACATGTGAAATCAACTTAAGCTCACATTAGTGTTGTCAGGTTGTTTGCGTGAAAATTTCCTTACACACTGAAACACCTTTCTTCTCTCTCCTCTTTGTGTTGGCTAACCAACACGACTGTGAATCACAGTTAACACACATGTAATGTGTGCCAGCCAGGTTTCATTGTTATATATAAATAAGGGGCAAACAATGAGGAGCAAATACACACTAAAGCACATAAACAAGCCTCCCTTAGGCAGATTGTTTCCTGAGTGTTACACACAAACTGGCTCAAATTTGCCTTTTTTTCTGCAATTGTTTTTGTCTTTGCTCTCAGACTGTGTCCACACAAAGTAAGCAAAATCTGTAGACACTGTTGACGCGTAAATTTGACTTAAGTTCACAGTAGTGTTGTCTGTTTGTTTATGTAAAGATCTCCACCCACACTTAAAAACCTTTCTTCTTTTCTCCTTTTTGTGTTGGCTAAGCAACAGAACGTTTAAAAAATGATGAGTGACAGCCAAGTTATTTGTCGAGTCTCAGCTGGTTCATGCTCCTTATGTCAGTTGCCACCTATACCATGTTTCAGCGCAGCCAGATCAACAATGTAGCTGCTTTCATTTACATCTTTTTCCATTTCTTCTGTTGAACAACTAAACAAGCAAAAAATTACGATTTGATCGAGGCCCATAAAACCCTGCACTGCGATGAGATCACAATGTTCTGATGGAGGAGTCATTAAGATAAAAATAAATACAGAATAAATACTTTACTGTGAGATAGGCCATGTTGACATTTAAAGCGAGTGATTGCAGAGAAGGTTAGGGGCAACTGAAAGTCATGTTCTTAACTTTGCATACAGTCCCAAAACACGTCTCAGCAAACTTACATCAAGCTACATTTTCCCTGACCGCAAGACAAACGTTTCTGGATTTATCCACACCAGAGAGCATTTTTAAAAAGCTTAGTGTTTGGGTGTGAATATTGCAAACTTGTAGTGGTAATGGGTGAAAATGAAGACACAAAGGTTCAGCCAGCTTTAGGGGCCAGTATACTCCAGCAGAACTGCGTCTCAGGTGGTCAAATAGCTTCGGGAACCTCCTCCTCCTTTCACAGCTTTCCAAAACCAACAATCCAGCATCCACACCCACTTCATGCCAGGACTGGCCAGCTGTGAGGAGGTAGGAAAGTAGCCAGCAGATAAGCCTCTCTCTCTATCTCTGTCTTTTAATTTGTTTCACAACTATTTCCATCACCTTTCATGTGAACAACAGAGTGAAACACTCGACCTTCTGTGTACGGTTATCCCCACATTTAAACAGCATCACATCTCCCCCTTTCTGTATCTCCGCCTTCCAGTGTGACAACTCCTGAACAGCCAGAAACCCCTTTTGATTCCTGACGTGGTCGGACAACAGGACGTTCAATTTAGTTCTGATCGAGCATAACCCGACCCTTAGGGTGGATGTAGTTTAGCTCTGTGCTCCTCTGGCCCAAAGGTCGGCATCTGGGTGAGAACTTGATGGTTTGTTGTGCTGTGAAGTCCCACAGAGAGCAAGGCCGAGGGACTGAGAGAGCAGGGTGAGCCAATCCATCTACTGTGGTCAAACACAGAGACAGAGATAGTTGACTGAGCTCTCACACATCCATGCACACACACACACACACACACACACACACACACACATACATACAGTACTGCACACCCAACAATGGTATTCAAGCCTAATTAATACAGTTGACACTTCATTTAAGATACATGGGTGTGCTTTGCAGCCCTGGTCCATGTGTGTCTGTGCATGTCTGTGTGGGTGAGAGAGAGAAAGAGAAAAAGGGAGAGCGGGGGATTATGTCTGTGGGGTGTGTGTGTGTGCACTCAATCTTTTAGCCTGTTAATGTTTGAGTTGGGTGAATACACATGGGAGAGCCAGCCTGTGTGTAGGCAAGAGCTCATTACTGCATCTGTGTGAATCAAACTATCTCTAAAAGGATGTTTGACTCCTGTCTGGCTGGAATGTGTGTGTGTGTGTGTGTGTGTGTGTGTGTGTGTGTGTGTGTGTGTGTGTGTGTGTGTGTGTGTGTTTCTCAACGTCTTGTGTGTGTCCCATTATTTATGAACTGGTTAATTTTTGTGCTCTCGCTTTAAGTGTGCATTGTATTATTGATGAAGTCATTCAATGTATTTATTTTTTATGCCATGGCTGGAGGCATTATAAATTCAGTTTGTCCGTCCATTCACTGTCCACCTGTCCATCCATCCCATTCTCATGAACATGATATCTCAAGAAGGTCTTGAGGGGCTTTCTTCAAATTTGGCACAAACGTCCAGTTGGACTCAACAATGAACTGATTAGATTTTGATTGTTAAGGGTCAAAGGTGAAGATCAATGTGACCTTATCAGTCTCATTGTTAGGAACCTGATATCTCAAGAAGGCCTTGAGGGAATTTGTTCAAATTTGGCGCAAACGCCTACCTGGACTTAACAATAAACTGATGAGAATTTAATGGTTAAAGGGTCAAGGGTGAAGATCAGTGTGACCTTATCAGTCTCATTGTTAGGAACCTGATATCTCAAGAAGGCCTTGAGGGACTTTCTTCTAATTTTGCACAAACGTCCTCTTGGACTCAACAATGAACTGATTAGGTCAAAGGTCACTATGACCTCTCAAAACAAGTTTTTGGTCATAACTTGTATTTATACTCTAACTATGACAAAAGTGTGTGTCGCTTCTTTGCAGCAACACCCATACTGGAAGCATTGTCTTCTGCCATGGCTATATATGAGTCTGGACAGACATGGATGTTAACTAACTTCAACTTGACTGGTTTGTGGAGGCATACAACTGCAAGCGGCAATGCTAGTGTTTTTTTTACATAAGGTTTTATCTCTGCAGGGACTTCTTTCACTGTGTATTTAAACTACTATTCTACCAGCAAGTGTAGCTCTCAAAAGATATGTTAGAGTATGTGTTCTTGTCATGCTGATCAGTGCGAGGTTAAACCTTAAACACGCCAACACGGGCACCGTCTGCCTGAAACAATTCTCTAATTCAAGCTCCTCTTCTACCACTGCTTCGCTGTCTCTCCTTCTCCTCCTGTTCTCATCCACCCTTTTCTCCATCTCCTCCCTCCTTTGCTTTGCTGTCTGACTGGCATGACAGGAAGACTGACGGATGCACAATGACAGACAACCCCCCTCTGCACATTTCAAAGGCCCCACACAGACAGGCACAAACGCACACAGACAAGGCTCACATGGACATGAAAATACTGTAGGCATGCACACAAGTGCAGACAGAGACACACACACACATCACGAACAAACAAAAGATCCAATAAACAGTTAAACAGGCACAAAGACTGGAAGAAAAAAAGACTCACAGATATGAAAAAAGACACATACTGAAACTCCCACACATACATATACACATACCATGTGGCCAGACTGAAGAATCAGGATGAACACTGGTAGGATGCCCAGTGTGTGGGATGGTTGGAGCGTCAGAATGTAACAGCTTTATAAACTGACCAACATGACTCGCTATGATGAACCAACTGCTGACCGTCTGTGTGGTTTCACCAGCCCTCTCCTTTTCTGAGTGTGTCAGCCTGCCAACGGCACACACACACACCAAACATAATGCAACCTAACGCAATAATTGCTGCTATGTTTGTGAAGGTTTTGATTGTGTAATATATACATCCATAAAGCCTGCCAACAACATTAACTATAGCTCAACAACATCAGAAAGTGTTGTAACGATACTGGAATTTTTAACTTTTAACTAACTCAGTGTCCAATACCATTTTTGATACTGCAATGAAAATTGACATTGAAGGCATACAAGTTAAATTTATTAATAAAATATAAATATAACAAAGCTATGACATGACAATGGGAATCTTTTACTGTCTTGGTTAGAAGCACAGAACAGCAAAATCACTGTTCAACGATAAGAAAGAGTGAGAAAGTGCAGCTGGTACTGGTGTATCGATACTGTGGAAAACAGGGTTGGGTACCAAGCTCCACACGTTTTTAAAAGGTACAGATTGACCTACCTCGGTACCAAGAACCAATTCATGTTAAATCCATCGGTACCAAATGTCGATACTTGAAAGCGCATCTGCGTGAGAACGCCGGATTTAGACAAGAGGCGGAAATGCCGTGGAGCATTCCGAAGCCTGGAAGCCAGCCACAGCACTCTAAGGTCTGCAACCGAGCTCCACGGAGACAGCGGGTTCAACTTTAGATAGGAGACAGAAGCGCCTTGAAGCTGGGAAGCCTGCCATGGAGCTCTCTGTCAGCTTCCCAGCAAGCCAAATTTATTGCTGAAGCGCTGATCTGCCATGATAGTTTTGGTGTCTAGTCTATTTTCTTTTTCTATATTATTATTATAATAGCCTAGTATCAATGCTTGACGAGCAGACACACACACACAGAGACAAGTAGACAGGAAGATAGAAGAGAGAGACAAACAATTAGCTCTATGTGTTATTAGAAACGAGCAGAGGTGCAGAATTGCTTTTGGGTCAACTACCTCACCGCTGCTACTGGAAGTCTCCAGTAGGAGACTTTGCATGTTCTCCCCATGTCAGCGTGGGTTTTCTCGGGGTACTCCAGCTTCCTCCCACAGTCCAAAGACATGCAGGGTAGGTTAACTGGTGACTCTAAATTGCCCATAGGTGTGAATGTGAGCTTGAATGTCCAGGGTGTATCTCGCCTCTTGCCCAATGTCAGCTGGGCTCTAAATTTTGACAACACTGCCAGAAAGTACTAAAGAGCCTACAAAATAACCAGAGATGAATCAAGATTGAACACTACAGGCTTCATTTATTGAACGGTCATTGCACTAAATTGCTTATATTTTAATGTTTCCGCTACATTACAGCCGACTGCTACACCTGCATTTTCAACACTAAAGCAACCTACAATGCATAATATTGCTCTATGTATCACTATTTGCCAGACGTCACTCAAATTGCCACAGCAGGAGCCCTGCTGTTTTCTGCTCTGCTTTGTACATTTGCCGCAGTAAGCAAATGTTTCTCAATACAAATCTAACACTTCAATCATGCTACACAATAAATCCATTTCGTTTGTGAGAAAGAGGAAGAAAAGAGATGAAGCCACGCATAGGTGAAGCTGTTAGATGAAGATGTGTAGAAGCTTAGGTAAACTTCAAAAAGTTTTAACATAAATGATCATCAGCAATGCCGTCTACCTGCTGTATCTGCCCTGTGGACACAGAGAGGGCAGAGAGGCCAGCATTGCTGCAGCATCAGCTCTAATCACAGCTGCTTGCGACAGATCTGCGCTGTTTTGTCTGTGAGTTCTGTGTTCAAACACAATACCAGTAATCTTCCAGGAGGAACTGTGTGTGTTACATTGATTAGACAAGTTGGACAGTAAAAAGTTATCTGGTGATGATGTCTGGAAAAAAATGTTGTGTTCATGTGGCTGATTTTCTGTACATACCCACACTCCCATTATCATACTGTGAGAATAACATCTAGCCGGTAACAAGGAGTGTCAGGGTTACACTCTCCTGATATTTTTGTCCTGCAGTGCTTTTTCAGTTAATGACTAGACACCAATATGAAATGTGCAAAACTAATCAAAATGTGTGATGTGCTCAGGAGCTGGCAGCCAGAAGATGTTAAATGATGATGGTGATGATGCTCAAACTGTTATCAGTGGGCCAAAACTGAGACATATGGTACACAAAGCACTGCATAACTGTTTTAGTGTTCATAAAAGGATTTCCTGGTCTGTGTGCAGTGGGTATTGGATTTCAAGTGCAGAATTGCAGTACCTGGCCACCAAACCTAATGAATGCAGCAAGCTTCCAAAGTCATTATTGGCCCATGTCGTATTATGTAAGAATCTCATTTACTGTTGTACTTGAGTCTGCCAGTAGTTATTGAGTAGCAAAGTAATTGATGAGGCAGGGCCGGGAGGATCCTCCAGGACATTGACAGCTACAGTTGTGCCTTGTGTTAAACAGTATGCAAATTGCGATGACATGTATTTTAGTACCACTGCTATTACTGGTACCATTACCAGCTCTGCAATTTTAGTTTTTATTGAACAGAATCAAAGTGCAGGAAAAAGGAGACAAGCATCGAAGAGAAAAGTGCCACGAAGGCTTTTGTGAAAACATTCCAAAACTACCTATGAGGAATCATTACAAACACAGTTTCAAACGATTAACACTTTCTAATCACACTAAGAGAGTAAGGCAATGCAGGGCAAGTTTGTCTGTGTAGCACATTTCCTACAAAAAGGCAATTCAAAGTGCTTTACATAATGATTTAAAAAAACACAAGGAAAAGAAAAACAAACAAAGAATTAAAATGCAAATTAAAAGAACAGAACTCTTTTTAAGGAAATTAAAAAAGTTAAGAACAGACAAATAAGATGGTTCATGATTGGTATTTAAGGTTCAGTCAGAGCATAAAAGCTTTAAACCTGGATTGAACAGTAGTCAAAGTTGGTGCAAGTCTAATATCCTCTTTAAGTTTGTTCCAGCTCTGTGGTGCACAGTCACTAAATACCACTTCTCCAAGTTTACTTTGCACTTTGGGAACAGTTAGAAGCCCCCTACCTGATGACCTGAGAGGCCATGAGGGTTCATATGGCAAAAGACAGCCAGAGATGTATTTTGGTCCTAAACCATCGAAAGACTTACAGGCAAGCAGCAGTACTTTTAATTCTATTATCTGAGAGCCCTGAGAACTAGAGAAATGTTTTCACTTTGTTATTATATTTTTTAGGACTCTAGCAGTAGCATGCTAAATGAGCTGAAGTTTTTTTGGGGAGAGCTGAGAAAAGACCATGACAGCAATCAAGCTTGCTGAAAATAAAAGCCATGGATTGCCTTCTGAAAGCCTTGCCTGGAAAATAAATCATCTGATTCTTGTTATGTTTTTAGGTGCTAAAATAAAGACTTTGTAATTGATTTGAAGTGGTTATCTCTGAGCTCAAAATTACAACAAGATTTCTGATTTTTTTTGTTTTTTTGTTTTCAGAGTCAAAAGGTTGAGAACTAATCCTGAGCCCTCCTTCTTTTGGACCAAAAAAGAAAATGCAGGCGAATCCAATCATTTTTTCTTCAATGCCCTTCCAGAGAGAATCTATGGGACTGTAGTTGCTTGGTGACAGAACAAGGTAAATTTGTGTGTCATCTGCATACTTACTGATGTTACTGTGTATAATGTGGTCTAATGGAAGCATGTAAATATTGTCCAAAAGAGGACCAAGGACAGAGCCTTGGGGAAATCTACATATCATGTTGGTCCACTCAAAGTACATGTGTTCAAGCACTGTTGGAAGAAGTTTGCCTTCAGGGCTTTCTGCTACAGAGCCCTTTCTTGGTTAGGTTTAGGTAAAAGATCGTGGTTTGGGTGAATATGAAAAAAAATCTGCGAGAAAACGCTGTCTAGCCCTGAAAGCAAACTTCTACCATGTGTGGTTCAGGTTTACATAAGTATACTGAGTTCAAGTTATTTTCACACTAAGTGGGTAATTACTGGTTCATGATTTTTTCCTTGGAGACTATCTTAAGTTCCAGATGAAATCAATTTGGCTTTGTCTACATAATGAGAAGTACTTCAAAAACTCACACGCTCACATTGTTCATGCTGAGAAACTAAATATGTGATGAGTCAAGTCGAGTTCCATCTATGAGTTACTCAGTGCTGCCTCCCCCCACACTAGCATAATGATAGTGCACTCACTTATTCTCACTAGGGCACGCATGCAAGTAAATGCAAGCACATGCACACAGGGGCCCACAAACTCATCACAAAAGCGTATAACCCACTGCCTAAGCCTCTCTCTCACATACAGGGTTGAATCCACCTATACCCTTATTTTCCCATCTAGATAGAGTAACGCTACAGTAGCCTCCAATTCCATTTTCTGCACTGACTATCGCCCAACCCCTCCCTTCCCCACTGTTCCTGTCTCTCACCCCTTTCCACTTTCTCTCCCTTTTCCTCTCCACATCTCTTCCTCTGCCTCTGCATTCCCACCGTCTCCTCCCTTCTCGTAGGCCACCTCTTATTTTTCTTTTTTCACTCTCAATCCCAGTCTGTCTGTTAACAGCTCCCTTGTTGCATTTACTCTCTATCTCGGTCTCTCTTTCTCTTTCTGTATGGTCCAGTGGGGCTGCTGACAGTAACCACAGTACAGTAGGTTGCAATTAATCTTTCAAATAATTCTTTCTCACCACACAGCCAGCGGACGCACGTGCAGAGGGGGGCGAGAGCTGAGGTAAAGAGGGATTACAAAAATGCAAGATAGATAGCAAAACAAAAGGAGATGCCATAGAGAGCAAGTTCTATTCTTGCATTATAAATATGATGAAAAAATAAACTTGCTGCCCATGTGTACATGTAAGCCCATTCATTTTCTTCTCTTCCCATTATATTCAGAAACTCCAAGCACAGAGAAGGGGGTGCAGTCGCTGGCTGCCAAATCAGTTTCAACACGTCACAATCTCAGAAGGGATAATTAATCAGAAATTGATGCATTAAACATGAAGTCCACATTTTTAATATACACCATGGCTCCATTTTGACTTTCATTGTTTAATACAGAGGCAGCCAATATATTTTGTTGAGTTGTTGGTGAAATAAGACATTCAAAAATGCTTATATTTGAAAAGCTATTTCCCTGCAATTGAGACAGTGTACTGATTGACAACGACTCAAGGTTTGATGGAAAAATAATTTTTCTTCCACTGCAGCTCTCTTTTTAGTAATGGCTGAGTATTCTATGTTCACAGCATTGTGAGCAAATCCCTTGCAGTCTTTTTCATGGGTCAGACGGTTAGCGTAAGCTTTTCTTTGCTTGTCAGGTAAGTTTTCTGGATCTCAGTAAAGTGACTGAAGATTATCTTACTATTATACACAGCCCACATTTCTCTGTATATCAGGTACATGTCTACACGGTGAAGTTGTGTAAATCTACAATGAGTGAGGCATTTACTCTGAGTGTCATTCCAGTTAGCAGTGCACTTAATGACAATGCAGCATGGATGTATCTGTACAGAGTTGACATGATAGCCATGAGATCATGAGAGCTTTCATGCTTTCCAAGTAATTACTCTGAAGTTTAATGTCATCACCACTAACTCAGCACCGGCTACAAGGTCTTTAGCTACTGTTGTAGAGCTCTCAATCACTAACAATGAACTTCATCAGTAGACTCTCCTATCCCAACAAGAAGGTTCAAACCTTAAAAAAATTAAGTTTCAGTCCTTGATTATTACTGGCTGAGCTGCATTTGAAGCCATTGTAAAATACTCTATGACCGCATTACAATTTCAGTATTATTGTGCTAATTAGTAACCTATCATTCATAGTCATTTATCATCCACCATGACGAGAACAGTTAGAGGTACGCAACGCTGCATTAGATGCCATGAAAGAAACAAAGAGGGCCTACAGGGATTTATTCATTGGAGAAATACCTGTCGCTGCTTCCATGAAATCCATCAACCTTTTATCTCCATCCAAAGTAGAAAAAACTACACCATCGATGTACAGTAAGATCACTATAACTTTAGCTGGCTTGTAGTTTTTGTTTGTAGCCTATTATGCCCACTTTTCTTGAACTATGTTGCACGTGTATGCCCGTCAACATCTATAATTCCATGACAACTAAATAGACTTCAAAATGTACCTTGTGGTGCAACACATCTTCACCCTCATTAAATACCATGGTCAGCAACCCTACATGTCAAACTTTGACTGTACCTTTTTAGCAATAGTTTTGGATGCTCTGGGATGGTGTGTCAATTAATGCTCATAACATGCCTAACATTTTTTTTCACACACACAGTTTCTGATACAGTCTGTTAAAAAAATAAACCTATAACATCGGTAAAAAACTTTGTCTTTAGGTTTACTTCTTTAGATTAAGGCAACAAAAGCACGTGGTTAGGTTTAGACAAAAACATCATGGTTTGGCTTAAAGTAAGTATATTTGTTACTAATGTAATGCAACGTTACATGACAAACGTCACTAAGGTAGTATACCACACATACTAGTACACAGTATTTTTGAGGCAAACTATTCATACAGGCAAAATAAAAGTTATTGATGATGGTAATGTGTATTTATATGTTCAGTTTTGGCAGTTCAGATGCAACTTCTGATCAACTTCTCTGGGACTTGTAAAAACAATCTGCCAATGTTACACCAAATTTAAAAAAAAAAAAAAAAAAAAAATCATATCAATGTCATTCAGAAAAGCCACGACCAAACCTGTCAAACTGTGGTTTGGCAGCATGCTGAGCTGTGCTAAATTGTGCATGACCATCTTCCCGACTGTGCAGTGTCTTTTAATCACACTGTTTAATTAGTGTTTATCCCTTTAGACATATTGCCTGAGTGTCTTGGCTTTTTGTTACACAAGTGAAATATGCCCTTGTAACACAGAGTCATTTCCCCTGCTTGCCAGTGAAGGAAGAGTAATTAACTCTAATTTTGATTCATTTAATTTAATTGGAGAGGTAAACATACAGCCAAGAGTGGATCTTTTAAAAGGCTACATGAGATGAAAGTGAAAAATAGAAAAAAGGAAAGGACAGAAGGGGTGGTGCGATGGTGAATGGCCATCCAGCTCCTGTAACAAGTCCAAAGGGAAGGAGGATGAGGAGAGAAAAAACAGCGTGCTTTGTAAAAAGGAAAGGCAGAGATAAAAAGAGGAGACTAAGAATGAAAACAAGAGGCGAGACCAAAAACCAAAATGAGAAAAAAAAAAAACAGGGAACAAAGAAGAGTGGAAGAAAGAGGGAGGGGTGAATGAAAAAACAACAACAAGAAAACAGATTAGCAAAGAAAAGAGTGCAAACAAAGAAATCAGCTATAGGGAACGGAGCAGAACAAGACAGGAACAGTGGAATGGAGGAGTGTGATGAGAAGCAGGTGGAGATGAGGAGAGGGAGAGATGAGGGATTACAGAGAGATAGTGTGAGACACAGAGATGCTGCAAGAGGTCACTCTTCGCTCTTATTGTCTGCAGAAGACAATCATGGCTCACAGTGAGTCTGTATGTGTGATGGTGTAATGTGTAAACATCTGTGTGAGTGTGTGTGTGTGCTGACAGCTCCTTTACCATCACTACGAGGAACAGTAGACGTGAAGTTGTACAGAAGGAAAAGGCAAAGAAATAACGCCAACAGGCAAGGAAATGAACAATATGGTCTTGTACATCAGCTGTAAATCAGAGAAAGACAACAAGAGACATTTAGATTTTAGGCATCTGATCAAGGTTCTTGCTCAGAGTAACTTTCAGTGAGTACAATAGATTGCCAAAATTCAAAACATCCAATCCAATGGAAGGAGGCCAACAGAGCGAAACAGACATTGTTTGCTCTCTGTGCCACAAATTTGTCGAAAATAGGCAAAAATTCATCTCAAGTAGGATTTTTGTCTGCTGCAATAACATGCAAGACAGCGCCGAGCAGGGAGCTTTCAAGGTATCCATAAATTTCTCCCTCCAGTTTGTATTATACTGTATATAGCAGACGTTTTCAAACTGTAAGGGAGCACCTCCCCAGGGGCGATGGAGAGATGTGAGGCAGAGACTCTGTGTGAGGTGAGAGGGACAGGTGCACGCGGCAGAAAACAAATGGAAGTTAGTTATTGGAGTTTGTCCAGCTGAATTGGTCCACACACCGACACAGGCAGCAGTTGGAGGTGCAGCAGTGGCTGTGACACACAGATCATGGAGGCAATTAAGGTACTTCAAAACACTTGGTGCCTGACTGCCACAATTTGCGTCAAAAGTTGCACTTTCCCTCAGTCAAAACTCGGTCAAACATGGAACACAGACATGAGTCACTATTTTTTACTTTTTTAAATTTGGTTATTTACACAATGATGTCACCATTTCTTATCCATTGTAAACAAAAACCTGCATAAACCCAAGATTTGCCTTATAACTGCAGAACTTCCCTGAGAATGATCATGTTTGTATGTTTTCTTAAGTATGAAGGTAATCCAGCGGTTGTTACCTGCACATTTATGAGTACACTGCAAACAGAATCTGCTTCTAGCTGATTTAGCATACGGTTAATGGTGCCAAGTAGATGGTCTGAGTACGTCCCACAGTGTCAGACTTTAGCCCGTTTTAGATAAGAATTGTGCAAATTTGCAGGAAAGCCCAATCAGTCTTTTTTCAGCATTGGCAGTATAAAAACAAAATCGGGGAGTGCAGCGAAATGCCCCCTACCTAATTTTGTTTATACAGAATGCACCTTTTTCGGGGCAATGGGGGACGTGAGCAAGTAACAAAACGTGTAGCTCAGCGTGTGACGTAAACAGTGATGTGGGAGGGAAGCTGCGGTTCATCTGATGGTTAATGGCCTCTTTGTTTGCTAGGGCAAGGAGGGCGCGCAATTCCTTATCTCCCCAGTTGCTCATCTTTACAGTGTCTGTCAGGTTTGTATTTCCGTCTTGCTACTAGCAGCTCGCTCATTCCTGCTATCAGCTGTTTCCTGTTTATCCACCGCCAGTGGCCCGCACATGTGGCGTCATCAACAGCTCCTCCCACAAGTCATCAACAGTCCCTCCCGTTGCGGAAGGCCGCCTCGGTCTGTTTAAACTAAAAGGGTTCCGCCAATATGACTACCCTACAAGACGGATCAACTCGCAATTCCGCCGGTTTGCCGGCAAAACAGCCCAACATTCACGGAAAATCTGGCAGTGTAAAAGGGGCTTTTGAAAACCCTTGGTATACAGTAAGAACAATAGCACATCAAGCCCCCAGAACAGCACTGGCCTTTAAAGCCAATTTTACATAGTGACCAAACATGGAATTACAACTTCTGGGTCTGTCAAGTGATGGACACAAAAAGACTTTTTCCAATAGACTTCAATTATGAAAGTGACGACTATAAATGGGTGGATACATTTTTAGAAGCATCACAGCCCCCACAAAATGATTCATTTTACTATCGGGATTTGATCCATTTGGTCTGATAACATTTTGAAAGCAGGATTGAATTATTTTTTTATCCCCATTCAAGACAGCGGAGGGCTAAACTGGAACTTAGACACTCGGCTGCCGGAAGTCTTTAGTGCACTTTCTCTATTGGCCCCATAATCCAGGTAATTTCACATCACAGAAATCAAGCTCTTTGCACCACAAAGAAACTTTCATAGGAATTAATAGGGCTTCTCATCCAATGCTGCATCCAGTTCTCTTTATACATCCATGCTGTACATGATTGATTCTTATTTGTGTCATGCACACTTAGATGTGCCCAATCCTCATGGGTTTACAAGACACCATTACAATGACGCTGCCATAACAATCAACAGTACATGTTACCTAATGACTCAGTCCAGAAATAGAATACTCCGGGGCGCTGGTGGCTTAGTGGTAGAGCAGGTGCCCCATGTACAAGGCTGTTGCCGCAGCAGCCCAGGTTCGAATCCAGCCTGTGGCCCTTTGCTGCATGTCACTCTCTCTCTCTCTCCCCCCTTCACGCTTGTCTGTCCTATACATTAAAGGCTAAAAAGCACCAAAAAATATCTTAAAAAAAAAGAATACTCTGCCTTCTATTTCTTCAAAGAAATAAAGGTTCCCCTTCTGAAACAAAACCCCAATTTTTCATGTTTATCCAACCAAAAGAAATCAGCACAGACAGAGGTCATCTTACTGAAAAGTACATCCCTTATGTCTTCATATACAGGACAGTAAAACAAGAAGTGAACCTCACTCTCAACTTCACAATCTTCCAGTCTCTGAGCCTAACGGTAACGTTCCTGAGCACAACTGTGCACACAGGGACTTTTCTCTTTTGTTTGGATTACACTTCAGGTAAGGTTCCACTGTTCTTCATGAGACAATATGTTCGTAGTTTTGGTTTATAGCATTTATCAACAGACCATTTTTTACTTAACATGCGAAACACTTCACTCCTAATCTCCTGAATATCACAAAGTAATCTGTTCTGAAAAATAAGCATATGTTCATGACCATGTGCTGCTTATGGGGGGATTACTGATCAGATGCATGGGGCATCTCCCACAGGAGTCCAAGAGGTGAGGGGGCCACTAAAGTACAACTTATACTTTCCATGTCTGCACTTAAATATAAGTGATAAAAGCTAAATTTCCTAAAAAAGAAGACTTGATGGCTGCCAAATCTGACATGAAAGTATTACATTGACTAATACTAAGGCTTTAATTGAAGTAGTTCTAATTAGCCTGACATAAAAAGACCACTAAAAACTGCTACACTAAAACACTACTCTTATTTTTTCTAATTTCAGATTCATAATGCAAGTAAACTTTCACCTTACTTCCTGTGTGAACGCTCAGTCAGGTGTGCAAAGGTGAGAGCCACACTGACCTCACCAAATCTGGAAAAATAATATTCTTGTATTCTCGGAATGAATTATAGAAAAGGTGGAAAAGGTCATCTTTTTCCAGCAGCAGAGCCAGAGACGTAAGACAGAGAGACAATGTCGGCAACAGTATGTGGATTGATTAATTAAAGATCTTTATCTTTCATTCCACTGACAGAAAGAGAAAAAGGAGACTGCGCTCCAGAAAAAGAGACACTGTTGGACAAAAGTGAGAGGGAGAGATGAGGGAAGCTGGGAGGTAAACCGATGGAGTAATAGAGAAGATGGAGAGATTCCGGAGGGGCAGAAAGAAAGTGTCGAAACAAGAAACGTGACGGTGATGTGGAAACGAGGAGGACAAATGTGAGTGGTGAGGGAGGAGGAAATGAGGCGACGTGTAAGGATGAGGGAAACTGTGAAAATATGGAATGAAGGTGCGGGAGGGAGGGGGGGCAAGTCGGGGTGATAGGGATTTTTACCTCTTTCCAGTGATGGAGTGACGAGAGGTGGGAGGAGGAGAGGGGAACAGAGGCTGTAATTAATGGAGGAGACAGCAGAGGAGGGGGTGGGCTGAGGGCTTGAGTCTCTAAAATAAGAACAGCACAAATCTTCACCCTCTCTGAATGGATGTAAAGGTTGTCTACTGTAAGAGAATTTTAAAATAATACCACCTTATTCCAATTATACAAATACGACCTGCACGGTTGCTTGCATTTACATCACCATGTAACAAGTGGTAACAAATTATCCTCATTTGCACGGCACTTTAAGTGTTCAGAATTCTGTTTGCATTATAAGTAAGCTTGTGTTCCTATGCAGTCAGGTAATAGCTTCATGGGCACAAACACTCCATATCATTACTACAATTATCCCCTTCATTACGCTGTGATATTATTGCAGTCTCTTGCTTTGTAGAGCAAGTGGATATTTCTAGTGTATTTATATAAACACCTGTTAATGGCCGGCTCCTCATTCTGGCTTGCAGTCTTCCAATGTTTTACCCACAGCTTCAATTTTTGTCTGGTTTGTGTAATAGCAGCGATGTGCTAATTGCAAAACACAGGATGTAATGTAGCTGAACACCTCCTTATGTCATTATCGAAGCCAAGCGTTTACACAGCAATCTGGCTTAGATGACAAAATGACAAGGTAAGCCATGTTGGTTTTTTAAGCTGCCATCACCCATTACAGATTTTTCCACAACTCCTACACAAACACGCAATTCCAATATTCACTGAACGCTCTGCAAACACTGTCAGCACTTCTCAAATTTACACTTACCTGTGCCTCAGCCCAGAGGACTGCAAAAGACAGTTCTAAGCATCAACATCATGAATCTCTGTTCTACTACCGGCTGACTTTGCTGCCTCAAATGCGCTCACTCAGCAGCTGAAGAAACAGTGTCGTACAAACAATCAATGTCCAAACTGATGTTTGACCCTGTTGGTTTGAAAACGCTCACCTATCAGCTCAGAGGGTTGAAGTAACTCTGCGAACTGTGGCGTCTTTCTACAAGCATCTGAGGCTTTGCTCAGACTGCAAGCCCAGATCCATTTTTTGGCATATCCAGATTGTAACCATATTATTTTTAGAAAGTCTGAACAGCAAAAACACAAACACATGAAATGTGATTTTTGCAAATCAAAAACACATTTGGAGGTGGTTTTAAATGCAACTGTAATTGGATTTCTACAGATGCGTCAGACCCTACGGACGCTCAAATTGGATTTCTTTCTCTTGTCTTTTACGTCACTCACAGCGCAACACACAACAACATCATCAGATCCAAAGTGACGCAAGTGCTGAGCAGAATCCATGCTGCTACTAGCATACAACATAGAGAACAACAGTCCGTGGGCAGACACTAAAATAAATTACCTGCTGGCACTGTCTGCACCAGCCTGGTCTCATTCCCAGAGTGTCAGAGCACGCTGCTTGTGCAGTGCCCCCGGCTTGACTATAATGACGCCTGGGGCACCTTTTAGTGCCCGAGTGAGATGCACCGGGCTGTCCACCTACTCCAGTGTAAACCCATCTGCATCATTATTAGACGCTCAGAGAAACAAACGTAGTTTAAAGAGAGTGAAAATCTGCTCAAGGTGGGTGGGTCCAACAAAGACTGGACTGGAGGCAACACCTCTGCCTTCCAGCAGTTTGTGGCACCAAAGGCCACATTTTTTTTGCGACATCCACAATCTTTCCTAATCATTACCAAGTAGTTTAATTTCCTAAACCTAACCACTGCCCCTTCTTACTTTGTCAAGGTACAAAAGGCAAAAGGTTTCCCCCAATATCATTTTAGTAATTCTCAGGGCATCTGTCCAAGCAGCAAAATATGAGGAGCAGGGCTGAGATCATATTGTCTTCACCACAACTTGACAGCACGATTGTTCAGAGGGCAAAATGATGGACCTCCATTTCTCATGCATCACCAGCGTAGCAACACAATCACTCCTACGTTGTTACCACGGCAAACCATGCAGGTAGGTTTGTGTTGTTTGGACACACACTCGATCTTATCATTAGAAAATAACAGCATGGACAGTCTGCGCTTAGGATCTGATTTGAGAAACAAATCTGATTTGCCTGTGGTCTGAGTATAGCCAAATATGTTCTGGAATTACTTGCAGCTAAAGTACAGTATGTCCTCTGAAGCTGAAGTATATAAATACATAGCTGAGGACATCAAATCGCTCTCCATCACCCCCTGAGCTCTCAGTGTGCTTGTTAATGAATGGCTTTGTGTGATGGGTCCAGAGGTGCTACAGGAGTACTTAGGATTCAGGTCAACATCACTTGACCCATACGAGCAGCCTGGCTGAATAGCCGGGTAATAAGATTGCGGGTTGAATGAGAAAAGTCATTATAAAGAAGTAACTGGCAAGTCAGAGGGAGATGTTTTGATACTAAGGCTCTGAACTTGCTCTCCTCTCACTCTCCTGTCTCTCAGCTCCGCCTTCCAGATTCACGCTCTCCTCCACCTCTGGCATCACTTGATTCACTTTGCTCATTTAATCCCACTCCTTTTCTTGCTCTTGTGTTTTGGCTCCTCAGGTTATCTCATTTGCTCGTGTTCTGTTTGCGCCTCGCAAAGATCACTCGTTTACATGCCTCTTCATCTTTATTTTCATCTTTCTTCGTTTCTCCTTCTGCCCTTCATCAATCTCTCTCTCCCTCTCTCTCATTATACTTCTCTTCTTCTCTTCATTTCACTTTGTCTTCCTCTCTCTCAATCAACTTCTCGCCTCTGGCCTTTTTTCCCCCCATCTGCAACTGCGCCCACGACTCCCTTTCTCCTTTCCATCTTGCCTGCCGTCGTCTCTGGCAATTACAGATGATGATGATGTTGATGTGCAACACTTACTTAATTCTTACAGGAAAATAAAAAGTCACTAGTAAATGACGGGAAGTTTCGTAGTGACATCAGGAAGTGAGGGAATGGAAAAAGTTAAGTAGAATATTCTGCAGAGGTCTCTTCTTCTCCAAAACAAAGAGACCCAGTGATATAAACCAGTAAAAACACTGAATAAAAAAGTTAATGTTAAAACTCTTTTTTTTTCTGACCATGTTCAGCTTGTCGAAGCAGGGTCACTAACTACAGTGGCTGGTGCGAAAACACAAAAATATAAATCTTGGTTCATCTGTTCTTGGCTAATGTAGAAACATTCTGTGGACAAGGACCAGCTCCCTATGTAGATAGAAACCACTCATTCTAAATAGACTGCACTTGTAAAGCGCTTTTCTAGTCCTCTGACCACTCAAAGTGCTTTTACAGTACATGTCACATTCTCCCATTCACACACACATTCACACACTGGTAGCCGACCATACATGGTGCCACCTGCTACTCAGTAACCATTTACATGCACTCACACACACCGATGGAACAGCCATCAGGAGCGATTTAGAGTTCAGTATAGCCCCATTTCCACTGAGCAGTACGGTAAAGTTCAGTTCAGTTCGGCACGCTTTCTTTCCATTTCCACTATGAAAAGTTGTGGATGGTACCAATGGAACCGTTCCGTACTGTCCCCATTTTTGGTCCCCCCTGTGTTGGAGTACCCAGCACACAGATCTGGTGCTAAAAGGTGGAGCTGTGAACACTGCAGTCTGTTGATTGGTCAATTGCGTACGGTCACTCTGCTCAGGGCTGAGTTGTGGCTGGTTTTGAGGCTCATGTAACCACTGTTCATACTGACATACACTTTTAGTAATGAGTGGATCTACAAGTGTTTATGTATATTAATTTCAGCTGGGTTGTGAACTGCTTATATTCTAAATCTCACTCAGAGGAAATAAAAAAGCGTCATGGAACGTCATTCCTGTGGGCTCTGGCAACACTAAACCCCTGAGCTTGCCTTAGCAGGACTAAGTGCACAATCCCGCTATAGACTCTCACTACAGCCTTTTCTATTTTGCTTTGAAAATGTCTGTGTGCAACCCCGTTCTGTGGACGAAAGACGAGGTGCAGTCTTCCCTCTGTGTCACCGGTAATGTGGAAAATACAGTGAGTGCTGGATGGAGCAGTGAGTGACAACATCCCTACCCACATTAAGGGTACTGTTTGCAGTGGAGACGCTAGGGTCTAGGTACCATGTCTGAAGGGGTACTTTTGGTTCCGAAGGTACCATACCAAAAGTGTTTGGTGGAAGCGGGGCTTATCTTGCCCAAGGATACTTTGACATGCAGACTGGAGGAGCCCGGGATCGAACCACAGATCTTCGAATTAGAGGACGAGCTGCTCTACCTCCTAAGCATCCTGAGTCACAGCCGCTTCTAAGGTTACAAGAACATGGCAATTCTTATTTTCCCGTGATTATGCACGAAATAAAACATACATATTATATTATATTCCATTTCAGCCACTATATCCCCCTTAAAACATCCCACACACTGAACCTTTAAAATGGAGATTGTCACAATATCTATATAGCTGAACTGTATAAGCATCTTCTTGACTCATCCTTGTCTCCCTTCCTTTGTCCCCCACTCTCCTCCCTCTATTTCTACACCCCCCTTCCCTCCTTGCTGCAGGGCAGGTGCCAGGTCTCATCAGACAGTTTGCAGACATAGCCTTCTCACTGAGCTCACCTGCTGTTTCTCCCTCTCCCCCTTGTTCCATCATGTCCTGACCTCTCACCTGTCACAGTGAGAGAAAACACTACTCGAGCGACACACATTACATTGCCCGAGAGTGCTGATAACCAATGTACAAAAACGAACACGGCGGTCCCAAACACACAAAAAAAAAAACACTCGTACTTCATCTAAAACCGCTGCTTGAACCCTCCGGTTCAGATATAACAACAACACAGAGCCCAGCAGCATCACCTGCACGCACAGTAAATTGCACATGAACAGACTGCTCATCCAAGATCACATAAACACGCTCTGCACACAGACACACACAAAATCTCTCTATACACCCTGTGACCACAGCTAATGCTCGACCCCTCGGGCTCAGACAGTGCACCGCCAACAACCTCATTCTGAAAACTAGACTCAGATACAGCTCCACTGCCACCCTCCACGCACACTCTCACTGTGGGCCACCGACTCAAATTGGAAGCCTCCCAGCAGCAAGGTCAGGGTGGGTGTAATATGATTACACAGGCGCAAAATAAACACACCATAACGGCCCATTACAGCCAGCAACCCCTTAACGTTCTTTACTAAGAGTTTCATATTAGGTCCGAGTTCCCTAAATGCATCCTTGTCCACTTTACTGTTAAGATTTTAAAGGTCACAGTAGGATTAGGCGAGGACTACTATCTACTCGCCTGTGGTTCTGAAACGATGAGATTGTCTGTGTTGAGATGCTTCCTGACCAACTTAAGGTCACTGGTTTGATTCCCCAGATCACATACGCTTCGATATTTGTTTGGATGGAGTTGGGCAAGAAAGCTTCCACTGACTTGAAATTGACTGAGGTCCGTTTTCAAGGAGTCTTTTTGCTTCTCTGACTGTAATAACAAAATTAATTTAAACATAGATGGACGGTTTTGATAATACTTGGGCAAATACCTTTCTCTGTAAATCATTAAGCTTACATTCTGACATCTTGCTATATAATGACGAAAACTCTGTCTGTGTGCCTGTTCCATGTTTTTCTCCTCACTGACTTGGTCAATCCATGTGAAATTTGGCACAGTGGTAGAGGGCCATGGGAGGATGTGAATGAAGCAATATTACATCAATTGGCTAAAGGGGGGCGCTATAGCAACCGACTGAAATTGCAAACTCTGAATGGGCATATCTCATGCCCCGTATGTCGTAGAGACATGAAACTTTGCACAGAGATGCCTCTCCTCACGGGGAACAAATTTGCCTCAAGAACCCATAACTTCCGGTTTATAGATTTTCCGCCATTTTGAATTTTTTGAAAAACACTTCAGATCGATCTCTTCCTAGGAAGTTTGACCGATCTGCATGAAACTC
>NC_065511.1:27725687-27746316 GCF_006386435.1 Epinephelus moara | reverse complement strand
AACAGGATGCCTCAAGGTGACTGGAGAAATTTAACTCTAACTGGCAACTGGGTGGCGCTATAACAACAGAAAAATGCTTAAAAATGGCTAAAATGCGACCGATCACTGTGGCTCCCCCTGTGGCCCAGTGTTTTGGGGGTTTTTTTCTAATTTTTGGTATGACTAAGTCATGGTATGGTATGCTGTACTCAATGGGTATGGACTAGTTCAAACAAAATAGTGATACTCATCTCCCACACGATCATCATCACAGAGGTTGCAGGTCCTCTGGTTTCGGTCCAGCCCTTTATATCTTATTCTGGTGTTATTTACTCTGAAATTACAAATACCCCTCTGCATTTTTGGTTTTCATGCAACAGATACTTCTCCAGATTGAACTCTTGTTTAATTTCGACATATATCACATGATGTCATACTTCTGAGCTCACTTTTGTATAAACTGATCTTTTAGCCCCTGTTTAAAAGTTAGTTTTAACCAGCTGATGTTATTACACTTTTGTGTGAGCCAGAGATGAGACAAGCCACATTCATCCAGTATCTGCTTAACCTGCAAGACCCATGGTGACACATATACACCCTTATTATGCAGGCTGGGCAAATAGTTATACATTATTCGACTGAGTTTCTTTACCCTCTATCAGCCTCTTCCAGTAGTATAATTCTCTTTTCAACTGCAATACAGAGTGGATATCTTCCTAACTCCCAATGGACCATATTATTGCAGGTTGTCATTTTAACTACAGCCAATAACTGTATATAAGGATGAGAGTTGTGTCTTCACTTCCCCATACTGTACAAAATTATCCCGGATACAGCTGCTGCTATCTTGGGCTAGTGATGTCATCTGGAACCAGTGATCTCCACCATACTGACGTCCCCCTATCTGCCCAATCACGAGCGCGCTGTTGATCAGAGGCACTTGATTAGCACACACAGCTATCAATCATGATGAAAAATAACACTTAACCAGCTAATAGTTTAGTTTGGCACATGAGCCACCTGCTAACATGAAGGGGGCGGGGTTTATGACCTATACATGAGTTAACAATAAGGGGGGATGTTTTGGCTCCACTTTTGTCATGTTGTCCATCTTTATCATACATACAGTGTAGCTGGGTACCAAATTGGCACTGGTTCCTACACAACCAGTACCTAGCAGACCAAATCACAACGTAGATTTCGGTGCCACATTGTATACACAGCAATTGTGCAGTCGAAAGAGAAGATAGAGAGCATCTCTGTGACGGTTGTGTAGGAGAGCAGTGAGCAGTATGAAGCTGCTGTGGCTCAGAGGTAAAGCGGGTCATCCACTTATCAGAAGATCAACAGTTTGATCCCCAGCTCCTTCAGCTTATCAGAAGATCAACAGTTTGATCCCCAGCTCCTTCAGTCCGCATGTCGAAGTATCCTTGAGCAAGATACTGAACCCCAAATTGCTCCTGATGGCTGTTCCATCAGTGTGTGAGTGTGTTAAAAACGGAGTAGCAGGTGGCACCTTGTATGGTAGCCTTGGCCATCAGTGTACGAATGTGTGTGTGAATGGGTGAATGCGACTTGTAGTGTATAAAGCGCTTTGAGTGGTCAGAGGACTAGAAAGGTGCTATACAAGTGCAGGTCCATTTACCATTTACCAAGTAGCAGTGCAATGTGTGAACCGTTCAGACTACTTGTCAGTGAACAAATGCACAACCCAAGCCAAGTTCCTGTGTCTTGCTTGCCACCTGCTGATTAAAGTGAAGGTGGTTAGCCCTGAAGTTAGCGAGCAAAGTTAGCCTCACATTGGAAACTGACCAGGCTGAGGTGGAGTACCTATTCTCACTGTAGTGAATGGAGAAACGACTCTCCTGAATTATGAAGACAACTACTAATCCCAACTCAAAATCAATTTTGCTGTTATTAGAACTAACGTGTGGAATGGAGGTGTTGTGGGCCTATCATCGAACACCAGTGAAGGAGGGTACCCACTCTATGGCCCCAATGAAGCTTTTACCCTCCTTAAACCCCTCCCCCTCTCCCAGCATTGCTCCAACTATCACTCACAATCGCAACAATCAATCAGGTAAATGTCACCTAGATTAAAGTTAGGTACGTTTTTATCCTTTTACTTTCTTCTCTCTTCCCTCATCAAAATGAGGGAGTAGGGAGAGGTAGAGTGTACGGCCCAGTCCGGCGGAGGAGAGTTCATTCGGCACAGACATCTCTCCTTGGCTTTGCCTTCCCTATGCTTCCTCTTGCTTTTCTATCCACCTATGCTCTTTCCTACTTTTCTATCCATCTAATCATAACCCTTTGGCTCCCACTCAGAAACCCCCAGACGGCACTATTACTCCCACACAGTCTCAAGTATGAGCATCAAGGGATTGTAACAGTCGGTCTTAAATTGAACTAACTGTTATTTAGTGTTAAACTATTGTAGCTGGATTAGGTTTTATTTAGCAGATAAATCTGTTATGGGTATTCGAAAGTTCAAATTTGCTTTTGCAATTAAAAAAAGGTTGTTCTTTAATGTCATTGACAGTTTTGCGCTTTATTTTTCTAATGTATGGGTTTAGGCACTGTTTAGACATCGATGCCATTTTAAAAGCAGTGTTTTAGGACCAATATCGGGAAAACCCCAAACAAAACCCAACCCTAATGTCTATGTCTTTACCCTTATTGTAGTGTGACAGCTGTCTTATTTCTTTATCTTCTAAGTGTTTATCACATATGCTGCCCTCCTGGTCAGGTCTCACTTGGTAAAAAAAGGAGATTTTAATCTCAACGAGACGTTTACCTGCTTGAATAAAGGGAATAGAGGAAGACCTGAGCAAATAATGGTCTCCGGTATTTACACTACCATGGAGGCTCTCATGAGCAAGCACTTAAATTCAAATGTAGCATTATATTTGATACGATGTGTGCTGTACCGTAGGGGTACTATGGTGGGGGTTTTACATCAGCAAATACATCTTTTCAAACTTTCAATTTCGGTCTAAAAATGTGTTTTTTATGATCACAACACCTGTGGTGTGTATCCAGCAAGGGGCCTTTGTTGGATACTGTTTGCTGTTGCATAAAGGCGAAATGGCCAATCCGTCAACTGTAGTTTTTTTCGGATGTAAATGGAATTGACAATATGACAGTCCGTCTCAGTGCAAGAAAGGCTCCTGCTACCAGACAAGTCAGTGTATAAAGGAGCACCATTATTGCTCTTTTTTTTTTCTTAAAGATGGCTGTACTACTGTAATACTGTTTCTGTCTCCCCATGGGAAAAAAAAGACAACTGAAAGTATTTCACAGTAAAAAAAAAAATATTACTAGTGTGACCAGATCTGAGCCTTTTACTCCAGGCTAACCAAGAGCTGGTATCAGGTGCTGTGTCCAAGGTGAACAGTCCCATCATAAAAGAAAAACAGGCCTGCACTCTGACAGTAAAAAACCTCTGAGAGGCTCTTTAGAAGCAAAAAAATATCAATTTATTTCATGCACCAAAGGTGACAATGTAGAGAAAAAAAATTTGAATGAAAGGCGAATATTTTATTCATATCGGGGCAACATTAAATGGGCCGGCAGACAAACAGCAAGGGCCAATCAAAAGACAGACGGAAAGAGGTAGAGGGTGTATAAAAACCTTTTGCCTCTCACCACCTCTCTTTTTACTATCTCGTCCCTTTTTGCATCTGAAAAGCCTTTTCCAGCTCTTTGTCAGAGCGTGTGCCTTTTGATGGACTATTCTTGTAAGAATCATTTATTTGTTTGTTTTTTTCCCACAATGTAATTTTTATTTGTATCCCAGATTGTGACAGTGTTATTCAACTTCCTAAATCTTTTCTTTTCCTTTACTATGATGATCTTGCTCTGTTGATAACATCATGTGCTTTTTGATTTCTTAATTATACCTTTCATGCATTCTTGCTTTTTGGCTATGCATAACATCTCTTCATTCCAGAAAACAGATTACAGTCTTTGAGTCCCGCGACTGTTCAGAAGAAAAAGAAACGGGTAATTTTGCAAAGATTTCATTTTGGTGGCACAGTGAGTGCAGAAGTGAGATTTCTAGTGTATGATAATTACATCTGGAAAAAGGCCCGGGGCGTCAGTGTTAGACTTTTGGGACTTGGTTATAATGTAATGTGGTGCTGGTTAGGCAGATAGGCAGGGTTTTGGGTCTATGAGCTTGTCTCAAGCCGAGGACTGGGTGGCAGCTCTTTCATGCCGTCCTCTAACTGTCATCGTCACGCACCCACTCACGCGGAACCCAAATTATAGCAGCATGAAGCCATGTGAATGCATGGATTTGTGCAGTGTGTGTGTGCATGAGAGAAACAGAGACTGCGAGAGAGTTATCAGCGTGTTCCTTTTAATATGTGTGCGCCTATGTACGAGAGAGAGAGAGTGAGAGAGAGAGGAAGATGACGAAAGGTTAGGGCTAAACCACATCTCTAAATTTGGCATGAGCTCAGATCAAAGGACTACGATGGTGGAGAAAGAGAGAAAGAGGAGGGGAAACGATACCCGAGCAACAAAGCTCCAGAGTTCTCTGCTCCCCACTCCATCTTTTCTATACTATCATTTTTTCTCCTTTAAAATTCCTTGATTTCTGCTTTTAGAGCACTCCCACAGCAGGCCATATTTAAAAATGCATCTTTTGTTTTAGCCCTCCGTCCACACTTAAATATTTCGCACCTGAACATAGAAATTTTTTTAAAATGCTACCCAGAGAAGCTATTTTAAGGTTCCTCAGGGCAGTATGTAAGTAAACGTTACCAGGGGTCATTAAAGCCTCGTTCTTTGTGGATGGTACCAATCGGACTGTTCTGTACTGTCCCCATTTTTGGTCCCCCCTCTGTTGGGGTACCTAGCATGCAGATCTGGTGCTAAAAGGTGGAGCGGTGAACACATTGCAGTCCATTCACTGCTGGCCAATAGCGGACAGTCACTCTGCTCAGGGCTGAGTTGTGGCAGATTTTGAGGCGACACTAAACCCCTGAGCTTGTCTTAGAAGGGCTAAATGCACAAACCTGCTATTTTTAAATATCCTGAGCTGCAGACTTTCTCTGTGTCGCTGGTAATGAGGAAATACAGTGAGTGCTGGACAGAGCAGTGAGTGACAACAACCCCGCCCACGTGAAAGAGTACTGTTTGTGGTGGAAACGCTAGGGTCTAGGTACCATGTCTGAAGGGGTACTGTTGGTTCCAAAGGTACCATACCGAAAGTGTTTGGTGGAAACAGGGCTTTAGGAGACATTTGCATGCCTGTTTCTTTGTTTGGATTCAAATGTTCTTTCTCATTTCAAACCCACCACCTAACAGAATGTGTATGAACTAATCGGCTTGCGTAACACTCAGGTTTGCACAATGCAGTGTTGAAATTTGGAAAGTGTGATGCAATGTGGTCCATCCTTCGCTGTGTGGATCTGCAGGTGCATCTTCAGAGAGCAGTAACTCCATTCTTAGTGTGGACAGGGAAAATTGATCAAGGACGAGTTTCAGAGTGAAAATATCGGTGCCGATGAATGCTGTTTTCACACATAAACAGTATTTTCAAATTTAGCTGCTGTCATCGTCACAATTTGCCTCTTGGCTCTTTTTCTCTGTCTGCCTCGCTCCACCGTTTCTCTTCCCCTCCAACCTCTCTGCCCCATCCCAACTCCCAAATGGTTATGTAATTCATCACGCTCCCTCTGTCTCTCTGTTTCCCTCTTTTTCGCTCTCTCGCTCCCCATCCGACTCTCTCTACACGGGTGGAACAAATGGAGATCAGTCGGACTAATGCTGAGTTAGGCCCCTCGTCGCTCTGACAAAGCTATGGCATTACCCCTCTCATTTAACCAGCGCTCTGATCCACGGGCTTACACACACACACACACACATGCACACATACACACACACACACACACACACAGATATATACACTTGAAAGGGCACACTTTATCTCCATTTCTCTCTTGAGCACCCTTACACACACAAATTGCGTGTACACACATGTCCATAGAATTTCATGCATTCTTGTCATGCATAAGTGACATTTCAGTCCCAGAATGGTGTTGCTCGCAGTGTTTCCATGCTCAGGTCAGCCGTGGTACTCTGTCTGTCAGAGCCAAGTGTGTCAGAGTCTGGCTGCTGTCTGTCATCCTGGATCACGTTCTTGAAGGATAATTATAACAACTTGGGTTTTATTTTTGTAGCTTTGGCCACTGTTTCTACTGGTAACTACTAGAAGGAAACTGAGAGTGCAAACCTCCGCCAAGGCCCAATGCCCTATCTCACAATCTTAATGAAAGTGAAACATAATTTGTGCATCAACTCAGATTCGGATACACTCCAAATTTTAATAGGTTCCTCCTTGGCCCATCTTTCACCCTTCCACCAAGTTTCATGAGAATCAACTGTGTACTTTTTCCCCTAATCCTGCTGAAAACAAACAAACCAATGCAAAATCAAAGCCTGATTAGTGGAGGTAGTGCTGGGTATTGTTTAAAAAGTTACAACACCAGTACCCTTAAAGTGATGCCAATACCAATGGAGTACTTTATCGATACCTATAATGTGAATGCAGTGGCATGTAGCATAGCCATACTCATGAATGTTTTGGTGTTATCTCAGCACACTGAAATGCCAACTCCATCGAGTACACTGCGCTCGACTTTACCACACTACAGACTGTATAGGTTGAAGCTGCTGCTGCAAGAGTGTGAGCTCTACGCTGGGGACAGTTGTAAGAGTCAGCCTGCACGCAGACAGTGACAGGGCCCACTGTTGGCATCGCATTAGAGTTGTACCGATACCGATACCAGTATGCCTCCGATACTGCCTAAAATGCGGTATCAGGTATCGGCAAGTACAGCCTATGACCAATCCGATACCACCACGTCATTACGCATACGCACGCTACAGGCAAACGAAACGGAAACGGAGCGGAGTTCAAAAAGCATTCTACTGTAGCCTTTAAAATGTCTTTTTTACCAAATTGTGTGGCTGCACTTTAACCTGTGTCTTCATCTGTGTCAACACTGGACAATAATAATAATAATAATAATAAGTTTTATGGCATTAATTCTACTATTATGTATTTCTTTCTTAATATTTTACATAGAGTTTTAGGAATTGAGACATACAACAATTCATATCCCATCCATTTTTTTTTTTACACGCTGGCATCAGATCAGTACTCAGTATTGGTGGATACCTAAGGTTCAGGGATCGGAATCGGTATCGGGAAGGAAAAAGTGGTATCAGTACATCTCTACATCGCATGGCTAACCTTACCTAACGATAATTGATGTTAGCAACAGAGTCGAGCCCTTTCGATGTCAGTGTGAGTTTGTTGGGACGGTTCAACGGTTTGATGTTAACTGTTAGCCATTGCTGCTGTGTTAGCTCAGGCTAACTGGGCAGATGTTGATCTGACCATGACACGGGAAGAGAGCAATTCCGGAGCTGGCAGCAAAAAAAAGTTTGATGAACTGGTGGGGAGTCGGGACTGTCTAAAATCAGATCCCTGGCGTACAAAGGATTCAACGCTGGTTTTATTCAGCTGGAGACATTTTGATACTACTTGCTACTGGGTTATTTTGGTCAACACCTTAAAGCTAATGAGTACGATACCATAGGCGGAGGTGATAATAACACTGTACTCATCTAGTTAACTGCTAACATCCGAGAAACACAAGCTGTCAGATGATCTTTTATTGGTGGGAACAATAAAATTATTACCCACACCAGATGGACTAAAGGCAGCAAAGATTTGAACAAAGTGGTCACAGATCACAAACCCCCACAGACTTCATGGCTCGACTTAAACCATGAAGTACTGAGCTTTCTGCTGTTTTGTGCACACAGTTTTCCTGTGCAGTGGTGGATTATTGACATTTCAGATGTGCTTACTTAAGGTTTTGTCTCCAAAGAAAATGGTGTAGATCATATAGTTAAACTTGTTTGATCATCTTGTGTTTCTTGTGTGTTCAGACTTTGTTGTAGCACTGTCATCATGTTCTCTGCTGCGTACAGCCGAGCACAATGTTATCATAACCGGTAGAAACCACACAAAGCCCAAGTTGTAACAAACAGGAATTATCCTTTTAGAACATTCAGTGTGTCTGCACACACCTAACAGGATTTACCCTCATTATCACCTCTAGCACTGCTTTTCTTTGTTCTGGCACCAAATCGTGTCCTTTCCCTAACACGGTTCAAGCGTAGGAAAAGGCACACACCCACACAAACTCACCCACACACGCTCGTACTCACGGTCACACTCACACATTACAGCACAACAAAGCATTAGTAGGAGTCTTGTACTTCAATCAGCCAATTAACCTGGAGCAGAGCAGAACAAAACATTTGGCATTTGCCAATAGGGCAGCAACCTTCCAGTGATAATTACTCTTTGTGAGAGCACACATACACACATACATATATATATATAGAGAGAGAGACATACACTCCCCCAGCGCGGCATCCATCACACGTCATGTTGTAGACAATGGCGGCTATACTTCCAGCATAATCAATTATTTATCCTTGTCTACACATGAGCGATCTTGAAATGTCCACACATAAACACACTCAAACACAGACGTACACACACAAAGTGATTGTTGCCAAAGTTGACATCAGCACGCAGAGAATATGAATTGTGTGATTCTGAGCAAATGCCTAAGGCCATCAGAATACTTCATGAAATGGAGGGCCTACACACAATCTTGAAAAGAGGCAGGGTAACACTCGTATACACACTCGAGCACATGAATACGCCCAACATCGTGTGCACAATTGAGACATTTTTCCTGGAGAGAGAGAGAGCGCCTTGGTTTTGAAATGTCAAGATAAAATGCTGTGACAGTGGCGGAAGAAAACATGAGCGAATGTTTGGAGGAGAGAGAAAGAGAGGGAGGCCTCCAAAAAAGCCCATGTATATTTGATTGAGAAAGGAAATGCGGCGAGATGAAAAAGGAAAATGAGAAAAAGAGAGAAAAGATGATGGAGAGTTACAGTAAATTGGCAAGGCCGCTTCTGAAAGCACGCTCTAGGGGAGAGGGAGGGAAATAGAGTGAAAGACAGAATAAGAGGCAGAGGCTAGGGAGTCGGAGAGGAGTGCAGCAGCAAGAATGGATTGTTAGCTGGTAAACGACTGTCACTTTCTTTAGGCAGATAAACAGATTTGACACCTCCGCATTCTTCTCCTCTTGTCCCTTCTTTTCTCTGACTCTGACACGGCCTGACAACCCTTCAAAAAAATCACTTTCTGACTCTCTCTCGCTCTCTGTTCCATGCTGTTCTGTACCACCTCTCACTCCTCCGCTGCGTTCTCTTCCTCCCGTTCTTCTCTTTTCTCCTTGCAGATATGTGCGACAAACTCGCCCTTCCGGCAAAAAAGCGGCATATAAGAAGAAGAAAAGGACTAGAACTACATGAATAAAGACCCCATTTTTCCATTTTCCACACGCTCCTTTTCTCTTCCTCACTTGCCAGGGTCTTGTGACAAGATTAGATGAGGGAGGAGGGGGGGAATAAAAAATCAAATGAAAGAGAGATTCCTTTCTCGACATCTGGAAGAGGTAGAAAGGGATAGAGAATAGACGGGAGCAGGCGAGATGGAGAGTGTAAACGACACAAAGAAGAGGATCAGAGAGGAGGGACGCGTGGAGAGTCGGAAAGGGGGAGATCAGTGGCGAGATGAAGAACAGAGGACTTAAAGGAAGACATGCGTCGATGCAGAAGGCTTGTGATCAGCTGTCACTTGGGATCTGTGGGCCGAGAACGCGTGCGCACCTGCCCACACACACACACACACACACACACAAGTCGTCCTTGCTTGCAAAAATACGTTAAAAAACTTGCGTTGTTAATCATTCCCATCATGACCGCTGCCTTCAGAGCGAAAGCAGTGTTGCGGACTGGCACTGACCAAAGAGACAAACACACCAAAATAGATATGAGAAATAAACAGAGGCTTGTTTTATCAGGATGAAAGAAAGGAGATGGGAGAAAAGAGGGTAGGGAGGGAGAAACAGAGACATAATAAAAAATAAAAAAAGATGGAACAGCGGCAATCATTCAAATAAATGAGAAGGTAAGAAAAGATGGAATAAAGGAGGTCTGAATGCATTAGAGCGGTATGGTTTCTGTGTTCTCTCCCTGTGATGAAGGAAGTTGCTCTGCTGTGATAGTGAGGCCTCTGGAGGAAAGATGGGAAAATCTAAACAATGTGAAAATTAGGCCATGCAAACACTCTCAGACACACGCGTACAAACACGCGCACGTGTGCTCTTTTGCTCTGCACGACACGCTACCCACTCAAAGGGGGATCGCAAGAAGCACAAAACTCGTCTGTGAGTATCTCCACGCTCCCCACAAACAGCCTCACACACACATACACACGCATTCACACTCCGGCTGTTTATGTAGGCAGTGGTAGGAATAAATAAAAGGCAAGCATCTAACAAATAAAATGAATTTTTAATCAATGGAGCCATTTGAATTAGCTCTGTCATTAAGTAAACAGGAACAAGGCAGAGTTTGAAATATTCATGTTGGGGCCCTGAATTCATTAGGCTGTTAGGAGGTGTGGTCCCCCAGGAGGCCCCATTCAGATCTGGGACAACAACACCATGGGACGATGAAATATATACAGTGCATATGTGCTGTTATAATGGAGGGGATGGGGGGGGGTGAAAAGAGAGACAGGAAGCGAAAACCAAACTGTTCTAATACACTCAGCGGGCTTTTTATAGATTTTTAGGGAGAGGGGGTGGTTAGCAGGAAGATGAAGGAAAAGTGTAGAGGAAGCCTGGAGAAACTGCAAGAATGACAGAGAGGAGAGTGAGGGATTAAAAGAGGAAAAGAAAACCGTGGGGGAGAGGAGGGGGATTAAAAGACGACAAGAAACAAAGTTAGTTGAAAGGGAGGAGGGAGCACAAGACGAGGGACGGAGCGAAGCAGAACACAGCGAAGAGCCAGTAAAAATCAAAGCAGCAGGTACGGGGGGTTGAAAATGGAGAGAAAGACAGCCAGAGAGCGAGGTAATTCAAAGTGAGATCATAGGAGGTATGGATGACAGATAGAAAACAGAGGTGGGGATGATGCATTGTGGCTTAATCTGTGGAGAACAGTACAGGATTTACATGTACATTTCATGTTATTAAGGCGTGCTGCGCGCAGGGAGGGGGAGGTAGATAACGGAGGAAGATGGAGAGATTATAATGTGAAGCAGGGAAAAGAAGAAAGAGACAGAAGCATCAGAGAAACAGAATGTGAAGGAAATGGGAGGCTGCGGAGATAGATGAGAGTGATGGGAACAGATTGAAGCGAGAATAGAGATGAGATGAGAGGGAGAAAGTGAAGCAGAAGAATGTGAGAAAACCAGGAAGACGGAGGCAAAAACAGAGGGGGAAATAAATATATCACTTTGCGATATTTTCCTTACAGCATGTGACAGACAGCAGCGAGCATGAGAGTATGGCAGGAGAGGAGGAGAGAGGGATGCAAAGGCAAGAGCAAACGATTGAGGAAAGGAGGAAGCATGGGCGATTGCGTAATGACTTTAATGAAAGCACTGAATCCCCAACGGACACTTTAGATATGACTCCTGGGGACTGACGACGGAGGAAAAAAAGACAGAGGGAGGGGTAGCAAGAGGGAGGAGGAGGAGGAAGGAAGGAGAAAAGGGCCTGTGAGTAGCGGGGAATGAGAAAAAAAGATGCAAACACAAAAGCAGATATTAGGTTGCATTTTTAGAATAACAAATTGAACATTGCTGGAAATACAAGATCCGTGTGTGTGTGTGTGTGTGTGTGTGTGTGTGTGTGTGTGTGTGTGTGTGTGAGAGAGTGAGTGCGTATCAGGGAGGGATTGGCGAATACAACAGAACATATTATAGAATTTTAATATGATGAAAGCTCCAGGGGGTTTGGCACTGTGTCTTACAAATAAATCTTCCGTCGCCTCGAGCATTTATGGGAGTGTGTAAGGTATTCTATTTTGCCTCTGCTTTCATTTCCGAAAAGGAAGGAAAAAAAGTGCTTTTGTGTCCCTGTGTCTATTTGTATGTATGCAATTTGGGGATGGAGTGACGCACAAAAACATCTTGTCATCTTGTTTCTAATCTCATGACAGCTCTCTATTGATTGCATAATTCCATAAACCCAACCCATCAGGCCTCATTCCTCACAGTTTTAGTCTTAAAGGAGCAGTGTGGAGGATTTAGTGCCATCTAGTGGTGGGGATTGCAGATTGCAACCCTGCTGAAACTTCTCCCATGTGCCAAGCATGAACTCCTGGTTAGGATTCCTTCAGGGTTCACTGTTTGGGAGGTTTTTACCTGGAGCTGAATTATCAACACATTCTCACTCCGACCTCGTCACATATAAACGTTTGGTCATGGACTTTCTACGTCCAGATACAACGTGCAAGGTACCCTGGATGTGTTGGTTGTTGACGTTCTTGGACACCATATCAAGTTCTGCCTGTTACATGCATTGTCTTCTTTCAAAATAAACACACCACATCAGCATAACAATGCAAATTGACTTTTTTCTTCCCTCCAATAACAAACGCACATGGTTGGGTTTACGCAACAAAAGCACTTGGTTGGATTTGGGGAAAAAGAACATGGTTTGGCTTTACAATCTCATCAGACACAAACACGGCTCTCCTGGGTGAAAGTTGGTGTTTATTGGACCCATCAACCACCCCATCCCCACTTGCCCTACTCTCTTCTCCCTGACGCTGCCAAGCGCCGTTAAACTATAACAGTGAGACCAGCAGCGTATCATGCTGACATGGGATAGTGCACCCAAAAATGAAAATTCAGCCATTATCTACTCACCCATATGCCGATGGAGGCTCAGGTGAAGTTTTAGAGTCCTCACAACACTTGCGGAGATCCGAGGGGAGAGTGGGTAGCAACAAAACTCCACCTAATAGAGGCTTACGGCGCCCCAGATTCAAACGTCCAAAAACACATAATTGAAACCACAAAATATCTCCATACTGCTCGTCCGTAGTGATCCAAGTGTCCTGAAGCCCCGACATAAAAAGTTGTTTGGAAAAACGCCATTTGAACTCTGTTTTTAGCCTCATTGTAGCCTGCAGCTCTAACTGCGCCGTAAGCTTCCATTAGGTGGAGTTGTGCTGCTACCCCCTCTCCCCTGGGATCTCTGCAAGTGATGTGAGGACTTTAAAACTTCACCTGAGCCTCCCTCGGCATATGGGTGAGTAGATAATGGCTGAATTTTCATTTTTGGGTGCACTATCCCTTTAAAAGACAGCTTATTTCATCAGTGTCTGACGCCGCAAGTCTCTGCCCAAGCGCTAGATTTCGACGACTTCGGAGTGAGACCGGGTTGGAATGATCTGCAGAGGTCTCTTCCTCCACAAAAAAATGGACCAGGGGTCTCATTTATAAAACAGCGCGTAGAATCCATGCTAAAAATGTACGTACGGACAAAAGCCAAATAAAAATGTTCGACAGGTTCTACAATCAGGCTTCCACCTCATCATCTGCAACAACTGGTGACAATTTCCTGTCTCCAAAATGTTCATAAGCATGGGTCAAAGTTGCTCCTATCAAGTCTGTTTATATAGATCACAACTTTTCCTCGTTTTGTGCGTTAGCAATGTTTATAAATAAGACCACAGGGGATTAAACCAGTTAAATCACTGAATAAAGCAATTTCAAGTTACAAATCAATGTTTCTCGGACACTGTTCAGCTCGTTGCAGCTCAGCACCTGCTAACAGAGCTCACTTTTTCCTCGGATGACATTCAGGAGGTTTTTAGCCAGGAGCCAAAGTATCTGCAGGGGTCTATTCCTCCCCTAAACAAACAGACTTAGTGATTTAAACCAGTAAAAACACTGAGTTAAGCTGTTGCACGTTAAAAAAATCTGCGGCTGCTGAACACTGTAGCGGGCGCAAATACGAGAATGACCCTATCTACAGCATGTGTCTGGTTTGACCTTTTTAAGCTACTGTAGAAATATGGCAATGCAACATAGCTGACTCTGTGGATAAGGATCTCACTATGTAGATATAAATGGCTCAATCTAAGATAACAAAAACACAGCGATTCTTATTTTCTGGTGATTATACAGTGAAGAAAACATATTATATAATATTCCATTCCTGCCAGTATATCCCTCTAAATCCTACACACTGAACCTTTAAACAAAATCCTCAGCCTCATCTAAAGGCATTTATTCTGCAGTCCTCGTCTCACCTTAGCAGAGAACCCCACTGATTTTGCATTGCATTCCTCTAACATCATCAGACTCAGGATGGGTAGGTTTTTTTAAAGTATCAGAATCAATGCAGCAGAACCAGAGATGGGGTAGTTTTTATTCCACACATTCTTCTTCCTTGTCAAAACCTGGTTCTGACAGTACCCACAATGCATCTCTGACCACTGACAGTTCAGTCTGATGGTTGGCTTTGCTAGCAGCAGCTAACGTAGCCTGGAGCTGCGAGCCTCCAGCAGAGCTGAGGAGCAGAGATTGAGAAAGTTCACTCCTCTCTAATTCCACTAACTTTTTTCCGCTTTCAAACTCGTAGTCTTCGGGACTCAATTGGCGCTGACCTGAGTGACATCACTTGTGGCAATTTATCCGACTTCACACGGCTCCCTCTGGAGCCACAAAAAGGCTCCTTTTAAAAAGGTCACTTCACCCAAAGTGGACACCCATATATTTTCACTTACTCCTGCTGGCAAATATCATTTGGGTTCATCTTCTAATGCTTTAAAATATCCATCTGTGAGATTTCTGCCTCCTACACTGACACTGAATATGACATCCTTGTGTGGTGCTCACAGCATCGAAAAATTACATTTAAAAAATTCAGAAGGTAGAGTGAGTCGACCATTAATCACAGGTTTGGTGGTTCCATGCCTGGCTACTCTTGTCCACATGTCCGAGTGTCCTTGAGCAAGTCACGGAACAGCAATTCCTCCCGCTCAGGGCAGATCCACAACCATAACTGTGAGTGTGTGTGTGTTTGTTTACAATGAAAGGCACATTGTAAAGTGCTTTGAGCAAAAACTATCCATTTCCAAAATCTATTTTCATATATTTTTTCTGAATAATCCACACAACACACTTTTTAAATGTGTGGAGGCTGAAATCTCAAAATCTGGGCAAATAAAGTTTCAGAGGTCGAGAGGTTTTTCTCCCAGTTTGATTTTTGTTATGTTCTGTTTTTGTAATTTGTGTGCACTGACCCTTTAACTGAGTTAACATCAAACTATCCTCACTTGCCTGAGTTGTCCTCGCTCTCAAGGTCTAGAGCTAAGATTGGTTCTCACAAGGATAGAGGCACGGAGAACACACACACTCATTCACACTTGCTCCTAAACCCCTCTGCAACACAATAACATGGTTTGAAATCCTCGGTGTGTCTGTCTCCCTCTCCGTCTTTTCCTCTTTTTTCCTCCCTCCCTTCCACTGCCTGAGGGAATAAGACAGACTGAGGCAGACAGAGGGAGGCTGGAGGTTAGACGGGGGTTAATTTAGTCTTTTAAACAGGACAGCCGATTGGATTACCGGCCCGGCGGACCAGGCAGCCACTCTTAGAATTAAAAAGGACACACCTCAAAAACATGGACAACCCGAATTAGACTCCCAGCCTCTCGTGGTCCAATCACTATGCAGATCATGGAGCCAAGTGTTTGCCGGGGCGCGTGGGGAGGCCAAACTGGGGTTGCTTTGTTTTATCGGCCCCCTCCACCTTAAGCAAATACCAAGTGATTTGTTTTTAAAGTGGATGGGATTGAGCCTCCCAAAAAGAACAAGGGAGAGCACAAAAGAGGAAGGTTGAAAGAACCACCCCACCGCACGTCACGACAAGATGAAAGACGGGCAGACGGGACGGAGGGAGTGATTGATTTTCATGCCGCTCTAAAGCGGATCCCTCTGGAGGCCTGGATAACGTGAGAGAGAGAGAGTGAAGGAGACAGAGAGAAAAGAGGAAATTGAGAAACACAGAGGAAAAAGAGAATAAAGGAGATAATAAAGAACAAGATACTTTGCCCTACTCCAGTTACCAGCAAGTCCTTTTCTGCCCCCCTTTCACTACTTAGATCTGTCTTTATTTTGTCTTTCTATTCTTCCTCTTTAGAAATACACAGGGCTGTCTTCAGAGGAACCCAATCGCTTATTGAGAAGAAGAGAAGAGACAGAAAGAGGAGGAAAATGACTGGAAGAGGGAGAGAGACAGATTTAGAAGTGGAGTGAATGACTGCATGGATGCAGGGAAAGAAGTCAGGGTGGGGAGAGTGAGAGTTGGTGGCTGAAAAAAAAGTAGATCAGAGGGACCAAAAATCACCACAGAGATTGTGTGTAGGTGTCTGGCCGCCTATCACCTTGTCAGCGTGTGTGGCGGAGTTTTTGTGAGTGTGTGTGTGCAAGAGAGGACAGCTACAGAGAGGAAGAGAGGGGTGGGGGCAGAGTGGGATAAAGGGCTTTGCAGCCACGAATGTCATACTAATAAAGCCCAGTCGGATATTGAGGTTCAGCCTGTGAGGTGAGGAATGACAGGAGGGAAAAGAAGAATGCAAGAAAGAAAGATAAGAGAAATTGAGAATGGAAGAAAGGGGAGCAAGAAAGATGGAGGGAGTTGTACGAGAGCAAAAAAAATAAAAAATGACATCGCTCAGGCTGACACATTCGCACAGCCACTAAAACTTCCTCGGGAAAAGAAAGAACAGGTCGTTACAAAGGAGGTGAGAAAGTGAGACAGAGGGGTACGGAGGGATTAGGGAGGTGTGAGGAATGAAAGAGGGCAGAAAAGTGAATAAGAGTAAAAGTGAAAGCACATGAGTGAGGGGTATAGAGGAGGAGGATAAAGGTGGGAAGGAAGGGAGGGTGACAGAAGCGAAAGAGAAACGAGAGCGAGGCAGAATGAATGTTTGTTGATATCCCATTTTCCACAGAGGAGATGAAAGAGAGAAAGAGGGAATAAGAAAAGCGTGGGCAGAGGAGAGGAATGAGCTGGTGATATAGAAAAAGAGTGAGGGGGAGACACAGAAAAAAAAAAGAAAGACCAAACAAGTGATGGAGGGTTAGGACGGAAAGAGAGAGGCAGGGGAGAGTTTGATTCTGCTAATCAGCAGCATGGGGGATGTTTGTGACGTGGGAGAGTTATCATTACTGCCATCTAAAAATAACATTGGCATTGGGCGGCTGTGGTCTGAAAAATGGGTTGAGAGCAGAGGAAGAGGTAATTACAGCAGGCCTATTAGCATGCACGCAGCCCTCATTAAATATTCACACAGGAAACTGGGACTGAGGAGTAATGCTTCTGGGAAAGTGCCAGATAGACAAGCCTGCCAGCCTGCCAGCCCCACAAACTATTTGGACATCCAGACGGCAACAAAGACAGTCAGAGGCTACCTATGGGTATCCATCCGTTCATTCATCAACTCGGACCGAAAGTCCATGCAAGCCACCGAGACTCATAAACGTGGCCATGCGTTCAGCCGTTCCTGGGTATCTGCAAGCTTTAAAGCTCAATTTAATGCTTTTAAATGATACCAATCAAGAGACAAAGTCAACTAAGGCAGCCTGTTGCCATGTAACTAAATTGAAATTTTAAACTGTACATTAGCATTATAAACAAAAGGACATCAGGGAATTGTCGAGGCACATTAAGTGCAATTGCATTCCGTAATGCAGACGCGATTAAAAAGATGTTTATGGTACTCGTCCTTTCCTCTGTTACTCTTCCTGAATAAAGAACTCGCACGGGGAAAAATAAGGTCTCTAAACTGAATTGAATGGAGGACATTTTCATTTAGACAATTTAAGATATTTTCAGGCTTTCAAGCACCCAGAGATACTGTGATCCAAGCAGCCAACAAGCCATAAAGCCTATTAGCCAAGCAGACAGACACGTAGCCAGACGGAGAGACAGTGTAATGAACAGCAGGGAAAAACATGGCTCAGAGCCTGCTAACAGAGCCTCATGTACTCATCTACTGACTGACTGACTGACTGACTGACTGAGGTGGTGTTGCTGCAGTGGACATGCATGTAACAAGCCTCACACTCACATGTACGTGCACACAAGTCCACTCGTGCTTGCACGAAAGAGACAAACAGATGAAAATAGACACAAATGACATTGTCCCCACGCACATGCATTTGAAAAAAATACTTAACCAAAGACATTAATCTAAAAAGACATTTTGACATAACATTTCCCTGACACTCAAAGCCATCTAAGCGAACATAGACACTCACACCCAGTGTGCTTAAACACTCGCTAACTCAGTGACGTTAATCCCGGCTGACGTTTTGACACGAATGCCGAGCAATATAAATAAACATACGTCCAAAACACATCTCACACCCAACACAACACCTCTGGCACTGATCCGAGCAGACAGTCTGACACAGAAACACACATTACACTTTCTCCTTGACTCCACAAGTAGCACACACACACACACACACAACCCCTTGAACTACACAGTAAGGGAATAACACACGCATGCCACTGCAAAATAAACAAACGCACAAAGTGTCGTGGTGTGCTTTCACACATCCAGCCTTTACCACACGTGTGAAAGCATAACGACATTTTGACATTTCGCAGTTCATGTGTTGACAACAGGGGTGCAGCTAATGATTATTTTCATTGTAGATTCATCTGCCGATGTTCACAATGAATAATTTGGTGTACGGAATGTCAAAAAATTGTGGGAAAAATGGCAATCAAAATTTTGCATCAGAGCCGAAGATGATATCTTTAAATATGTTGCAGTTTCCACTTATTTATGACGAAGAGAAGCTGCAACTCCTGCCATCTAAGAAGCTGGAAACTCAGAATGTGCAACCTTTTTTCACAATTTATCCTTGATGATGATGATGAAATTATTAACCAACTACAGAAATAACAACTAATCAAATCATTTCAGCACTAGCTAATAGTGTCAGTAAATCAGGTGCACAATAATTCATGACAAACGGCTCACAAACCTCAGAAGTGCTCACATTATATAGAAGACAATATTTCATCTTTGTGTGAAATTCAAGTCATTTCAATTGTGTTTATATAGCCCAATATCACAAATCACAATTTGCCTCAGGGAGCTTTACAACATCTGACACCCTCTGTCCTTGGACCCTCACAGCAGATAATGAAAAAATCCCCCAAAACCCCTTTAATGGGGAAAAAGATGGAGGAAACCTCAGAAAGAGCAAATGAGGAGGGATCCCCCCGGGGTCAAGCAGACGTGCAATAAATGTTGTGTGAAGCAGCAGCGATCAATTGCTTCATATTAGCAAGGAAAAAACTGACGATGAAAGTGGTCATTAGTATTGCTGGACGCATAGAAAGATATGTATCACCCTACTGTGCAGTTTATCTCAGCTTTACGTTTTTAAGCTCTTTGTTTTGGTCTTAAGGCCTGCAGCTTTGCTGTTTTGGTTCAGTCTCACTCCTCTCATCAGCTCCATTTCCACTCACAGCAGGCAGCAAAAAAAGCTCTGATAAACCATATGCACCACCTGCCCAACACCACACAGACAGAAAAAGTCAGCAACGAGTATTAAGTGTCACCATTTAGCAGCTAAAGAGCCAGAGACTTCCCTCAGGAGTGGCTGGACACCGAGACACCAGCCCTGTCTCATAGAAATTACATTTACACACCTCTAATTTGAAACGGCAAATTCGTTTTGAGGGAAATGTAATGCCAAGCAAAATATGTTTTCTATTAACATGAAGAGGAAATGTTGCTAATTAATGTATCTGGCAAGTCGCCAACGTAGCAGCAGAATGATCACTGACAACGTATTCAATTGTTCTCCACCAAAATAGGCAACCTTGCATCCATCCATTTTCGTAACCACTAATTCTCTTGAGGGTCGCGGGGGTGCTGGAGCCTATCCCAGCTGACATTGGGCGAGAGGCGGGTACACCCTGGACAGGTCACCAGACTATCACAGGGCTGACACATAGAGACAGACAACCATTCACACTCACATTCACACCTACGGACAATTTAGAGTCCCCAATTAACCTGCATGTCTTTGGACTGTGGGAGGAAGCCAGAGTACCCAGAGAAAACCCACTCTGACACGGGGAGAACATGCAAACTCAGCACAGAAGGGCTCCCTCACCCCAGGGTTTGAACCAGGAACCCTCTTGCTGTGAGGCGACAATGCTAACCACCACACCACGTGCCACATACCTACTATATTCAAACTAATAGTGACTACACAGTAGAGGGCTGCATTGGGATTGGGTCCCGCCGGGTCCCGCGGGACCAAACCCAAATCTTGCGGGAGCGAGTGGTTTGAACTTTGCTGCGGGCAGGAACGGGCGGCTAAAAAAAAACACTGCGGGATCGGGATGTAGCCTATAGCGACAGGATGGAGTTAACAAATGATGTGGAAAAGAAGCTCAAACAAGGTCTTAAGGCGCACTGAGCCCTCTACTTCCCAGTGCGCCTTCAGAGCGGGCCTTTAGTGTCTGTGGGCGCATCTTGGAAGAGAGACGCACGGGTTTGGGGCCGCAGTCGGTCAGCAACATTCTCTCCCTCCACAGCAATATTATGGCCAAGTGATTCATTTGTTAAATTCATTTGTTTCATTCGTTAACTTTGTTTATTTTATGTTATTTATTAGTGTTATTTGAGCCACTCACAGCCTACT
>NC_065511.1:27681172-27724922 GCF_006386435.1 Epinephelus moara | reverse complement strand
CATTATATAAGATAATCATATTGCAAAGATAATATATATAAGATAATAACATTAAAGACAAAATGAAATTGCAATACTTTTTCAAAACTTGATGATTTTACCTTTCTGTACATTTTGTATACAAATTCATGAAATAATTTTGCTTGTAAATGTCTATTTGCATCACGTTTATTTCGGAAAACACATTATTTGATCAATTTACATTGTGCCCCTAAAGCTCTTTGTGCGCTCCTTACTTTTTCACCTAAGGAGCACATGTGCTCCTTAGGTGAAAAAGTGAGCGTCAAGCCCTGCTACAGTATCATTCTGCTTAGCTGAGTCAGTATTTTGTTACCTAAAAGAGACGTCGTCTCTGCACATCATCTGGGCAGCAATTATGTTGCCAAGGAAATGTATTAATGGAAGCAGTTTAGTAACATACAAACATAATTTCTAGGAGACAGGGTTGAAAACACAGCTAAAAAGGGAGAAAATATAGCAGTAGTACTGTTGTATATATGTATTGTATATACAATATAATGTGACTAATGAAGCTCTAGTGAAAGTTCAGTCAGGAAGACAATACTTTTCATGCTCAGGCTATAAGTGTCTTTCTCACTCTGCCATTCACTCCTTGGATGTATGCTCACTCACTATCTCTCGTTGTCATTGTCTGGATTGGTCAATTGAGTCATCAGCTGATTCACAATCAACCAAAAGCACAGTGACACACCTTCCCTGTCAGCCTATCATCTTACTGCTCCTCATTTAAATATGGTTCTTTCCTGCTGCCGTCGTGCATGCCCTCCGCCTCCCCATCACCACCTAGTCTTAACAGATTCATCAGCCTCATACGCCTCATCAGCCATCAGCCTCAGAGTCGTCAGCCACCACCTCCAGTGTCTGAACTCTATGGGGGGGATTTATCCTGCTGCCGCTCAGATGTCCCTTGATCACAAAATACCTCCCTCTGGTGTCCAAGCACCAAAGACTTCTGTTAAATCTTAATCAGCACCAATCATCTGTTAATCTGTACACTCATATTCTGTATTGAATATTAGATTTACTTAATTCTTCTGCCTCTCCTGATTGAAATATATATAAAAGGTATTCAGTTGTCAATATAGCCAATTAATGCGAGTTTAAGAACATGGTTACAACGTTATGAGTGGCTCTCCAACAGGTACGGAGTGACTGATTGGGTCCTTCTTCTCCTGCTGTACATGATGGACGCAGTCACAAAGCTGTGTGACATCTGAGAGAAACAGTTATAAAAAAGCTTCTCTCTTCATCTGGAGGAAAATGATGTGTGCCTGTCTCTACATGGTTGGAGTAAACTGGATACAGCAATTTAACTGACTGACTGTTTGATGTCGATGCTGTATATATGATATATTGACTCTTGTGGCTCTGTCTGTGTAAGGTGGTGTATGAGTGGTCAGGTTAAGATCAATTTTGAAGGAAACTCACGTCTTTATTATTTTGACAATCTTAAATGTCATCTGTATTTACAAAACCAAACATTTTTCAATTACAACTAGAAGTGGCTTGGAAAATGTCATTTTTTTCCCTCTGCTTTTGCAGGAGCAGATAGCGACAGACGTACAGGAGACATCGACAGAGAGACAGACACATGTTGTCAATAAGGGAGACAGGCTCATACTAAATTACCCAGAGTCACACCTTGGCACACACTCACAGCCGGCTTCCCGAAACTAACAAGTACAAACATGACCTAGCCTTGTCCCCGAGAAAAATCACACTGGTGAGCTGGCATACAGTGAAACAGCTCGATGCCAAACATAGACACCCACACACGCAGTGTACCTGCAGCACAGTGACACGAACATGCAAATAGAGAATGCTGGGAAATGGAGAACACTGGATGTGAATAAGCAATCGCTGACTACAGTTAAGAGTTCAGATTGCAGGAGTTGGATCTGGACTTGAAACTCAGCTGCACACATGTACACCTACACCAACGCAAGGAGCACCACACACACACACACACACACACACACACACACACACACACATAATAATCAGAGTAGCTGACTGACATCGTAAATAGTTTTTTTGTTGTAATATGTTTCACAACATTCTATTGATTCGCTTTTCAACCCTCAAGCACCATCCCTGACCTTTGAATGCTTTCAGGGCATGGTCACATGCAAGTGGCTTATTCATACTCTGCATCATAACACCTTCACTTTGATCCATTTGTGTAGGTGACAACAAAGCCGATTTAACTTTGGTGCCAGTGAATAAGTGCACTGAGAGCACCTGCAAATGTGGGTCTCAGTATTCAACCAAATGAGCAGCGGTGCAGACTGCTACAGTATGAGAAGCTGAAACGACTGCAACAAATTACCCTCGGATGGTTTAATGGAGAGAGATGCTGGTACAGTATCTAATAGCGAGTTCCTAACTTGGAGAGGCCACCCTAACGGAATGACCTACTAGAAAACTCATTCATATTTCATGTTCGGGCATTTGTTGGGTGTGCTTATAGGAAAAAATGTAATAAATCAGTATACTTTTGCAAAACTGTGCCCATTCCCAGGGTGTCAAATACAGCAGCCTGGTCAGAGGCCCTTGGCTTCTGTTACCGACACACACAGCACGTTTCAACAGCTGTATGAGACTTTCAACTAACTCTGTCTGCTGCAATAATATGGTAGAAAAAATGAGAACATATATCGGACCTTCATCAAGGAGACTGGTGTTCATGTCCTGTGTGAAACCAAAAGTCAATTTCAGTCAGGAACACTTCAGTCAAAGAAAACTTTATTTCCATTTGCAGTATTATGTTTGGCGGCTCTGGGCCTCTATGCCTTTCCTCAGGCCGACGCAGAAAGCCTCTTCCATGTGCCTACATAGAAAGCCTAAGGCACAGAGAGCAAACCTCCCTGCCCTTCCATGCGCCTACATAGAAAGCCTAAGGCAAAGAGAGCAAACCTCCCTGCCCTTCCATGCACCTCCATGGAAAGCCTAAGGCAAGGAGAGCAGCAGCAAAGACCCCCAGGAACAGAACAGAGCAGCATCAATGACAAACAGAAATGACATCGATAAGTCAGGCACAGCATGCAAAAGGAGGATCTGGGGTGAAGGCGGGTTGCAAAGCGGCTTGCAGAGGAAGCAGCAACAGTGGGCAGGCCAAAGCAGTTTAAATAGGGCGCCCTGAATGAGATTTGCCAAGTGGTTGCAATCAGCTGCTCCATCAGTTGATTGAGCTGAGCTTGACATCGTGTCCTGCCTGAACTAAGGCTATGCTCAATTGTGTTTTATTGTGACACACTCGTTAAGTTACTGTCACAAACGTAATTATTTTAACCCAACCAACAATCATTTTTCTAAACCTAACCAAGCCGTTTTGTTGTCTAAACTAATAGCAGTTTTGGTAGCAACACTGCATTTTCTGTGAGAATGGAAGTTTATTTTGAAAAACAAAACATGTAACAAGCGGAAACTGACATGGAACCTGACACGCCCAAAACTGACCCTAGAGGGGTCTGTAGGGGACTCCCCAAAAGCACAGGGTTTTGCATGGGGCACAGCCTTATGTCTTGCATCACATAGAGTGCTGTGAGTCTCATCCACGCCTATTCTTGTGAAACCTTAAGATTTTAAGGTGTCCCAGATATGTGTCATAGTTTAAAGTGTAGGGCCACAAACCCGGCTGATATATTTGACGTCCTTGGAGTGACTGCACATTATCCCCATGAATAAGTGGTCAAATAAACATTGTGTCACGTCACAATGTCACATTTTGGTTGCTTTCAAGAGCAGATTTCTGTTAAATATCATGGACAATCATATACAGTGCAGGGTTTGGAGTTTGTAGGGTTTCTTTAAAACAGAGACTACACCAGGTATCAGTTATGCTACACCTGTTCGAACCTGCCTTCTGTCACTCACAACCTGTGAGCCAGCAGACAAAAGAAAAACACTCTCACCAGCTGTTCCTGTTAAACTAGACCAAATTAATGCTTGATTTGAAAGTCGTGCCCTTAAACAGCTTCCATCGTCTTTACCAAGAATATTGTAATATTTTAGGCAGTTATTGTCTCCAGATATTTACTTTGAAAGAGAACCGAGATGAAGGACATGAAAAACACTTTTTCCACCGTGCTTCAGAGGGTAACAGAAGAAAATGAAAACTTAACCCCGAGTCCAAGAGCTCCTCTTAACATTTAAAAAAGACAGGATGTCTTTCTGTACACAAACTCTCATATGAATAGAGAGGCATAAAATATCACACACACACACACACACACACACTTAACCAAGATCAGACCAATATGGGCTAAAGGAGGTCGCTGCTTTTTGTCTGCTACAGTGCTGCTACAATTCCCAATGTTCCCCATCCACAGGCCAGACAAAGACTGACAGTACAGCTCGAGTCTCAGACATTGATTACGTAAATCTTACATAACAACTCCACAAGGATAAGTGTTCATTTGTGTGTCGCCTGAACTGGTGAGTGTGTGTACATGCATGAGAGTTGCATTGTGTGAGTAAGTCCATGAGTGTGTTTATGAGTGCCTGTGTGTGCACGCTTCAATTGTTTATCTACCGTAGGTGATTTTTTTTCTGCACTGTTCGACATTCGTGCAAGTCTGGGGTTTTTTTTGTTTTTTTTACATCTGTACGACCCCATTCACAGACAGCTGTGCTTCAAATGCCGATCCAATAAACGACACGAGCAAAGGTGCTAAACCTGGAAGGGTGCAGAGGTCAGCCAAACATATTTACAAAATGTAGTGGAACAACAAACAACAAAAGAAGCTCCACATGAATTTTCCTTCTTTCTAGTTCATGAAACCCCGGAGAGAGAGAAAAATGCGGTGTGTTCTTTCGATCTACAGAACAACAGTCTGGCTTGTTCCCCCCAGTTCGTGCGGATGCACGCAATGGCTGACTGATGGTTTGAAAGGACAATGTAATTGGGTTTTGGAAGCGTCTCTCTCCTGGGAAATGGCTCCATGTTTGCCTCTGTGATATTTGTGACGCAGAAAGAGTTTCTTGTTGCAAAAACAGTGACATTTGAGATGAGAACAACACATACTGTCAAACATAGTAATCAGCACTGTGGTAGATAAAGGATGGGTAAGAGATGACATCCACTCAGTGATTATCATAAGGGCAGCATTTATTAATAGAAGATAAATGAGTGATTTGTATTCAGGGAAGTGTTGATTCCACCTTTTATATATTCATAAATGTATAATTTATATTACTTTGATGCTACTTAGAGTAATTTATGCTCTGCACAGATAAAAGCGAGTAGGATAAAGTGGCATAGGGTATTTAAGAGGAAGGTGAGTAGAGTCTTTGGTATATTGGCAAGCATGTACTTGTAGTAGATACACAAGTGGGTACAAGTGTGTCAACAACTATAGATATAGTTGGCATCCATAGGAATGCCCACAAAACATCCTGTAAAGCTGAGGGGGAAATAAAGCATTGCTCAAGAGATGCTTTGTGTTTTTTTACATGCCAAATAAACTTAAAAATCCAAAATTAAAGGGTATTTTTCAAAGTGGATCCCATTTTTTCATATTTCTGTATCTAACTTATTAATTGAGACAATGTTTTTTTGAAATAAATCTAGTACTGAACAGCAGCCAGGCTGTAATGTTAACACACAGAGCATGTTTGCACCTTCAATGTGCATCCACTACAGTACTTGTTTTAGTCACAATCATGGTCAAACTGTTATTCTAAGCGTCTGACATTACTGAAAGGATCCCTACAGAGGTCGACATTTTTGTCAAGGAGTAAGATCTTTTTGTTTAACCAGAAACAGCCCCAAAATTGCTACCATCAAACGACCAGACTTTGTTTAAATAAGGAGAAATTTATAATCGTAAACACACTTAATTTTAAGTCGACAGAAACAAAATAAAACTCACAGAAATGATCTTGGTTCATCTTTCCATTGTCTTAACAATCACAAACTCTGGTTCACCCAGTTAGAAGTGAAAATATGCTGGCTGTATACATGCTAAAATGACTGTTTATTTACATGGAGTCTGGTGGGTTTGGCAATGAATTTTTGGGGCTGTTTCTGGTTTAACAAAAGGGATCCAACACTTTACGTTATAAATGCTAGCTTATTTAGCCACTGGTTAAAAAAAAAAAAAAAGTGTGGTACTTTAAGGACTTGTAGGTCTTCAGGTTTGAGCTCTGTGTGATAACGTTATAGCATGCTCAGTCTCACTCTGAAGTCATCGAAATGCAGCACTTGGGCAGTGACTTGCAGCATCGGAACCTTTAACATTGACATGATACGCTGCCGGTTGACGTTATAGTTTAATGGCGCCCGGTGGTGACGGGGAAAACGAGGTAGGACAAGAAGAAAAGTTAAGTCAGTGAAAGTCCAACTGGGGCAGGTGGGATGGTTGATGGATGGGTCCAACAAACACGGACTTTCACCACAGTGGTGTTTGTGTCCAGTAAAATTATAAAGCCAAACCCTGGTCTTTTTTCCGTAGCGTGTTTATTTTGAGAGAGACTGTATGTAAACATTAATTTCCTGTGAAAACGGAAGTGTGTTTTGAAAGAAGGCAATGCATGTAACAGGCAGAACTTGACACGGTGTCCCAGAGCGTCAACAACCAATGCACCCAGGGTACTGTTTCATGTGTATGTGGACAGGGAAAATCCTTGACCAAATGTCGATATGTGACAAGGTTGGAGTGAGAATGTGTAAGCTAACGGTGCTAAGTCCCATTTGCGCTGCTAGACTGTCTCCAAGCGTGCATGAAATTCACTGAAACATGCTCGTCTATTACATCATAGCGTTAACGACTGTAGGGCACTGATATTATGGGAGGTTTAATTAATAATATATTTTAATAGTGTCTCTTATGTGACTATAAAAACCACACTATCACTGCATTTACAGGCTGGGTGAAGAGACTGTTTTCCCCTTCGCTGACCGAACCCCCGAACCACGACTAGACACCAACTGTATCTATAGATCCTATCATATTAAACACTATAGAGTGAGGTGCACTTTTCTCAGTGAGGCTATATTCATTCACATTCACAGTTACCCACCGCCACACCAGGGAGTTACCCAGTACAACTGCAGTCTTCTAGTATAACACCAAGCAGGACCACTGGAGCAGCAGAGGGAATGTAACCTTGGTGATGCTTTAAAGAGGTGAGGACAGCATTCGTCTTCTTCTTTTCCTCCCACCTAGATTTTACCTAAAGCCGAGACTCAAACACCTCACATTGTCAGATACATTGTAAAATAAGGTCAGATTAGTGCAAATAAATCCCAATAGAAATCAAATACAGGAGCCGCAGGGCTTTTTAAGCTAAAGGAAGATTTATGAATCTTTGCATTCGGCCACCTGCTGTTCCTTAGATAGAGGGTTAAAAGCAGCCCACATAGGTGTAATGGCAAAATGCTGCAGTTATCATATCTGGTCATACAAAACGCACGGTTGTCGCCTTTTTACGTTATTTTGATAAAGCCGTGGGGCGTTGCAACGGCCAGAGGTGTGGGCGGAAAGAGAGAGCCACGCAGGAGGGGAAAAAAACAGGGAGAGAAAGAGGGAGAGTGTGAGAAGCCCCCAGATATACAGAGAAGTGGTTGTGTTTGCACGAGATAAGGCCAAGGAGCTAAATCACATAGTGAGCGAGGAGGTATGCTATTAACCAGGACAAATATGCCTATTCAAACAGCAACTTTCACAGCCCAAATGAAAATACGTTAGGGCAAGAGATGGAGGGGGAGGAGGCGGGAGGGAGGGAGCAAGAGACAGGGAGGGAGGGAGAGTGGGAGAGAAACAAGAGGGAGAAGACAGGGAAGGGTAAAAGGGGCAACGGAAGGAAGGAGCCAGAGATGGATTATGCCCAACAGAGGGAGAGCAAAGAGAGATAAAACAGGGAAGGCGCTATTTCATTTGTCTAATTATATTTATCTATCTCTCGCTCGCAAACAAACAAAAGAGACAAATGGTGCTGACTGAATAAACTAAAGCTGAATGGGTTCAAACAGGCACTCAAACACATGCGCAAAGACACACATATTAACCAAAGGCACGCAGCAACAACAAAACAAATCCGAGGAGAAGAGCCACCGAGAGTGAGGAGGAAAATATGGGGAACTGAGAAAAGCGGTGAAGAAATGAGAAAAGAAGCTGAGAGTGGGGAAGATAGTAGGGCTAAGGGCACAAGCCAGATTGACACTGAAAAATTAATGCGCAATTGCAAAGAGGGGTGCGCGTGAGCCTGAGATGGAAAGAGAATGTGTGAGTGACACAAGGACGGAGGAAGAGAATATTGGCCCCAACGCTGACAGATTTAAGGTTATGGTCTATGCACTCCTTCTCAACCAGACACACACCTTCACTTTCTGCCACACGCTCTCCTCTCATTTCTCCTTCCCGCTGACTGCATCTCTCTCTTTTTTTTTTACCATTTCTCACATCCTCTTCCCCCTTCTCTCGTCCTCCCCCTCACTCTTTCTTCATGCATGTGTGCGGTGATTTGGCTATTTGTCTTCTGCATGTCACATGCAGGCGTGTGTATGCACACATACACACACACACACACACACACACACACACACACACACACACACACCCTCCAACGACTGTTCATCTTCGTAGATCTGATTGTGTCAATTTGTCTCAGTGTCACGCCACTCTCCAATTTGCCATCTGCCTGACAGGATCTTATTGATTGGCCCACACACTTGTCATTCTTCCAGTCTCTCACCCTCCTGTCCAATCTCCACATCTCCATATGAGAATAGTTTTCAGACACCCCATTCCTTCCACCTCCGTATATTCCTGCCTCCATTCTTTCATTATCACACCTCCTCCAACACTTATATCTCTCAATCTCTCCAGCCTTCTCAACACCATTCCCACATCCCACTTCACGTTTTCTTTTATTTCACTCCCAGGGCTTTATAGCGCACACAAATCAGGGCTATGGGCTTTTATGCTGTGATCAGTAACCCAAATGGAAACGCAGGCATAATAGTGATTACCTGTCATAGCCTGGCTTAGCTTATAAGCAGTGCAGGAGCATCCATCGCCGACTTGAAACGGCAGACTAACAGTCTTAACAGCCTCTGTAATTCAGCAGAGGTTCCTGGCAGTCAGAAACTGTGTTGCTCTTACGCGCGGCTTTGAATGCCCGAAGAAAACTTTGGAGTCATTGAGAAGTTTGACTTCAAAAGACAAACGCGGCAAAGAAGAAAAATCAACTTGAAGGAAAACACTGGGGTTATTGAGTTTTTCTTTCTTGTTTATCTCAAGCATTTTTCTCACCACTTTTGACCCACCTATGCTGTCATTCAGCGCAGAGCATTTTTAAGCTATTTTTTATATTCCGAGCCGTGTTTGTGTGTAAGTGTCTGTGCGCGTGTGTGATTTAAGGTCTCGGAGGAATACACTGAATTCAAATATCCTGCTGACAGACAATCTTGTCAATCTGCGGCTGCAATCCATCAATGTAAATGCAGCATGTTCATTTTATTCGTGAAAGGGAAAGCTTCCTTTCTCAGTTGTTCATTTCAGGCAATGACTTTGATAACTGGCGGTGAGTTTACAGATAAGTACTTTGAAACAATGTGCTCAGCAGGAAACCAATACAATTTGTTCATTCAGACAGACTGGTGCAGAGACCATATCGACTGTCATTTCCTGTTCTTTTCCCAAAAACAAACTGAGTTAACAGACAATCACCTTTGTATCTTTGTTTAAACGTGTGTCACTGAAGCACTGGAGTGATTTGGAGAAGGAAAGAATGATGCAATGATTAGAAACCGTCAACAGAAGTCTACAGATTCAGTCCCCACAACATCTAAGGTGTTGTTTAACTGCTATGTGTCTAACTGAGCCTCTCTCAACCGAACCATCCCCCACTCCCACTCTGTCACGGACTTTAACTCAAGGACTAACTTTTGGATAAACTTCCCTCTCTGCAGCAGAAAGAGGAACTGTCAACTTTTTATAAGAGAGAAATAAAACTGATTCTAATTATATTTATATCCCTTATTTCATCTGTGTTTGCTGCTGCTGTTTACTTGAATTGTCTATTATCCTTTTGTCACTAAAATAAATAAATTATTTGATCAATCAATCAATTAATCAGTTGACTGAAAAAAACCTTAGCCACTAGCTCCTTTGGTGGCATTTCACAGCATCTCAGTTTATCTTCCTGATATTTATAAGATGCTTGATTTCTTGCAGCAGTCTGTGTAAAGAGCCTGACAATCATGAACATGACTGTTTTCCAGAGGCTAGAGAAGGGTATATTTTGATCCTTCTTACAATGTAGCATTTAAGTTGCTATCGTCAACACATTCTCACTCCAACCTTGTCACATATTGACATTTGGTCATGGATTTTCCACGTCCAGATACCATGTGAAAGGTACCCTGGGTGCGTTGGTTGTTGACGTTCTGGGACATAGTGTCAAGTTCTGCCTGTTACATGCATTGTCTTTCTTTACATACGGTGTCTTTCAAAATAAACGCACTAGGTCAGTACAACACTGCAAATTGATAGTTTTTATTTCCTTCAACAAAAAACACACATGGCTGTATAGGAAAAAGGAACAGGGTTTGGCTTTAGAATCTTACAGGACATAAACACTGCTCTCCCAGGGGAAAGTCAGTGTTTGTCGGACCCATGCACCACCCCTCCTGCTCACCACACTTGAACTTTCGCCGCCTTAACTTTTCTTCTTGCCACATTTCCCCCTGACACTACCGGGTGCCGTTAAACTATAAAGGCCTTGTATCATGCTGATGTCAAAGGTCGCCTTTTTTTGTTGGTGTCTGACACCGCAAGTCACTGCCCAAGCGTTGGATTCCGACGACTACGGAGTGAGACTGGGTTGTTATTGTCTTTATGACATTATGAAATGTCAGTCTTAGTTTGGACAGTTTACCCTTGTAAGGGTAGGTGCAAGGTACTTTATTTGTACAGAGCGTCTTGTGCGACAAACACATAACAGCAATACATATGGTCATAAAGTTGGCATCGATGCAGGCTTGCTGTTGGACACAGAGGTGTGGACTTGAGTCATATGATTCGGACTCAAGTCAGACTTGAGCCACAACTTTGATGACTTTGGACTCTACCTGACATAATCATAAATGACTTGCAACTTGACTTGGACTTCAACACCAACGACTTCACTTGGACTTGAGACTTTTGACTTGAAAATAATTGATACCTTTCCCCCGAGCCCAAACATTAAGAAGTATATTATTCTAAAAACGTGTGCTGGTTATGAAATAGCGATGATGTGAAAGTGATGGAGACTCCGCTGACACCGTCTTGCTTGTATAAGTGATGGAGACTCCGCTGACACCGTCTTGCTTGTATAGAGAAAGGTTTATTACAAGAAGTACAGCATCAAATCAAGCACCTAGGATTGCCTGAGAGAGGGTTCGAAGCCAATATGAACTGCTCTGAATAATAGCCCCAACTACCCTGCTCATTAGGGTTGGGAATCTCTCTGTGATAGACGATTCGATACGTATCTAGATACATGGGTTACGATACGATTCAAAAACGATATATTTTTAATACAGAACGATTCGATATGATTCGATACAGTGTAGGACCGATACGATTCGATTCGATATGATTCTATGGTTAACATTTGTTGATGTAGACATTAATCATACATTACAAAATAAAGAAGCCAATTCTATAAAAGTGACATTCTTACAGTATTTTCAAATTTGTAAAAAACCACATCCCCAATCATTGTTGCTGTATGACACTGGCAAAAATAAAATAAAAAGACAAACAACAACAAATCCCATGTCAAATGTATTTATTTTTAGACATGGACCAAAAAAAAGACTTGCTGAATGAACATCATTTTGTTGGATGGGATCAATATAAAAATGAGAAGAAGTTTTAAACTTTAAGTGAAGTGAACTTTAAGTAAAATTTAAGTGTTTTAAACCTACTTGTTGTGTTGTTTTTATTATATTGACTGTGTTTTTGTATGTATCTTATATGGACTTGAATCTGGAATAAAGTGTATTATAACGCTGTACAATATAAACATAAAGCAGAATAAAATAATAACATGCAACATAGGGGCAGAATCAGACATCTCCTGTTATTAGTTGATATCATGGACTGATGACTAGCAGCTTATCACTGACAGCATGTCAGACTATTTCTCTGTGTTTGCTANATGACACCGACGAAGACTTCTTGGACCGGGCTTCTCGGTCGCCGGTAAGCCATTATCTTGCGCCGCAGAGCACTATGGCCGCCGTATTTGACAGGAATAAGTATTTCTGTCTGTGTCTGTGACCCCCCGTTCAACCCACAACCGACAGGATTCGCCTTTAGTTTCTGCTGCGGCTTGACTGCTCCCTGGTTTATCCAACCAGCATTAGCTTCTGTTCCTCATCTCCACCGGTCAAGCTGGCGCTGATGTTTACATCCATTATCGTTGTCAGTAATGCCTGCTACGGTCCGGAACATGCCGCCGGCTCTCGCGTTGTTTTAGAGATGCAAAGGATTCTTGGCTGATTCGTATCAATTGAGGAGGCTGCTACCGACGCAGCCGTATCTCTCGCTTGTCAAAACAGATATCCGGTCGTATCGGTTAATCATTCCCAACCCTACTGCTTATATAGGTTGGTTGTTTGTGAAACAGATGACAGAGAGACACCCTAGTTGGACTTCACCAATCCTTGACCTTGGCCATAAATACCTTCTTGACCCTGGGCCCCTAACTGGTCATCTGACCTAGAGCGTCACATACCATGAAGAACTTCAGATACTACATGTGCAACAATGCAGTTTATTTCCTGAATCAACTGATATTAATGCTAGTCATTCACAGCAAGTCAACTCTTATCCTTCAGATCGACTTCATTAGAACCAATCAGACCAATGCGACCATCCAGTCAAGTTGTAGGAGAGAACCATAAAGAACTAACATTACGTTACTGAGCAGCAGAGAAAATGATACCAAAGGTAATTTCATTCATGTACAAAAACTACATGATGGTCAAGAGAAAACAAACTGCAGTATGCAAAACATACGGGTCAAAAATTACAGACGGAGATGCAACAATTTTCAACAAACTTTGATTTTGTTTTTAATTCAAAATATTATAACTGTGTTTTTAAAATGGCATTATATTTGATTAAGAGTGCATTATGACTTGTTAAGGACCTGAAATTTAAAGGTCATGACTTGGGTTTTCACTCTGGACTCGAGTCAAAGACTTGAGACTTACTTGTGACTTGCAAAGCAATGACTTGGTTCAACCTCTTGTTGGAGGGTTTTATAACCCACTCCCTGCTAGTCGGTTTGGGGTGGCACTTAATGTAATGGACCCTCCGTGAGAACACGGTAACAGAGTGGAATTGGCAGGGAGAGGGAGTACGCGGTGGTCTCCATCACTTTAATCTACACATATATAATGCATGAAAAATTTAGGAAAAGCTTTGTTCCTCTTGTAACATAGAAATGTGATCCAGAAAGTGAGACATGCACTAATGTTTTTTCCCCTCCCTTTCCTCGGTGTTGTTTAATTTGTGAAAATAGTTCCACTGTGTAAATATCCACTGTAATTTCTTCTTGGTTGGGTTTTGTTGTCATTTAGTTTCCTCTACCCAGTTCAGTAGTGCTTTTGTCATTTGGCTTTTTGGTCCATTACTTTTGAAGTGTGTTGTTTTATAAGCCTCTTTCCTTTTATTATTTTCTTTTCTATTAATGCTACCTCCAAAATCCCTTTACCGTTTTGTTCCCCGTGCTTTGTCATATTTATTTGCTGAAATAAAGCCTACCGCGCTGAAGCTTTCTCCAGGAATGGTGGGTTTTACAAGCCGAGAAATCTCCTGCCATGATGCAAGCTCGCACCCTTTGACTCTGACTGCAGCTGCCATAAAGCACAATGTAACCATACAGAGGAGACGCGCAGGAGAAGACATGTCATCATGATCAACCACAGCGGGGTAAGACGTGCAGGGGGAAACTGATGTAGGCCCACATGAGACTGTCAAGGCTGCAGAGTCAGATGAGTGCAAGCTCTGTCTGCAGTCAGAGCTCAGGAGCTGTCTGGGGACTGTTCAGAACCAGACCGACAAACCAACCAGCACACCGACCAATCAGTGTTTCATCTACTGAAAGAGCAACGGTTTATCAATCTTTCTCTGACAAACTGTGTTGTTTTCAATTCCCCAGACATGAGGAGCAGTTCTTTGCATCCATGCACACATATATGTACTTTATTTATTCAAACTGAGCTGTTTCAGTGCAAGAATAATTACCGCTGGGCCAGTAGATGCTTGCAGACACACTTCCTAGACTAATTTGCTGCCCTCAGGTCATTACAACATTGGTAACAAGGTAAATTGTCTATTTAACACAGGCCATACCATCAATGTACATACTTTGATCCATATTGCAACATTCAGTAACATTCATTTATACAATTTCTGTGTAAGGCATGAATGAAGGCATAACTCCATTTAGTATGTAGAGCCATGTCCATGTTCTCAGTATGAGCTGAAAGTCTACATCAAAAAGAATTCAGGATTGGTCAATATCTAGAAATTAGATTTGTCAGTAAGAAAAAAATGTTATTTTTTTGCCAGATGGAGCTCAGTCTGCAGAATCTGCACTTTATTATATTATCTCAAATCTGACATCTCTCCTACATCTTCTCTCGGTACAACTGCTCAATATGTGATGCCGCAGTTTTTAAAAAAGGTGGAATAAGCAAGACCTTTGCTGATCAATAAAATAAAATCAACATATACTTCTGCAGGGGTTTTCAGGGGGTTGATCAATACCAGTGTCTCAACATTCACTTTGTCTGCTCGAGAGTTGTGCGGTTTTTCAAAACCCATTTCTCTGTTTTCGAGAAAAGAAAAAAAAATCTCCCCGCTTGTAATTTCGAGACTCTACACAAACATTTCCTTTGTTTCAAACTCTCATTTTTTAACTCAGCTCTTCTGAGATTTTTCTGACAATCTTTCCTGGCTTATCCTTGGTTTGCGGGGCATAATGGAAAACACTGATTTCGGGAGAGGAAAAGACACAGCTGTGCATCTCTGAGCCGATCCGTCAGCTGCACGTGGTGAACTGCATTTGATTTTGGAGAGCAGCGAGTGGAGATAATCACACATCCTTCTGCGAAATGGAGTGTTTAAAAAAAAAAAAAAAAAAAAAAAAAAGCTTCAAACATTCACAGGGTGTTGAGGTCAGTGACGGGGGGGTGTGTGGTGGTGGGGGGGTTTAATATGAAAAGGAGAGGGGGGGATGGGAGGGAAATAAAAGATTAACTTCATCGTATAATCAATCACACTTGTTCCCTACCATTAATCAGCTCTTCTCTGCTCCTCAAGTGCCTCATTTTCCCCTTCCAAATTCATTTCACAGGCTCCGTTGTGCGTGAGCTACCCTGCTTTTTGCTTTTCACAGATCAAGCCTTTTCATTATATTTCATGATCTGCTATATTTCATCACGTCTCATAAAAGTGAAAGCAAAAACTAAGAATAGCCAGACATGTTATGAATTGTTTTCTCCCTGCTGCTGGCGGATCGCATCAGCAGGTATTTCCGAGACACAGTCCTCCTACAGAATTTAGATGTATGTACTTGGCAATGGTCAAAGCCACTTAGCTCAAACACCTCTCACTGAGCACAGCGACGACACCTGAGACAGCCGACTTTGAACTGAATGTCATCTTTTTGCCAACAGCTGCTATTTATAAATCGCATTTGCATGAATGTCCAGTAGCACCCTCGTCCTATGCATTATGAATAGGCTCCCTCGCTCTAACCTGTGATAGCACCTCACAGGCAGCAGAAAGGGAAACCCGATGGAGAATCTGGAGTGAAGAAGTCCTCAGTTTTACCAAGCAATAACACCCACACACCCAGAAACCCTCCTTTGCTTAACTTCTTTGCCTAAGTTATCAATATTAAAGCGTGAAAATCTATAAAACCTCCTCTCCTTTGAGACCCTTGAAGGTTGTCAAATCTGCTGTTTCTTGTTCCTCACAAGACAAACAGGACTTGGCTTGGATGAAATTGGCTTTGAGCTGTTTGCAGCAGATTTCATCTCACTGTTAGTGGAAGGAAAGTTGCCCAAGGCAGGGCAGGTGATCAACATTATCAAGGTGTATCTTCCAATGGAATCAATCACATCTGACGGCTTTCCAATAGAAGGGCAGAAATGAAAATGTGCCTTTCTCCTGAGAGAAAGTGATGAGAATCCCAGCAGTCACTAACATGTCAGTTTCAGGTCACCGGTTTGGACCTAAACCGGAGTTTTTTGTGACTATATTCCCAAGGGTAATGTTAAATTATAAATACTACCGGCTTTTATCGCTCATTTGGAGTGCTCTAGTTCTACTTTGTTTGCACTTTCAGAGACTAAACAGTGATGATGTTTTCATGAATTTCACTCCAAACTAAACTATGCAATGCAGTTTTATCTAACTCTGCCCTCGGGCCAACTGATATTTCATATTTCACACGATAAAAAAGAAGAATTATCACTTAAGATTTTAATGCTTCACCCGTGCCCTGAAAAGTAACACCTAAGGGCTGTGATTGCTGCCTGTAATCATCCCCAAGTTTTCTTTCTTTCCGAACAAGCGCCACACTTGGAGGCTTCTGATGAAACAGCAGGCTTTCTAATTTGGCATGTAATGTGCCAGCAGGTGGCAAATGAGTCTCAAAGCCTGGGATGGCAGCTCCACCAGCATGGCCACCCACTCTAAAAGAGTGACCATCTTTGATGTAGGCAGCCAGAGGCCTTGCCATTGACCTGTACTGTGTGTGGGGTGGCCAAGATTGGCTGGCTCTTTATGGGAGCCGCGTTTGATGACAGCAGCGCCGCTAAATGGGTGCGGCTCCAAATTATGCCTTAACTACCTCTTTTATCATTACCCAACTATCCTTATCCCCCTCTTCTCACTCCCCACAGGGCTCTGCTGTGAAGAGAAAGGAGCCCGGCCAACCGGGAGACAGATTCGAGTATGCCTGAATTCTGTATTTCTTTGTGCGAGCGTGTGCTTTTGAATGCATGCAGGTGTGCATTTGTGTCGACCATGCTTCCGTTCATCACTGAGCCCGGCTCTCAGGGCACTGCTGGAGACATAGGTTGTCTCGGAGGACACTGATTGGCTCAACAGGGGACGATAAGCTTGAGGTAGATGAGGTGGAAATGAACTAAATCTGACCTGCGGTGCAGGTACAGACTGTCTATCTCACACACACACACACACATACACACACCACTCGTGTTTTTTTCATGTGCACAGGCACCGACACAAACACTTGTACACATAAAAGCTCCTCAGATATGCTTTGATAGAACATTTCATTTACACTTAAATTAAAGGCATACAGACCCATTTCATCTGTACATAAATGTATCCCACAGCTTGACGACGCCATATGACGGCTCATCACTCTCTTGTTTGTATTCCCTCTGGTCTTGCTCTGTGTGTGTGTGATGTTCTTACATTGTGCTCTTAATTTTCTACATCCCACCGTGTACATGTACATCAGGTTCACGTTTCTGTGTGAATTTCTGCGGGTTGCATATATGTGTGTCTGAGAGATGTTTTATCTCTCCATGTCCCACTGTGTGTGTGCCCATTTTTATGCATCTGTGTTTGGCTGAAGATAGCAGTGCGCTTTTGATGTTTATGTATGCATGAGTGTGAATTGTGTGGAATATAATTTCTACCTATGTTTGGGGCTGCTGTAGTGTCTTCTCTCCCTTGTGTGTGTGTGTGTGTGTGTGTGTTTATGCCTTTCTGAACCTCTCACAGGTCTACCATGCCTATAACAGATTATTTTTAGCACCCTCTGGCTTTCCAAATACTGGAACGTTATGTGTATCACTTACATCACCAAGACTAAATTCCTGCCAGCACAAAATAAATTTGGGTACCTTGCCAGCACTGTTCCAGTGTGCCTGCACACAACACAACTGCACAATGTGTAATGAAACACATACATTGCTTTGACAGTGTGGTTATGGCACGTTACACTTAAAGATTATTTTTGCCCTTTTCGTAATAACTCATGATTAATGTAGAGGCGGTGTGTGTGAGTTAAATACTTGGTTCACCCTGCCTGCACTTTTATACTTGACGCAATCATAGATCAGAGATTTTTTTTTTTCTTTTCATAAAGTCTGGAGGGGATTTTTGTTTTGTCTCCCCTCTGGTTACTCCAATGGCTGAATTAGTTTTGTTCCCCTCAGCAATACAGGAAGTCCTTGCAGCTATATGTCTGCTGGGAGACACATGAACTGTAAAACACAGACATGCCATTTGTGAGGCTTCTGAGGGGACATATTGAAGGCTGGCCATTTTTGTCTGTTCATTCAGTTACTTTTCCTGGGGTTTCTTCCATTTTTTTTCTAGCCTTTTCCAAAAAGGGCAGTTGGTGTTGTGTGCTGTACAGACTGTAAAGCCCCTCAAGGCAAATTGTTTTTTGTGATAGGGGCTGTATAAAAAATTGTACTGACTTTATATTAGGGCTGCCCCAGACTAAGAATTTTCCTAGTCGACCAATAGCCACCATCAGTTGACTAGTCGCCCACATGTTTACAATATTAATTTAATTATTAAATGATATATTTTGGGCGGGGCAACACAATGGTTTGAGTTGAAGGTGTGAGAAAGAATAGTATCAGTAACATTGTTAACACTGTGCTACATTACAGAGAAATACAAAACCGTACTAATGAACCTTCATTAATATAGGCCTATATTTTATCTACAAGTGCACGTCACACACTGAGCGAGCCGCCTGTTAATGACGCTGTGGGCAAAGCAGTAATGATTGTGCTAAGTGGCTAATGGGCATGTAGCTACTTCCATGTTTCAGATGATACGTCATGTTTGTGGTCGACCAATGAAGATGAGTTTACATATCACCTTGGGTTCGTCCTTCACCTTCTCAAAATGATCCCACACTTTGGATTTCCTGCCCGACATGTTATTAACTAGCCTGTGGAATAACCGCAGGTACCACCCCTGGAAATTAGAGGCCGTACACATGCTGCGTCTTTAACCGCCTGGAAAACTCGAGGTAGGGTGCTGGGCGCTACTCTTGTCCTTGTGCCACCTTTCAAGAGCGCGGTGGCAGGTTGCGTCTGAGGTTGTTAAGTAACCTTAACAAGCATCATACAGCCTAGTTACCTGAAATCCTGAGTGCAGAGCTGATCTTCTTCCAGGAGCTGTTTATAAGTGTGTAGGCCTATCGTCCATGGGACAGATGTAAAGCTCTGGGTAGCCCTGCACTAACATGATCAACATTTCCGTATTTATCAGACTGAATATATCTATATCTATATATCTGTATTTTCAGCACAGACTCTACTCTAGTTAATACAGCATATTCATGTATGGCGTGTCAGTGTCATATTTTTGGATTGGCACTATTTTCTTGGAAAAAGAGTCAGATTCTGATTCTTGATGCTGACACTGTGCTGCAGTCTGTACATTTGTGTTGCCAACTTTTAACACTAGTCAGACAGAGTCATGCTGAGTAAACTTTGATAAGCTTGTTTTATAGCTTGTTAATAGTTTTACTGATAGAACCAACACTGACAAATCAAGTGGCGACTGTACACCTGTTATACTGGCTTGTCTTCCAGTGTAAACCTAACCCATCCATCCTGTTTGGGTGGACATACCAGGTTTAAATCACGGCATCCTTCACTATCAACATGCTTCCCTATTCGACTTTGTTTCACGTGTGACGGAAACCGATAATTCATGCTGACCCCTGCACAACACAGCACAGCACAGCACAGCAAGCTGATTCAGGGCTATCTCCATGCTGTTTGCTACTACCGTGTAATGTCTGTTATTACAGTCACCCTGCCATCCAGCGACATCAATTATGTCAATAAGACGCCTCCTCTGCCAACATTTCACATACATTACGGAGTGTTGACACATCAGTTTTCACCCTAGCACGACTGTGGCGGCCGGTGTTTTGCTCGCCGCACAGGGAGGGAATAAAGCTTAAAAATGAACCTCGTGCAGATCATTAAAGTGAGCAGAGGGATCAGTGCTGCTGACTTCACCGCTTTCAGTTGTTTTTTTTTTTTTTTGTACTTGTGTTGTGAAAATAAGCATTATTTTCCCGCAAAAAGCAGACATTTCAATAAAAGGTCACTAACTGAAGAGAACCTACTGAATGGCTATTTTCATCCTGGGAGAAACACATTACTACCAACATGAAAAGGCACTTCAAAGACCACTAAATCCTCAAAATGAAAAGCTGAGGTTCTGTCAATCTCCCAGGGCACTCAAATGCTGTTGGGTTTTTTTTCCTAGGCTTGCTCACCATATGAAATTCTGAAACTTTTGTCAACATTTCTTGCTAAGAACTGATTTTCTTCACCTGGCTGTTTTATGTACAAGACGTGCAAACTGCAGGTGGGTGTGTGTGTGTGTGTGTGTGTGTGTGAACCATAAGTTTCATAAAAGCAGACTGCCACAATGTGTATTTATTAGGGTGGCAACTAATGATCATTTTCATCATCAATTAATCGGTTATTTTCTCGATTCATTTTCTGCTTCTTTGGTCTGTAAAATGTCAGAGAATAGCAAAAAATGCATCTTCATATTGAGCATTTTATCTCACCAACAGTCTGAAATCATGTTAGACTAAGAAAACCAGCAAATATTTGCATCTGAGAAACTGTAACTGTAACTTTTTAGCTTGAAAATTTCTTACAGGATTGATCGATTATTAAAATTGCAGCCAACACATTTGGTGTCAATCACATAACTGCCTAATGGACTAATTGTTTCAGCTCTAGTAATTCTAATTAAAAGCCTCATTTTACAGAACATCTGTCAATAGCGTAAAGGCTATTAGTGAGAGAGCTGACCTCATGAGCTGAGTAGATAAACCACCCTTGCCCTCTGTCGCTATCAATCCCTATGGCCACCAGCCCCACGCAACCCTCCTTAACTCCTGCTGACATTGAAGCGGAGCGGAGAGAAGAGGAGAAGTGATAAAGTGAGCTAGGGTGGAGCCGAAGTGAAGGTGAAGAGTCAGCTGAGGTGGGGTGAAAGTAAAGGTCAGGGCGTCGGAAAGATATAAATAGGGGTGAAAAATGCAAGCAGTAAACTAATAGGCACCCTATACAATTCCTTGTACACACCGGGAAGCTACGGGAGGGGATGAAAAAGAGGAATGGTGCCACTGTATGGAGGAAGGGTTGAAAAATGACGGGGGGAGAGAATGATGCGCGTCCTGCGGGCTTAGAAAGGCAGAGAAGAGAAACGCCGTCAGGCACTGAAGGAGAGAGCAATTAGATTTATCTGCTCATTAACAGAAGGGATAATTGACTACAAGAGTCTGCAGCGATACACTAGGAGACAGGGGGAGAAGGAGAAAATGAGCCAGGGAGAGAAATGAGAGCAGGTGGAAGGAGAAAAGACAGGAGGCAGGCAGGGAGGGATTGGGAAGAAAAGGGAACAAGGCAGGGGAAATAAACAAGGGAAAAGTGAAAAATGAAAAGAATGGGGAGAAAGGAGAGAGAAGGATGGAGGGGGGGAGAAAATCAGCCCACAGAGAACACTGAGAAAAAAAGGATTAGTGAGGGGAGAAGAAGAGTAGGAGGGGGAGGCAGGAGGAGTAAATGAGGATAAATGTAGAGTGTGGTGTTTGTGCAAGAGCGTGTACATGTTTGTGTGTGTGTGTCTGCACATTTCTTAAGTTTCTGATTTCAGGTATCAAGGCAAGTTCTCACACATCCTGGTATGTTTGCATAGTCTTGCGGAGTGTGTCATGTCCAAGAACACATGCAGAAGACAGATGAGACTGGTTTTACAGGACTGGTAAGATGTACTTTTCTTCTGCCAGCGCTGCCAGAGTCACTTCAAAAGACACTCATTTAATCAGAGCCGACCAAAACCACATCATTGTCTACCTGCTAATAAGTACCCATTCTCAACAACAGTTGCAATCAAGTCCTGACACAGTGCTCAGAACGACACAGAGGCCTGCAGATTGGCATGTACATCATTAGCGCTTTGTGTTTGCCAATCAGTCAGTCACACAGGCATTTATTAGTGACTGAAGATGGAATTGCAAGTGATGATGGATAACACCTTTTATCTCTTACACAATTACGTGTTGACAGACTGAAGACAAATCTAACAGCTTTTATTTCTCTTTGATCAACTGGTCACGCTTTATTTAGGTGGTTCAATCATGCAAACGTGTCTTTTGAAAAAATGAGTTCATATACGACTTATAAAAAAATTGTTTTGCAGGAGCTGTAATTGCTGCATAAATTACACTCACTGGTATTTTTTTTTTTTCTATTCCAGGAAGTTTTATGTGTTTGTACAAAAATGTGGGCTTTTGTGTTTTAAATATGTCAAAGTTTAAATGTTCCTGTCTTAGGTTTTAAATCAGAAGGACCTTTTATTAGCCCTGCAAGCGGGGTGGCTCACTCACTGCACCACTTTGGTCGGGGTTGAAATATCTCAACAGCATATGGATGGATTGCCATGAAATCTTCAAATATTCATGTACCCCTCAGGATGAACTGCATTAACTTTGGTTATCCCCTTAACTTTTCATCTAGCACCGTCATCAGATGAAAAATACTTCGGTTCAGTCCCATTAGCCTCAGCCACAATTAAGATAAATGACCATGGTTGACATTATACTTGCCAAACATCAGCATGTTAACACCATCACTGAGCCCAAACCAAGCAGCAACCTCTGTGGCTGAAAGATAAGCCAAGTAACAAAAACCGCAGTTCCTCTAATGGCATTACAGTATTTTACAGTAGAAACTTTACAACTTTACAGTAGAAATAAACATGTTTATAACCTGATTATTGGTCTTTATTGCTAATTTCCCCTTTCATGACAACTGTACAGGGGTGGATTATTTTTTTACAACTCATCCATTTACATTTTATTAAAGCTAAACTCCGACCTCGTCACATATCAACGTTTGGTCGTGGACTTTCCACGTCCAGATACGACGGGCAAGGTACCCTGGATGCATTGGTTGTTGACGTTCTGGGACACCGTGTCAAGTTCTGCCTGTTGCATTGTCTTCTTTCAAAATACACTTCCATTTTCACAGGACATACATACAATCTCTTTCAAAATAAACACAATACGTCGCTACAACACCACAAATTTACATTTTTTTTTCCTTCAACAAAAACACATGGTCAGGTTTAAGAAAAAGAACAGGGTTTGGCTTTAGGGTCTTATGGGACACGAACACCACTCTCTCGGGTGAAAGTCGGTGTTTGTTGGACCCATCCACCACCAATCCCGCGCTCCCTACTTGAACTTTCACCGCCTTAACTTTCGTCCTTGTGCTATCGCATTTCGCCCTGGGCAAAAAGGGCACCTTTTTTCGTTGGTTTCTGATGCCGCAAGTCACTGGCCAAGTGCTGGATTTCGATGACTTCGGAGTGAGACCGGGTCAGGGCAGGGTCACTTGGGAGACAGGCCATCTGCTAGGTGCCACCACTGTCTTGGATTTAGAGCCTCCCCTCATTCCTCAACAGCCCCACCCTCTTGTCAAAATATGGTCACTTGTGGCTCCAAAAATCCAAGATGATGACAACGGAAATGCTGAACCTGGGACTTCAAAACAGCAGGCTACAAACCAATGGGTGACGTCACGGTGGCTAAGTCTATTATTTTATTCAGTCTATGGCCCAGTCAAACAAAGCCTCACAAAGCTGCTAGCCACTGGTATAATATTAGTCTTATATTTAATTCTCACAGTGTGGGCAGTGTGTGTAAATTAATCATGTTTGGCTTACCCCATGCTGCAAGTGCCCAGAGCTACCTGCTGATCCGCTGGCTGGAGTCCCCTGAGTAACGCGAAAGTCCGCCGACAAATGAGCAAGGAGTTTTGAGCACTCGCAGCACAGGGCAAAGCCAAGCACCAACTCACTGCACATACTGTGATCACACAGAGGCTCAGAGCTGGTTGAAAATCAGCAAACTTATCCTTTACTCAAAACAATAATCTCCCCCTGACTTAAATCAAGTGCTTTGAGTTCCCTACACATAACCACAAAACCATTAATCATTCTTTATTTGCCAGGACCAGATGTTGGTAAAACTGAAATGAAAATGAAATGTGTTGACAGTAAATGGTTTTCAGATATGATCGGTAGAAAGGTTCCCTCATTATGTTGATTAAAAATGTACTTAGTGAAACATAACATATCATTTAAAGAAAAAAGAGTAGTAATTATCAATGCACATTATTTTTAGAAGACAGGAAGGATTAATGAGGATAATCTAGGTTTATCTAACCATCTATCTATCTGTTGTCAACCATCTATCAATCTATTATTGTCCCTGCAGAAGAAGAACACACCCCCAGAAATCTACGGCAGCCCTCAGCCACCCGGCTTCCACTAAAAGCTCTGTGGGATTTAGGATTTAAGAGACAAAAGCTTCGAACATTTGACTCCGTGAAGCAGCAGTCTGACTCTGAGCCAGACACGCAAGAGTTTCTGGGATGGCTAGACACGAGTCAACATGTGACGTACCATTAATGCAACATCACGCCTTTGATCATTCAGAGGTGGACTCAATCCACACAAAGTAGGAGGTAGACATAGGGAGAGACGGGGAAAGGAAAACATATCAGGAACGAGGGAGAAAGCCACCCTTCGTCACCTCCTTCATCAGCCGTTATTTTTTTTTTCTGATGATGACTCAATGAATCTCCAAGTAAAGCAGCCGTTGCCCTCAGTTGCATCATGGATACGGCAAAGATGAGAAAGAAATAAAAAACATGAGGGGGGGAAGGTGAGAGAAGGCGAAGAAAACTCTTGACTCTTCACCGCTCCTAAACTTGCACAATTCCATTTTTAGTTTCACTCCCCTCCAACCCTCTTGTTTTACTCACCTTCTCTCTTTCTCTTTACTTCTCCTCATGCCTCAGGCACTAAAACTGTGTTGAATTACTCGTATCTTCATTCATTCTGAATTGAAAAATGGCGTTGCATCACTCTACTGCAGATGGAGTGTGTTTTGATGGCAGTCTTACATGAATTGGATTTATTCCGCTAATGCAATTATGCATACTGGTAATCAAGTGTTATTTATGGAGTTTTTAATTATGACACTATGCCAGCCTTTAATGAAATACATTTATATTGTAGGTTTGAGCCACAGTTGCACACAGTTTGTTTATTTATTTGGATCCCATTAGTCACTACCAAGGTAGCAACTACTCTCCCTGGGTTCCATACAAGCCTTGAACACAGTTCAAGTTCTCTATGTTTATGTTTACCTTATTCTATGTTTGAAATCAATGTAGTGCCTTTTTAATGCAATATGATTGACTCCCATTCATATCCAAACACTACAGTAAACAATTCAGGAAACATCTTATTCAGTCTGAGCAAAAAGCCATCAATCATGTCTTGCAGAGCTGCATAAAATATGAAAATGTTTACAGTTTGAAATAAATTTCACTGACTGTTACTTATAACTTACTTACTTAACAAGAGCAAGCATATGAAATTGAAAAGAACTGCAAACACTTGGTCACCCACTTTCTCTATTCTCTTTTCGATTCTGCCTTTGATGCCGCATTTCTGTATTCTCCAAAGTTCTTCCAGTATTGCTGCAGTTTAAGGATTTTACGAGAAGTGTGATTGTGAAAATGGAAGTGAGGTTTAGCCTCCAACAGTTGGCCTGCTCTCAGCCTATAAGACTGTGAAACTGCCTGACAACGCAACTCTCCATCCAAACACAGGCGCACACCACAGACGTGCATGCACAAACACATACATGCTCCACACTAGTATACCTCCATGCTTGACAGGAAGAGGAAATGGCTTTTCTCCATTTGGAGAGCCACAAACAAGAGGTGCTGCCGGCCCATTTCAGATAGCAGCCCTCTTAAAGAGCCCCTCTGTCTATGAATATGGAGATGAGGATTTAGGAGAGAGGGAGAGGAGGAAAAGGGGGAAAGTCAAGGGAGGGAGAGATCAGAGAGTGAAAAAGAGGGAGCAAGAGAGAGATTCTGTGTCTCTGAGGTGCTTTTCCTGCCTGCCCCGTGGCCCTTGGCTGGATTTACGCACTGGATTTAGAGTGTGTATGTGTGTGTTTGTGTGCCTATGTGCTGCAAATGAGAGGGTCTGTGTAGACACAGAGCCAGAGGCGACAGGTCAGAGAGTAATCACACACACGCATGCCTATAGTCATGGGACGCACTAACACTCACACACCTTAATCACCTCCCCACTCCTCATCTATTTTCTCTTTCACAAAACCCCCCCCCCTATCCTTTCCACTCCGTTAAACACTTCTGCAATCACATCCTCACATACAGGGCACATACAGCCACGCATCAGCTGAGTGCACAGCGCCTCACTTCTCCACCTGGCTCCCTCTCATCCTTCTGTTCATCTTTCCCTTCATTCACTCCTGAGCCAGCATTCGTTGCACCTCAGATAAGCCTATACGGTTTTCCTTCCCGCCTGCATTCATTTATATGCAGCTCTCCAGCAAAACAAACAGCCGTCCGTGCACAGCAGATAGCATCTCGGTATCACCATCCAGCAGCCACTACACACCACATGAATTATGGATCGGTGTAAGTGTGAGAAGGAGGTCAGACAGGAACGGCAAAGGGCAATCCCTCAGGGCCTGTTAGATGATTGACGACATCGAATGTAACACTTCATTTTCTTCATTATCAACGTGCTGCTGTGGTAATGATAGAAACACTTGTGAGAGAAAACAACCTTTGTGTACGTGGGCCGACCGACGACCTCAGCAAAATGAAATTACACGCTCTGAGTGACATCATTGTTATCATAACAGGTGCCCGCACTACCATCGCTGTCATCGCCATAACTGCAACTGATCATTACTGATGCTCTACGTAGGCTTCACCCGCCTCATCACCACTTTAATTGAAACTTTCACCATTACAGCGATTATTATGCATCATGGGAAATGTTGTCATCATTGCCATATACAGTAATTAACAAATAAAGATATTCATCTACTGACGGAAGACATAAACACCCCCTCCTATAATCTGTCTGTCTTTCAAGTGTGTCTACAATAATGACATGTTTGTATTCCAAACACCGACTATGAATCTTCAAGAGTTTGAGTTAGACAGACGCAGTAAGTATTTTCCAAAGCAACAGTCTTTCTATCTTAACACTCACTCTGGGGCAGCCAGGTGGCCCAAGGGTTTAAGGCACTGACCATGAAGTGCAGTGTCCTCGGTTTGAATCTGTCTGAAGACTTCTGGTGCATGTTGTTCCCCAAATCTCTCTCCCCTGTCAACTCTCTAATACAGGCATAAAATAACCCCAAAATACTTCAGAAAAAAATCCCTCTTTGTGTTTCCGTCCCCACACTTCAGCAAAGCACGGAAACGCTGTCTGGGGAAACACAAAGAAGGAATTTTGCACTAAAAAGACTAACTTTTGAAAATAACCACTTTATTTGTCCATCTCAGGCTGCTGAAACCTCATTTTAGATTCAGCTGAGCTTATGAATCCTTTTTTGCACAGGAATAGGACTGTGTCCCCCTTCTTTTAAAGTGTAATCGCATTAGGAAGGGAACCTTTAAGAGCCAGAATGGACAGGAGGAATGATTACAACTCTTCCAATGTGCGTATGGGCATGGGAGTAATGTAATAACATAGGCTCCATGCACCTATCCTTTAAACAGGCTCTATGTAAAATTCAGAGTGTATGAGTTGTCTGGACAAGGTTCTCAACAAGGAAAAAGGCCGGTTGCTAGCGGCTAACTGTGCTAACCCCGTAGACAGTGCTAACAATTGCTTTGAACAAAAGCTGCACCAACTGGGCTCCGTAAATTATGAAGGGATATTTTCACACTCTGGCATTTTAAGGTCTAAACCGGTGTTTCTCAAATGGTGTGCCGTGATGCCAATCCAGGAGTGCTGCGGGATTTTGTGATAAGCTACCATTATTATTGCAATGAGGCAAACTCTAGCTAAAAAATGTCATTAAATTTATTGTTACCTTCACAGGGAACCTATTTGTTGCCGTCTGCGTGTGGGAATTATAAATGTGTGACACATCAAAAGCCCTGATTGGCAGCCAGCATGAGGGATGATAACAATTAAAAGGAGAGAGCTGTGAGTGGGACAATGGATCTCTTTATTGTACGGAGCAAATTACAACAAAGCACCAGCAAAGACGACCTACCACCAAAAGAAAAGAGACAAAAAATTGTCAATAGACAGTATCACAAAAGCTACCTGTCTTATCTTTATTGTCTAATGTCGTGATAAGATGCTACAGAAGCTACTGTGCACAGATATGAATACAGGTGTGCCTAGAGATTTTGGCCTGGGCACAAAAAGTTTACTAAACAATTAAATGAGAAAATGATTCACAGATAATTCATAAATAAATAGTAAAAATAAATGTTAGCTGTAGTCCTATATAAAATCTCATAATAATGCAGTCTGGTAGGAGAAAAGTCCTGTAACCTTTTGTTTTTGTTTGCAGGTGAAATAATAATGCCTGGATACTGCATTTTAGACTTCTGCTCAGTTTGGACTGAACCCAAAGAGCACACTGACTCCTCAGACACACAATTATGTGGAACATCCGAAAACATTGTTTAAATTTAGCTTGGAATAATTAGCCGAGCGGGGCAGCACAGGGGCTCCAACTCTCTCCAACAGCCCAGTTCAGGTACAGTTCAGGTTCAATTAGAAACTCCAACGGCATTAATGTGAGCGCACGACTATACTGTACGTGACAACCCTGTGATATACCTCTCATCTCTCACCTAATGCATGCTGGGAAGGGTTCCAGCCCTCCTGTGACCCTGCGCAGGATGAGCGAGTATAGAAATTGGATGGATTGATAATTAGCGGAACTGACAGCACTGGCAGCCATGACACTGTCATCACATTTATCATCAGCTCTATTACTGTAATCATAATTCCAACCATCATAATCATAATCAGCGTTACCACTGGTATCTTCATCACCATCACCCCCCACCCAGGAGGATGGTATCTTACATTATTACCTCCACCATCATCATCATAATCGCAACCCTGAGCGACGTCACCGCCATACCCGCCCGCAGCTTCATCCTCCCCATCCTCCTCCTCCTCCCTGGTGGTTACATGGACCTTGTCAGGTCTCATTTCTTAACAGCAGCACCATATAATGAGAGCCATAACCATTATTGTCCAAAGGTCTCCTGTTCCAATCCTTTACTTTACCAAATGACTTTCCCTTGCCCCGGCTCTCTCCTCGTCTCTATTTCCCATTCCCCTGCTCTAATTACACACTGTTTGTTTGGCCTCCTGGCTGCCCCCTAATGCAGAGGAGAGGCGTCATTAAAATGATTTACAGATGTAATCCCCCCTCCCTCCACACTCTCTCTCTGACTTCCTCCCCCTCCCTCTATATTCCCACCCCCTGGCACCCCCCAAATATAACTCACCCTAATATCACCGGCGGGATTAAAATCCGTTTCGATTAATCCCTTTTGCTCGCTGCCTCTCTCTTTTCATGCTTTCTCTCCTACTGCCCTTTCCACCTCGGCAACTTTCTCCGGCGTCGCCCCCCATAACTCCCAACTTTGTTGGTAAAAACTGTTTTTTATGAGCTCACACTCTGCCTCCTTCATTCTTTCCTCGCCTCTCCTCCTCACCCTTGCTCATCTCTCCGTCTCTCTTTTAGACACATAAACATTATTCCTCTCTGTAATTATGTTATGGTTAGAAACTGCAATAATCTCGGGTGCCTGCCTCAAATGTTATCTGCTTCCATTTACTTCAAACACAGAAAAAGGAAGTGAGGCAGATTGTTCCCTTCCTCTTCTTAATCTGCCATCACAGCCCCGATGGCTTTCACTTTCTCAACGCCTTATTTGACCTGCTGGAACACGCGCAAGAACACACACTCCAGCCCACCCTTTAAATTTAAGCATAAAATGTATACAACAACAAACAGACACAAACAGCAGGATTAAAATCAGATTCAATTAATCCCTTATTCCCACTGCCTCCCACTCAGCGATTCTCCCTTTCTTGCACACTTTCCGCATCACTAACTTGCTCATTTTATCCTTCAACCTCTATCTTCTCAGGTTAAAATGGGTTTTGCGTGTGTGCGCGTGTGCGTATGTGTGGGCAGGTAAATAATTTTTTATTCAGCTCCCTGGCTCCATGTTATCTCCCTTACCTGATTTTCCCACACCTCCACTCTCTGCTTTTAATTAACACTCTTTATTTCACAGCTCTCCCTGCTAATCTCTCCATCAGAGGCCTATAGCACTAGAGGCTGAGCTTTCACTCCCACCGCGGGCTCTTTGTACTCTTTCAAAACAAAAACAGCAACAAACACCCAAGTCTGAGCACGCACACGCAGATAAATCCCACACACACTCACCCACACACACTCGCACACAATCTCTTGAAACACATTAATACACTCAAATGAAAAAGCGAAAGTAAAGATGCACGCCGCAAAATATCTGTCATCTGATTTATAGTGAGAAACGTACTCTCTTTCTCCCTTTGTGCTGTGTGTTTCAGTCGGAGAATAATGCTGCTGTATTAACAGTTCTGGGGGATAACTGATGCGTTTCAACTTCAAATAAAGTGGGTCATTTCTGCACAGCCAAGGTAAATCTTTGCAGACTGAGATCCATACTGATTAGCCGCTACTTTACCGAGAAAAAGGAGTGGTAATTGTGTGTTTGTGTATGTATGTCTTTTATACAAGTGTGTCTGCGTGTTAATAAATGTGCAGACACATACTTGGGATTGTGTTTATGCTCTCGCACACATATTAGATTGGTTTAAAGGAGCCAGTACCCCATCAGAGCTGCTTGTCCGATAGCTTCGGAAATTCCCTCCCTCCAACGGCTTTCTAACGTCGGATAAGGGAGACTGTGTCCCAACATTTCTGTAACTTTCCAAAACTGATGATACGACATTCACACCCACTTCACTCAGTGATTGGCCAGCTGTGCAGAGGTGATAAAGAACGCTGACTTTGTACTTCTCTCACAAGCTCTGTTTTTTTCATGCGGTACAAATTTATTTGTGGCGTGTTTCATGTGAACAACTGAGAGCAACACGACAAATGCCTTCAAGGAGAGAAAGTTTGGAAATGTGTGCCAAGATCCCAATATTTAAAGCACATTGCCTCTCCCCCCCATTTCCGTGACACCAGCTTTTCAATCCGTCTTCAAGTTCGGCTGCTCAGAGCAACTGTACTTTGGCTTTCTGATGTGCTCAGCCATCATGTTGTACATAAACCATAAACAGACCCTTACACTCTTTCTCAACTGAACCTGATGTCATATATCGGGGCGACTGTGGCTCAGAGGTAGAGCAGGTCGACCACTTATCGAAAGATTGGCGGTCCGATCTCTGGCTCCTCTAATCAAGATACTGAGCCACAAACTGCTCCCAGTGGCTGTGCCATCAGTGTGTGAGTGCATGTGAATGGTTACTGAGTAACATTTGGTACCATGTATGGTAGCCTCGGCCACCTGTGTGTGACTGTGTGTGTGAAAGGGTGAATGTGACATGTAGTGTAAAAGTGCTTTGAGTGGCTGGAAGACTAGAAAAGCGCTATACAAGTGCAGTCCATATAATTCACATAAACTAGTAAGACTAAAAGACCCATAGTGCATGGGTCTTTCCCATTGGCTAATTCATCACTGACCACCAATGCTGGTCAGTGATGAATTATAGTAATAATACTACTGTTTCCAGTAACAAGTAGTGTAACTAATTACTGATAAAAATTTAGGTAATAGAATCACAGTTACCCCAAAACTAGGGATGCACCGATCCGATATCTGGATCGAATATCGGCCCCGATATCATCAAAATAGATGGATCGGGTATCGGAAAATGCAACCTATACCTGAGGCGATCCTTTCCCTTTAAATCTATTGTGACGCGAGCTACGTCATACGTCATGGAGCAAAGGAGAGAATCTGCTGTGTGGAGGTATTTCACACTATTTCAACTGCTGTTGCACAATTGTTTATTTTTAACAAAAATAAATAGTTCATCATTGCATAATCTGTTTCATCTCGTTTCATTTTATCTTAGGAAAGAACTGTGTGGTCATCAATGCCTGATGCCTCTAGTCTTTTCTGTTCTACATGTAAAGGTATATAGCTTTTTAGGTCAACCATGGTATCGGATCGGTATCTGGTATCGGCTAATCTCTCAAGACAGATTCTGCAATCTACATTGTAGAATCTGTCGGCAGCCCTGTGTGAAACAATCTACATTGTAGAATCTGTCGGCAGCCCTGTGTGAAAGACGACTAGAGACGGGGGGGAGGGCGGGGCTTTGAATTTGAACGATGCTGCGCTTTAGCCAATCACAATGGAGGGGGCGCGGCCGAGACGTGCAGGTGTCCCCAGGAAATGTGTACCTACAGAAACAGCAAGCTCCGCATCCATAGCGACTGCTCCAGTAATGCCGTCTCGTCAACGTGAAAAAAAATTTTTTTTCCAGCGGATGTCTGAGTTACAACATGATTGAGCTAACTGGAGTAGTTTCATGTCGTATCCGGCAACGGGAGGCTTTTAACAGATGACGTCCTGATGTTAGTTTTGCTAACTGTCCCTGTCAGCTGCAGCCACTGCTGCTTTCTAGACATCGTGATTTCCCATAACCGAATAAATACCACACATAGCAACACAAAACTGCTTTGCTAGCTCAATCATGTTGTAACTAAGATATTTGCTGGAAAAAATATTTTATTCACGGACCGTTTATTGAGTTATTACCTTATTTTTATACAGTCTATGGTTATAGACAACGCTAACGGCTAACGTCAACAGCTAACGGTTAGCCCAGCTAATCTACGATAACCATATTAATTACGTGCACACAGAAATAGTAACATTTGTTCAGTCATTGTGTTTATAGACTTAACAAACATCAGATTAGTCTACACGGTGATATAGTGACATGAAAAATGTGATATATAGCTAAACTCTGCTGCTTTTCTAAGTATTTGTAAACAACACGGCGATTCCCTGGGGGCACCGCCGGAAGTGAAGGGCGTGAGGCCCCTGCACTTCCGGTTAGTCGAAAAACTCCGGGCTGTGCCTCCAGAGGTAAAGGAAGAAATAAAAATATCTTTTTTTTATTTTTTTTTACCGATGGATTTCCAGATTGGGTATCGGCTGATACTCAAAGCCACAGCACTGGGATTGGTATTGAAACTGAAAAAGCTGGATTGGCGCATCTCTACCCAAAACCAAGTGACTCATTACGATGTTACTTTTGTTATCATATCGTAGGGCTGGGCGGTATACCAGTTCACACTGAAAACCGGTATTTATTTTCATTATGATATGAATTTTTCATATACCGCAATACTGGTGAATAGCCTAAACAACGTCCGGAACGTGCGCGGCAGAAAAGTGTTTCAGCGGGGACCCATTTCACCGCTGCATACCACAGGCGCGCTTGAGCAGGCGAGAGTGAGAGCCTATAGAAATGTTTAGAGGCCAGAATGGCTGCCGGAGAGAGTCCTGAAAGTGAAGCAACTGCACACGATGACCCAGAAGAACTCACACCAAAAAGAGCAGTGTTTCCCTATATGCAACTAACAGCGGCGCACCGACGTTTACAATTCTCCTCTGCCCTCTGTATCGCGCACGGTGGAGTTTCACTCCGATGCGCACACACCCACACACACACACACACACACACACACACACACAGGTGAGCACACTAGAGCACAGCTCGGGCCACATTTTCCTGACCGAAGACGACGTCCCGAGTCCGAGACAGTTATAACTGAGCACAGCACTAATGGAGCGGAGCGTGTGTTGCGTTCAGGCGTTGTCAGGTAAATAACAAATTCCGGCACTTGAATAGGCCATAGCACAACACAGCAGCATGTCAAGTTGGCCAAACCTGAGCAAAATACCGTGAAACCAATATGATTTTTTCTTAAAACCGTGATATGAAAATTTTGTCATACCGCCCAGCCCTATCATATCGTTACTGCCGTGAAATACAACATCACAGGTACATTACAACGGTGGGCAACGTCCATTCCGACATCCCACCACTCCGACATGGGCCTCTAATTGTCTAAATGGCAACACTTAATTTTCCATCAAATGTCCCATTCCGACAATTTTTTTCTCCTATGGTCGGAATGACGGAATTTCTTTTTTCTTTAAACATCCTGCCTTTCCGACAATTCCTTTAATGGCCTATTTTTTTACCCAAAAGATTTTTGCACTAATGATATGCCGGCACAAATACGCCCCTAACTCCACAACCTCGCAAAACCAACTTTAATAATCTATTATCAAAGTCCACTTCAGCACTGAGCTGAGGACAGCGACACAAGGGAGCCACACCGGTGCACCGGCGTCGCTGTCCTCAATGCCGCAGAAAAGCGCTGAAACGGAGATAAAGGGGAACCCGTTTTTTGTTTATTTTAACTGGCCCATCCAGTTTTCTGGAGGCCCACCCACAATCAAAATCCTGGCGCCGCTACTGCCGTGGATGTTTATACATTTGGAAATCTGCGTGGATAGTGGCGGTGTGAAAGATCCATGCGTAATGATTGCGAGCATGGACAACAGACGTCTTGTCTGTGGATTTCGCCGACCAAAATGTCATGTAGAGATTTTTTTTACATGTAAGGGGAGCTGAACATACAGCTTTCATCCACAAACCAACGTGGGAGAGCCCCAAGACGCGTGTGCCAGACGCACAGAGGCATGCGTAAAACACCAATTTTGACCACTTATGCTGTTTAGTTGCTTTTTTAGTTAACTTTCGTTTCTTTTGGATTTTTGTGCGTATTATAGAGCCGTTTTGGTCCATGTTTGTAAGCCTTTTTTTCCTGGATAAAATTTTCTAAAGTTGCAACAAGCGGCGTCGGAGTGTGTGATTGAAAACCACCACGTCCTGCTTCCCGTTCAAGGCATCTCCTCCTTCGGATGCCGAGACTTTGTGTTTATTAATTAAGCTTTCACTGACTGTATCACATCTGTACACATGTCTTAAAACATGAAAAATGCATGAACAGAAAGAAGGGAGTCACCTGTTGAGTAACGCACATTTCCTTATATGGAAAGCCTTGTCGGAATGGTGGGACGTTTGCATGTCGGAATAGGGGTATGTCGGAATGGCATTATGTCGGAACAGTGTTATGTCGGAATGGTGGGATGTCGGAATGGTGGGATGTCGGAATGACAGCATGTAACCCATTACAACACAGCAAGCCTATTAAGAAGATGGAAATGCTAACCTTAGCAGCTGAACATATTCCCATTTCATTTTGTCGGGAAGAATGACAAGAACACTGTTGCTGCAGGTAGTCGGACTAAAACTCTTTCCACTGCAAAGAAACATCCTCAAACTTCTGTCTAAAACATCTACTATGACGGACAGCACAACAACAGGAAGCTCCAGGAAATACACCCCACCAAAGGTGAGCCCTCCTCAGCCATGGACGTCAGCTGTAGTCCTGCACTGGCTAAACAACCAAATCTGGATTTTACTCGTGGGCAGCTGCAGGCTACAGAGAAGTAATGAAGCTTGTGGCTGGATATGTGGTGGATGAAATGTTGCTACATGAGTGAGTGAAGAGCCTTGGGAGAATACCAGTCACAGGCAACTGAAGACCCAAGGTAAAAAAAATAAATAAAAAAAAACAAGAAAAGAAAAACATCATTAGCCTTAGCTACACTGACCAGCGACTACCCTGACATTCACACAGAGGCACACATCTAAATTTTGGGGAGATACACAATTACCAGTTTTATGAGGTGTATCGAAAAAGTAATCTAACAAGTAGTGAGTAATGAGCCCAACACAAATGACCGCTTTGCACTGCGCTCATACAGTGGTTACTGCTGATATCAGGACGGTGTCCTTGCAGGAGCGTAGCGTCAACCGTCCAGTTCCCCACTGGTTAATACCGTTAGCTCTGTCGGCTTGGTTGCTTTGTTGTTTACTGCTGTTTATGTGGTTAGCACTGTTAGCTGCTAGCCGCCAGCTCAGCCTCCATGTTGAGAACAGTGTGCAGACAACTCATACACACTGAATTTGGCACAGAGCCGCTTTAATCATTTATTCTAGAAGACGAAGAAGACAACTCAAACAGCTTGTTTAATTCAACCAAAATTCAAAAACTCATCATATGAAAACAAAGGAAAGAAACAAATTCTTACAACTGAAACAAGTTGTTAAGTTAACCATTGCTGCTGCAAACAAAAAAAGACTTCACAGGACGCTCCACAAATTTTACACAAGATGGTCTTGTCTTGTTGAGCCTTGTCAGTCTTATTTGCAGGGCTTGACAAGAAGGTCAGTGTCCTCCTCATGGTTCGCACTCTGCCTTAGAAAACAGTCGCATAATGTCTTCTGTGTCGATAAAGGAGCTTTGTCAAGTTCAAGAAAATGACCCCTCTTGATGTCATAGTGATGTCACCAGGGTTATCTCAGCTAACAGACAGCCCGTGTTACAAACTGGGACTAAAAGTCAGGATATCTGGCCCTCTGCTGCTTCAGTTTTAATCAGTCTTTTGTGAGTCATCCAACACAGACAGAGTCACAGGCCTTTAAAGGCTTAATCCATTTCCAAAATAATTATCGATTAATCTTCTGCCCACTGACTACTCAATTTATCAAGTAATCGTTTCAGCACTAACCTCCACACATGCTCGGCGCCGCGCTTACAAAGACCTTCATGAGCACTCTGACTTGACTGTGAAATAGCAGATGTGGCAAAGAGAAAGATAACATCAAAGAGGAAATTTGGGCTTTGGGCTACATTTTATTTGGAGCCTTAATCTTTCCAGCACATCATGCTGTCGGTCTCAACACATTTTCAACACGGCTCCGCATAACATTCACAGATGAGTGCAATAACATCGTACTCTACATGATTTCATTCTTGTGAAGGAGATACATGCAGCATGTTTAAAGTGGGCTGTAATGTGGGAATAACATGCATGAGATTATGTGAGATGCACATGCGCCGTGAATAGGCAGTCAAGGCTCACAACATACCAGTGTGTAATGGATGTGTGTAATTACAAGAATGACTGCTGTGGAGCTGTCAGAGAATGTTGCCAAGGCCAGATTAAGGACAAAACAAGTCTGGTTTATGTCCAAATAAGGTCAAACAGGGATTTGCTGACATCCATTATTGGATAATTGTGCGAGCAGGCATCGTGCGTGTGCCCTTGCACAAGAATTTCACACCTACTTGAGATGAATTTGAAAGAACAATACGCACACAGGGGTTCACACAACTGGCAGCGAGTTTGCACATGCAAATTTCTGCTTTGTGATGTCACAGACTTTTGGTTTTGAATCGTCTGGCCCCCGGAGCATCGACACCACACTTGTCTACACCTGTAAACACCTGCGGGCCAGATTCATCAGTGCTGACAGCGCTCTGCTTCCGCTCAATAGACTTTGTGCAAAATGGGCAGCATGAGCTCCGCTTAGGAAACTAAGCTTGCTGAGCTGAAATTCTATTATTAAACCTGTGGTTTGACTATTTATTCTTCATGAGAGATATTTACACCAAATATCAGATGTTTCTCTTGTTGTTGTTTATGAAGGCAATCTTTTTGATCTGTAACAATAACTCATTGCACTGGATGTTAGAAAACAAAGACACAATTAAACTGAAACATGTTTCTCTTAAAGGATATGTCCATTTCTCAAACCAATCTATCTCTCATCACTTGACTATTTGTTTTTACAATATTAATTATTTTGCTTTTATTGCTGCAGTGCTTTGTATCGGATGGATATTTTGTTCTTCTGTTTTCAGTGCAGTGCAGACTTTGTATTGTCTCGGTTACGGGAATGTTATCCAATCAAATGCCACTGAGCTTTTCTGTGCCAGCATGCAATAAAAGTGTCTGCTGGTTATAAAGTCTTTCACAAAATCATTAATGGTGGCAGAGGGACGCCGGTGGTGATGTCACCCCATCATATCTGGCATCTTTTCAGAGGGGGGAAAAAAAAGCTAAACATAAATTGTGTTTGTGTCAAATCACCAGCTACAGTCTGAAGTTGCTCTGTACATAATAAATATATAGATATACAGTGTATAATCCAGTTAGATGCTGAGCACAAGTCATTTCTGTCCAAAGACAAAATTACATGTGTGAATCACCACATATAATATTATTGCACTAATGTTATGACAGAGGGGACAAGACACTGGCTGGCATCTCCGCTGTTAGTTTATGTAAGTCATGTGTTGGTGTGATGCATAAAAGATAATAATACTGCTCGTGAAATAAATTATAGTCAGACTGATGCAGGATTTTTGAATCCAATGTCAGTATTTGAGTTTGTTTTTTTCCTATATTCAACATTCATTTCCTTATGCAAACGTTTTTCATAAGGATCCCTTCATTCTTATGGTGTTTCTAAGTTACCTTAAACATCTTTGGCATTTCTGTTCTGCAATTTCTTGTTAATTATTGGCAAACAGATTCACTGACACTGATATGCTCCATCTCTAATAAACTGTCAACCTGCCAATATATTGTTCTGGACATTTTATCAGTCTCACTCTAAAATAAAGTGTTTCTGGTAATGCACATGTACACAGACACATTTCTGAGCAGTGTTGTAATCAAGACCACCTAAACCGAGACCAAGTCATGACCAAAGCCAGAGTGTATCGAGACAGAGACCAAGACCATGACTTTGAGGGGTTGAGACAAAGGGTGCTTTCACACCTGTCTTGTTTGGTTCAGTCCAATTGAACTCAAGTTTGTTTGCCACCTAAGTGCGGTCCGTTTGGGCAGGTGTGAACACAGCAATCACACACGGGTACACACCAAAATGGTGGCACCCGCATGGAAATTCTGCCAAATCAAGCTCAGCTTTCTCGCGCAGGCATCTTGTCTGGTCGGCTTGAAAATGCTGCCGTGACAACACAAACTAACTCTGGGCAATTGTGCAACTGATTCTGATTCTGAGTCCCTGATTCAGATCAAAATAAGCAAACTCTAGGTCTGACAGCACCCTAAGTCAAGACCAGTGTGAGTCCCCCACAGCATGACAGACTTAAAATAAAATGTGCAACATACAAACCATTGGCACTCCTCAAACTGATGTGAGAGATCCACATTCACACAAAAACACCAGCAGAAAACAATTCAAGATTCCTCTTCATTCACATCTTTTATTGCCATACTACTATATATGCTATACTACATATGTGGGTGGATGATTACGTTTGCCATGAGGAATGCCTTGATAAAATAATCAAAAGGCATTTCAGAGGTGAAACTTTACATGTTGGAATTTATCTGTTTTCTATTAGCAAAAAATACAAACACTGAGGAGCTGAAATCAAATCAACAATCTTTATTCAACGCTCCTTTTTTGCTCAGGCAATTTAGTGATATCTCAGTTGTGGTCGTCACTGGTCTTGAAATAAAATCCTGAGGGGATTAGTTTTACATAGGGATGTGGACTAATGTCAGTTTACCACAGGATGTCTGTAATATAAATGTCTGATTTGCATGGGACAAGAAATCTCCGTAATTCTACAAGAGATGGGAGTGGTAACTCGGTTTGCACCCTGGCATCACCTCCCTGTCGGCATGTGCGAGGTACGTTGCTTCCTGTAAGTGTAATAATAATTAATGATTTAGTCTCGCCACCAGACAATCAGAGATCTCCGCCTTCTGATTTTAACACACCGGCGTAAACGGCCGGCAACAAAGCAACGCCTCTTGTATTTTTGAAAAGGACACGCCCTCCCGGAAATGTGCGGATGCCGAGAGATTTAACTCCATTTTATCAAACGTGTGCTCAGTCCACAAGATTGTGGAAATGAAGGACTTACAGCGACTTGAGCCATTTTGTACCGCTATACGTGTTTCTAGTCGGACTATGTTTACAAGCACAAGAGTTCAGCAAGCCACCGAAGGACCGCCCTGCAGATTTACTATTGGTTCTGCAACGTAGGGAGTTTTTTTAAACTCTGAAATTGTATCCGCCCATCTAAACACAAAATCAGGGAGAAAGTCAACAGTCTTTAGTTAAGCAAAGCGTCTAAAGACTGACTTGTGAGTCTATTAATGATAAGCCCAATATGAAATACTGCCTATGATCAGGATTAGCAATATGGATTTATATTAGGCCTACCTAACACAACCAGAAGCCTCGTGGCTCTGAAAAGTGCTTCCTTCTCGACCTTTTTGATTGTCCTCCCACGTAGGTCTATGCGAAGGTAAAAGTTGCCATCATTTTTACTGACATTATCCGTAATGATTACAGGCAATTACTGGTAATAATTACTTTACCCCACGTCTCCACGTTAAACTAATCCTGTCCGAATAGGGCTTAAGACAAGACCATTAAAAATGTGGTCAAGTCCCCACAAGACTAAGACCTTAATTAAAAAGTGTTCTCGAGATTGATGTCAAGTATTGCAACACTATTTCTGAGGATGTGTTACCGCAGGTTTAGGTGTGTGCATGCAGGTTTGTGAAGAGCTGGCATGTGCCGTAACAACTCAGAACTTAACAATGAATTGTCATTAACGTTACTTAAAGATATACTGTGAAGGAGTTTCCACAGAAACAAAGAACAATGTATAGACTGATACAGAAGTAATCCCTCTCAATTGTCACTTATGACCCACTAAAAGTGTGTGGTGCTGTTTTCCTACAACGACTCCTCTGCCCTCTGCCTGTATTTCCTTCTTATTTTCTCTGTTCGGGATGTTTATGATCGTGTACCCCCACAGCGCTCAGATAAGGTTGGGACTTCATAAAAAGGTAGTGTCCAGGTGCCAAATAGTAAGCAGCAGGCATCCAAGAGACACAGCGTGGGAAAAAACCCCTTTCCTTTGGCATGAGGTAACATGCAACACAAGGGTGAATCTGGGGTTGGCTTTTCATTTTCACTTCTGCTGGTGAGCGTGTTCACAAACAGTCACGACAATCCTGCACACCTTTAACAAATACATCCAAATTCTTGTACTTCCTCATTGTTTTATGAGTGGAGGAGAAAATAAGAGGAGACGAGGGAAAAATGGAGAGGAAAGTTGGGAGCAATAACCCGGGCTGAACTAACACCATGCAGATGAGGTTCTGTGACTGCTTTATCTCTGTCATCCACCCTTGAGATGTCTTTATTGCAGTGAATTACATTACACCGTTGTGCTATGTTTACACAGGGGAGACACATCACATAATTGAACGAGTGTCACACTCGGATCCAGACAATTGTTAAATGTAAATATAGCATTGCCAAAGTGGCTGTGAAACCCATGTTGCATTCATAACAGTGAATAGCTCCATATTTGTGCTTCGGGCTGAGTGCAGCAGTTAAAGCGCAGCTGATTTCCTCGAACCTAACTCTAATGGCGTAAAAAAACAAAACAATGTTCTATCACAGGTGCTCTGATACGATGTTGAGCGGCGCAGAGAAAATCAGTGCTACCTTTGAGTGAAGACATCAGGTGTTTAATGCCGTCACATACTCTCTCTGCCTCTTGTCTTGCCTTTTTTTTTTTTTTTTTTTTTTACGCCCCGTTCTAAAGACAGTCCACTCTTTCCAATCAGGCCTTTATTGTCCCGTAATGAATACATTTCCCATAAAAGAAAGGCGCTGTGGGAAAAAGGGGGGGAGCAGGAGGAAGAGTGATAAAGAAAGACCCAGAGCAGAGAGAGGTAAATGAGGATAAAAGTGGAACGAACGACACACACAAGCAAGAGTGAGTGTGCCAGGAGGAGGGAGGGGGGGGGGGGGGGTTGAGGAGGCTGGAAGGGTTTTGGCCAAGATCTTTGCTTTTTCCGGCACCTTCATATTTCACTCCCATTGTTTTCACTTTAGTATAAAGGGAGTTTTGTCAGACTTTGGTTTGCTCTTGCAGTTGGAAATCAGCATTCAGTTTGCTGGTTGCTGTGTGCGCCTGTTTTCTGGCCTGTTAAATAACCCTCATTAAAGGGCAGCAGCAACTAATAACAATGTCCGAGCTGCACCAAGTTTGTCCCTGTGCCCTGTCCCCTTCTCTCCTTGTTTAATTTCCCCTTAAGCCTGCTTATTGATTTCAGCCCCTCCATTCCGTAACTCTTTTTATTAATAACACAAAGCAATAACAAGAGTGTCACAACCCCCGAGTTTTGCACAAGCAATTAATAAGATTAATCTAAAGCTGGCGGATGTGTGTTTGCGATGCTCTTTACAGTACGGGTCTCTCCTGGCGGTGTGCCTGACCTCAACTTTTTTCCCCTCCCCTCTCCTTCTGTAGGCTTCCCCTCCATAAATCTCTGCCAAGTCACACTTCTGAGAGAAGGTGCAGAGTGAGAGACAGAAAGAGAGGAGCAGAGGTTTGGGCCAAGTACAAAAGAATGGGATTTGATACTGAGACTGAGCAAAGGAGACGATGACAGAGAGAAAGGGAGGCCAAGAGGAACGAGAGGAAAAAGACACAGAGGGAGAGAAGAGCAAGGGCGGGAGAAATGGAGGAGGAACTGCCAAAAGGCAAGCCTTGGTGGTAAATTCAGAAGCGGACAAGGTGGGAAGAGAGGGAGACAGGGGAGGAGGCAGAGAGAAATACGGATGTGCTGAGGGGAACAGAAATGAATAAAAGATGGAGGGAGACAGATAGGATCGAAAGGTAGCCGAGGTGAGTGAGAGAGCTGCTGGAACTATTAGATTCTCAGTAGGCAGTCGCTCCCTCTCCCTACCTCTGCTGTAGTTATCAAGTCTAGCTCCGTGTGATGCTGTTAATGTGACTACTGAACTGTCACAGTGTGACGCGTGTGCAAATTCGAGTAGGTGCTCACTCATCCGCCCATCCACCTGCCTTTGTGTGCGTTGCATGCACCCTCGTATGCACAGACCTCCATCTGTTGGCTTGAATCTCGACACGTGTGTGGGAACGCAGAGCTCGGAGGAAACTTTTCAGAACTGCATGCGTACATTTATGTGTGGGCGGGTATATGGCAGAACATCACCGACTACAAGTATGTGAAAGTCTTTCAGATCCATGGACGGCAACAGATCGTCTCCATTACACAGCCACATTTTAAATGCTCCCACTGAATACATTCCAGGTAAATCACCATACCTTTGAGATGGAGTTACATTCTTTGACACTCCAGTTAAAAAAAAACACCACCTGTGCCACACAAACAAGCCGAGATGGAGCACAATTGTCAGCTGTCGAGCCCTTTTTTATATATTTTTGGTAAGCCTGCCAGGTGTAACCCACTAACTGTCAGTTTGTGAACATGCCCAAGGCTGCCAAATATCAGAATCACGAACACATTTCTGTCCTCGCTCAGTGAAATCTGCAACCAGGGACGGGTACTTCCAGTTGATGATTCCAGTTTATTACAACTTGGGTGTTGTTTATGTAGCGTTGGGCCTAATTTGGATTGGTTATGATAACACAGTGCTCACCAAAGTACAGAGCAAGAAACACAAAGGGTAAGATGGTAAGACAAGTTGTAAAGAAGCCAACTGCTCAGTCAGATGATTTAAACACAGCATTTATCTTACCTTATAATGACGAAAACTCTGTGTGTGTGTGTGTGTGTGTGTGTGTGTGTGTGTGTGTGTGTGTGGGTGTGGGTGTGTCTGTTCCACGTTTTTCTCCTCACTGACTTGGTCAATCCATGTGAAATTTGGCACAGTGGTAGAGGGTCATGGGAGGATGTGAATGAAGCAATATTACATCAATTGGCCAAAGGGGGGCGCTATAGCAACCGATTGAAATTGCA
>NC_065511.1:27675615-27681069 GCF_006386435.1 Epinephelus moara | reverse complement strand
ACCACACATAATCTGAGGGGACCCCTCCATTATTGACCCCATCAAACAAAATGGGGGCGCTACAGAGCTAATTTCTTATCTAGGCCTAACCGCCATATTGATTTTTACTAAACTTGGTAGATATGTAGAACAGGACGCCTCAAGGTGACTGGAGAAATTTAACTCTAACAACAGAAAAATGCTTAAAAATGGCTAAAATGCCACTGATCGCTGTGGCTCCCCTTGTGGCCAAATGTTTTTTTCTTTTTCTAATTTTTGTTATGACTAAGTCATGGTATGGTATGCTGTACATAATCACAGAAACTGTCAGTGTGTCATTCTGTCAGTCAGTCATTCTGTCTGTCCAACGTTTTTTTCTACTTACTGACGTGGTCAATCTATGTGAAACTGCACATAGGCATTGAGGATTGGCATAGGTAGAAGGTGACAAAGCTACCAATGGGTATGGACTAGTTTAACCTAAAGCAAAGATATATGAAATATCAACTGTGTACATGTTAAACAACAGTAAGTTAATGAGGAAAGTCATCTCCTGTCTTTTGACTGAGTTTGGGTGACCTGAGAGTCGGTTTACAACCTGTATGTTTGGTCTAACTGCTTTTCTTTTGCCCCATTGGACTTTATAGCAAGGTCACCATGTTCCCCAATCGTGGAGTGCATAGAGAAATGTGGAGTGCATAGAGAAAATGAAAAGGCAAAACCCATCTGGGGCGCGTTGCAAAAACAAAAAGAAGACAAAATTTGCACAAATGTAATCTGTTTTTTATATATCTCTTATAATTGTTTGTTAACTAAGTTGTTTCGTTGTGTTGATTCTTCATTAACTCTTGTTCTTGTTAGCACTAAACACAACAGCAGAGGGGGTTTGCTAAGGGTGCTAAATGTGTTGTCAGGCACTGCAGAGGAAGACTGTGAAAGTAAGATCTTACTTGTGATAAATCAGAGTTATCTACTCATTCGGTTTAACTGAAAAAGCCTTATCTATGTTTGGGTTAAAAGCACGACCCATCTCTAGCGACTACGAATTGATTTTACAACACAAATTCATACTTGTTTGTACGACTTGTGAGGAAGTAGGCAGCCATGTGCAAAGTGTCGAGAACATATTCAACCCACTGCATTAAGAATGGCACTAACAACATCAGGCGAGGTGTCGGTTATATCACACATAAGCCCACACACGCAAAAGGGAGAAGGACAACAGATGCATCCTGGGCAAATGATGCACTATTTTGTGTGATTGTGCTGTTGGTCCTCTAGTGTGGGTGGGTGACCAAATCATGCAGCTATGCCGCAGTGCCAGTGACGGTCAAGTGTGTGTGTGAGAGTGTGTTTGTTTGTGTGTGTACAGAATATACACTGTGTGTGTGTATGCTGAGGGCTGAAATGAAGGTGGGCTGTTATCATCTCCCACTGCCTTCCTCCCTCCATCCATCCCACCTCTCTGTCCTCTCAGTGGCAGGTCCGTGTAAGTTGGTTACAGCCACATAATTTTCAGGAGGGTCGGATGGCAGCGTTTTGCTCCCCGACACCCTCCCTCCCTCTCCCCCCTCCCTCCCTCCCTCCCTCCCTCTCTCTTTCCCTCCACTACCCCCAGCCATTCTCTGCACTTCACAACTGGATGAGCAAAGCGGCAGCGGCTACCTACCTGGCTCTGTGATTGACTGCGGTGCTGCTGAGCGCGCCTCACTGTATCTGTGCCGTGTTTATTGCTTCTTTCACCTTCGCCGTAATTGAGTCCCTTCCCCATGCGAAATATGCACAGTCAGACGGGCGGATGTGTGTGTGGAAGGAATCTGTCAGGGGTGTGTGTGTGTGTATGTGTGGGAAGCTGGGAGTTGACTGACAGGCTACATAACTCAATTCAGCAATTCTGAGGGAACCTGATGGCTGTTTTTGTGTGTGTGTGTGTGTGTGTGTGTGTGTGTGTGTGTGCTCGTGTCTGTCTATGTGTGTGTGTGACCGTACACAACCCTGTGTGCAGCTATCTGACAGGAAGTGTCACCTGTATATATGTGGAAGTATATATGTGGGCTTCTATATAGCTCTGTGGTTTCACAGATGAGACCCTGGCATATCTGTAAAAGGAAAGTGTGTTTAGGTGTGTGTATTGAATTTGAAAAATGCACCCAAACTGTTTAAAATTACATTTTCCAAGAGCACGTGCTTGCTTATGCACAATTTAGTCCCAGGCTGAGCCAGCCAGGAGTGTGTTTGGCATGACAAAAACGCCAGGACAACGATTCATGTGTATGTGCCTGCATGTGTGAGCCGAATACTACTCAGCTCCCCTCGAACACACACCTACACAACAGGACACACAACTGTAAAATGGCCAATATGCCAAGAACAGGCCAAGTAGAAGAGGTGAATCATGATTTATAATGGATAAGTGAGATAAAGTGCCACAGAGGTTAAGGGAGAGAGATGGAAAAAGGTAGAGGAGGAAAGAGGAGAGTGATGAAGTGTGTGTTTGTGTGTGAGTGATGGCCTGATCGGGAGAGATTGGTAGGAAGTAGATGAGGGAATTAAATATGGAGGAGCTAAAGTCTGCTTTGCTGCAAATAATGGGAAAACAAAGTTATGCACAAGCTTGGGGAGAAATGAAAGGAGAGAGGGGCTGAAAGGGGGAGAGAGGAGACAGGGTGAGTTAAAAACAGTCATGGGAGCAGGAGAAGGTGGGTTGGAGATGAATGGAGATGGTTGGGGGGACTGCACGGTCTCTGAAGTGCACGTACGGTGAAAATAAGCCTCCACCTCCAGAATATTGCAGTGCAGCATATAACTATAAAATGCACAGTTCAGCAAGCCCAGAGCAAGAAAGATAGGGAGAGAAGGTAAATCTGGAGGTACGGTAAAAAGGCAATTGTCTATAAAAAGAAAACAGAAAGTTAAAAGTAAAAAGGAAGGAAGTGAAAGTGTAACTTATTCAGAGAAACAAGAACAGCGGTGGGAGGGGAGGCGGGGAGAAAACAAAAATAATATTGGAAATAAATCGATGCGGCGTGTGTAACTGGAAGGAAAAAGTGAGGAAAATAAAGAGTCAGACAGAAGGAAAAAACCATTTTGTCTATGCAAATGAGAAGAGGAGAGCAGAAGCACGGGCGTTCAAGCTGGCCACCTGGGCCCTGTCAATCCTCTCTCACTCCTTTTCTCTTCCTCTCACTGTCTACCTCTCCACACCTGGCCCTGGCATCCCTATAGCCTGCGGCTACAGTATAAGAGGTAGATAGGAAGAGGAGGCGGGAACGGGGTGCAAGCAGCAGGGAGGCAGGAGAGACTGTTCGCCAAAAGATCCATCAGCCAGCAATCCTGGCATCGAAAAGCACCCCCCTCCTCCCCTTCACCAAAATCTGTCTTTCCAACTATCATTGAGTCTCCCTCTCATTGCAAACTCTCTGAAACAGTTGGAGCGGATTCACGCGGACACATGCACCTGGAGCACAGAAGTGGAGGGTGTGCATGGACATGGGCTTTGGCATTTAAGTACCAACAAGGTTAGACACCGAAAGACAGGCACACAGGGAGGGGGTAGTTGGGATAAAAAAGCTTTTCAGTGATCATGGGGAGTACAAACAAAAAGACACTAAGTCACCGCTGAGGCCCTTGAACCTGCTCCACACTGCGGGAGAGTTGAGAGAGAGGGATCAGAGAGGAGGGAGGGGTTGAAGGGAAAGAAAGACAGATGGAGGGGGAGAAAAAGAACAAGGTATAATAAAAAAAAAAGGCAGGGAGAGGAGAAGCGGTGCAGCAATCGAGAGTGAAAACAGGTTTCATTTGAGAACAAAAGGCAGAAAAAGAGGTGCTAGACAAATGGCTGAAAACATCGTGTATGTGCTTTTGTGAATGTGTTTGTGTACTTGAAACGCAATCACCAGGTGTGTCCCTCTATTTGTCAACACTATCCTGGGGAAGCTCATAAAAAAGCAGGCCAGAGAGGGTACATGGCATTTAAAAAGCACAGAGCATCAAGGCAAAACGCGCTGCAGTAAATAAGTTTGGAAACTCCAAAAGGTCTCCACAGTCTCCCGAGTGCTGTGTAATGTTTGTATTCATGCGTATGCAAATAGGTGTGAGTGTATGTGTGTGTGTTTGTGTGCAGAAGCCAAACTGGCTGTGTGCTTCGCCGCAGATTTGCGCACACTTCTGTAACACGGCCAGAGATTTATACATCAGTCATCATTTGGGATCAACCTGCCTTTTAATTACCTATGGTTTATGTTTGTTTTTAATTTTCCCCCATAAGCTCATAAATCGCTTTCCCCACAGCACAACTCGAATCCATCTCCATGGTAAATAAGCATCAGTTATAATTGCATATACAAGTAGTGTGCGCTGTCACAAAACTTAATTTGACTCCCCCCTTACCAAAGCTGTCATGGTGTTGAGTGAAGTGCTTTAGAAGCTGCGGGAAAATATGTGTAAGTTATGATAAATATCTGATAATGTTGCTGTTATTATCATTAATCTACACAACTTATCTAATTAGGATTTGAGGTTTTGTACCTGAGAGCTACTGATTTGAAGCAATTAAAGGGATACTTTGATGATTTTTAACCAGCTTTGTATCATAACAGTGTATGTAGTATGTGTAAATGAAATGTGGTAAACCTCACTCCATTATAGCAGCGCCCAGATCTCACTGCTCATCTCAAATCCACCAGATGATGCTGTGATTTTCACTGGCTCTAAGGCTGTTGCTTAAACTACAGATTGTACTTTTGCATTTTCATACCCATGCCAGCAACCACGGACACAAATAGCTGAGATAAATCAATATATCGAGCAAGAGCCCCGCCCCCAAATTCAGATCAAACTCAAATCAAACAGCAAAAATAGGCTGTGCTGAGCAAATATAAACCAAGATTATGTTGTGATATTGCCTATTTCTCACCTAAAATGTCTTCAGAAACATATTTTAGTGTGCAGTTTGGTTGTAATACGAGAATTTGTGAACAGGAAGTAGGCGCCATACTTCTTCCTGTAATGGTTATTGTAAAAATTCATTTGGATCAGAAGTTACTAATTAAAACACAAGGCAAAATTATCTGTGGGTTGGCACGGTGAAGCAGTGGTTAGCAGGGGCGTCGTTTCAGCAAAAGCTAAGGTATGGTAATATGACATGACGTCACAGAGCTACTGATGATGGAGTTTCAAAAATATGAACTTATATAAACCTTCGCTTTGGTCTTTGACCAACATCGGACCCATTTCGGCGCATATTTCAGCACCACGAACAGCGAGCGGACGTTTAATTACCATTAGTCATGTATTTAACTTCACAGAAAATAAAGAAAATAAATTAATTACAAGCTCATTTCTAGAAGATAACCAAGGGGTCCGGCGTATGAAACACAGTAAAACAAAGGCCAATTTGGTACAATACTGTATAGGCGAATTTATTGGAGTGATTTGGTACAATACTGTATAGGCGAATTTATTGGAGTGTCTCCA